>NC_083702.1:39046596-39354324 GCF_033118175.1 Dama dama
CCCATGTCAAACCCTTCTCTATTGGGTCTATCTTTGTGAAAGTGAAGGAAAAGAAAAGTATAAACACTTTGGTGAATTAATGTGTAATGAGAAAGCTTTTGTATTCAACTCTGATAAGACAAAGTTTATTAATTGGAAGTTTGGGCTGGTTTTTAAGGATAGAATATAGTTTTATTCCTTTTTTCAGGCTAACTACTGGGCAGATAACAGGAGCTGCTTCATAACTGTGATTGAACACTGTGGTTGAAGGCATCAGAAACTGAAATTGTGCACAAGCCCCTGTGTGCTTGTCTTTTGAAGTAAAATGTTGACTCAGAGTTAATGACTGGGAAATAGGAAGATATAGAAACAAAGAAGAACTCTTGGGCTAGGGAACTGGTAAAAATTTAGACTATGATTCTGCCACACAGCAGAATCACCCAACTCCCAGTTCCCTAAAATATATAGATAAAGGTCTGACACACATTCTTAAGTTGTTTTTACTGGAAGCAGACCCCCTCCAGATGAAAACTGCTGACCACCAGAACACAGACCCTTGACTGGTTGAAACCAGAAGATTGATGATTCTTGAAACTTCACCTTGATGCAAGCCAATTCAAGAACTGTCCACGAGCTGATCACGCTCTCTCCTTAAATACTGTTAAACTCCTTACTACCCCTTCCAGGGTGGGTCACAGCCTTGAGGGCATTAGTCCACTGTGGTCCCCATTGCCTGGCAAAGCAATAAAAACTGCTCTTTTCTACCTCACCCAAAACTCTGTCTCCGTGTTTCTATTCAGCACCAGTGAACAGAGGCCAAGTTTTGACAACAAAGCTAACCTGGAAACAAAAGTGAACTTAAAAATGCATCAATCCAAAGCGGAGCCCAAAGATGACTATCACCAGGGGAACCATCCATACTCAGGGTGTCATGTTTCCCTTTGAAGGCGCCTTCACCCGAGCCTGACTTATTTCCCTCTCTCTCAGCCTGGTTCAAGTGGCCACAACCAAATTTTCCATCTGGACTGAAAGACCTTTTGATCAAAGGCAAACACCTCCAAAGTAACTGAATCTACATTTAAAAAGTCAGAAAAACAACCTTCTCAACCCTCTTACAGCATACTCAGCATTAGGACCTGAATTCTGCCACTAATTCTTCCACAAACCACCATATTCTAGAGTCAAGCATCTTCACCTTTGAATCAAAAGCATAATGGACAGACAACTCACTAGCTGCTGTTATACCCTTGTTTCTTCCCCACACTAACATAGACCTGAATGCATAGGCTGTGTTACATATTGCTGTATGCATGCTAAGTTGCTCAGGCAACTCCGACTCTTTGCGACCTCGTGGTCTGTAGTCCAACAGGCTCCTGTGTCCATAGGATTTCCCAGGCAAGAATACTAGTGTGATCACCATTTTCTCCTCCATGGGATCTTCTCGACCAAAGGATGGAATCCCCATCTCCTGCATTGGCAGGTGGACTCTACCTCTGAGCATCCAATGTTCTTTAATTTTACACAATACTCTCTAATGAAGCATGTATTTTTCTGGGTATTATGAGACAACACAGATGTACAAAATGGTGGTCCCACCTCTGACAATTGGGGTTTCTAAATGAGTGGGGAGGATATTTTAAGATGACTAAAATTTATAGAAGTCCCTGATTTGAGATGTTTCCCAGCACAGAATCCAGGCACAAAGGAAAGAAACAGATTCACTAATAAAGACGAGGGAGTCTTAATGGAGGGGAGGTTGAAATAGCAACACTTAAGTCCACTTATATCCTCCAGGCAAACCGTGCAGGACATTGGGTGTGTGACACCTACACGTCACTCTCCCTTCCACTCCCAGAGGTACATTTCATAACTGCCTTCAGTATGATGTTTCAGAACGCTAGCTGGCTAAGGTAGGGTTGCTCACTTTTTAAAAAATTTGAGATATGAGTGATATATTAGTGTCATCTAATATACAGCATCATGATCTGATACTTCTATATATTGTAAAACAATCACCACAATAAGTCTAGTTAAACATCAATCAGCTTACATACTTCAACATTTTTTTCTTCTTGTGATGAGAACTTTTTAGATCTATTTTCTCAGCAACTTTCAGTTATACAATACAGTATTATTAACTACACATAACATACCCAGGGCTTCTTTAACTTATAACTGGAAGTTCGTGCCTTTTGCCCACCTTCACCTATTTTGCCCACCCCTCGCTCCCCATCTCTGGCAACCACCCGTCTGTTCTCTGTGTCTGTGAGCTCAGGTTTTTTTTGTTTTTTTAATGTAGTATAACTGCTTTCCAGTGTTGTGTTAGTTTCTGCTATACAATGAAGTGAATCAGCTGTGTGTGGGCATATATATATCCCCTCCCTCTCAGACCTCCCTCCTATCACCCCCATCCCGGCCATTTCACCCATCTCGGCTGTCACAGAGCACTAGGGGGTGCTCCCTGAGCTACACAGCAGCTTCCCACCAGCTCTCTTACACACGGTGGTGTATACACGTGAATCTCAATCTCCCACTTCCTCCCACCTTCCCTTTCTCTCTCTGGGTCCGCATGTGTGTTTTCTACATCTGAGTTTCTATTCCTGCCCTGGAAATAGATTCATCTGTACCATTTGTCTAGATTCAACATATTAATTTTCTTTTTAGGGTTGTTTACTTTTGAGCACATGAGATTAGAAAAGAGACAAAGAGCTTTGTAGAAGTAAAGGAAGAGGAAGAAAAGTGCTGGGGAAGGAGAGGCCTATACTATGTTGCATTGATTTCCTTCCACTTTGATTCCCCCAGTCTCGTCATTTGTACAAGATAGACTGAAATAATGACTTGCAATTACCTGGCATAGCTTACAACATTTTGCACATATATTATTCCATTCAGTCTCATCTGAATTCAGATTCTACTCTCCAAATTTTACTTTCAAATCATGGTTTCCAAGACATTTACTGCTCTCCACTTAAAACTCAGAAATAAACATTTATCTTTTATAACTAACAAGGTTCTATAATATTAAGGCTTTGATTCCAGCCTAACAAATAACTGTTCAAGTTTATCCTCCCTTCGTGCCAATAGCCGAGGACAATTAATTGAACACAACAGAACTGACTAGCTGATCCTCAGCCCATGAGCACACTGACCTTCTCTCAGCTCACTCACTCCTTCTCACTACTGCTCTGTTCTATGTGATCTACAGTCTCTAGATTTATAACACATTCATCTGAGTCCCTTTGCAGAGTCCTCCTGCTTCCTTTCTGGTCATGACGGTCACCTAGCCCACTCACTCCCATGATGATTTGTTTCTGACCACTAGTCTGGTGCAGCCCAGGACCCTCCCTACCTGGGCCCTGCTCTGGAGAGTAGCCCTCACAAGACAAGATCCAGCTTCTAGGTCTCATCTCTCTTCTTAGTTGAGGTCTCAAGGGGCTGGATTGAATAGTCCATGCTGTCACAGCAAGAGCAGAGAAACAAACACACTGAAGTCAAATCTTCCCATCCCTACCCTGTGGCATTCTGAAGACCAACGTTAATTGACTTTTGAAACCCCAATGTAGGGCGGCAAAGGGTTGGACTCAGTACCAGTCAGCTTGTGAGCAATCTGACCTGTGCTTTGTGCCCGGGTTTAGATATTAGGCTTCAGCACAATTTCTGAGTCTCTTCTCATGACTTGATATGGATATGCACACATCTGACCTGTTCTGATGGCTGCAACTTCTCTTGATAAGCTGCCTGCACATCACCGCTTGACCAGGCGCATCTGCCATCGCCCCTTGTTGTCCCACTCCAGTGATTAGGGTCCTATTTCCTCCTGGCAAGTACTCCTTATTGCTGCTAAGCAAGGACACCCCATCAGTTCACAAGGAGGCCCCGCGCCAGGGCTGCCTGGACCATCTCCCAGTGCCCTCTGCTGGACCCTGCAGAGGGCCTATCCACATGGCAGATGGACTTCCTTCTCTTCCTGCCCCACCCTCAGGGGACACGTCTCCCTTTCCCTCCTTGAGCATCATGCTGAAATTAAGCAGACACAAGTGGTCCCCTTCCAACACAGGACAAACATGTGTTTCAAACCTTAAGAGGAAAAATTCATGCTTTACCCAAGGTTATTTCAAGTCACAAAGAGTGGAACTTTGGAGCTGAAAGGGACCTTCGAGACCATGTGGGATCCTGATAACTGGAGTTTAGATCTCCCAAACTGCAAAATGTCCAAAAAGAAGGAGCTGAGTGGGGGAGAAGGAACGAATGGAGGGTTGCACTCTCAATCCCCATTGTGGCCATAAGCAGGGATAACTGTGGCATGAAGATATAAGCAACATTTGGGGACCACCAGGCAAGGCCAACACTCAGGTTTTATAGACAGGAAAGCATTCCCCAGGACGGCCAGGCAGTGTATTGATTTCCAGGTCAGTCTTCCTTCCACTGGATGTGTTAAAGTAAGATTTTATTGATAGCAAATTATTTTTCTGTTGATTTGAATCTTTGGCAAAACTTTGATTCACTCTCAATCATCATTCTCTTCCAGCAATTCTGAAGGAACATACGCATAGAGGGCATATCAGTAGGGGTCCCCAATGTCAGATAATAGGACTAGTGTTCCTTTAGAGGTACCATGTCTCATTTTGCATCCTGAGAAATAAATAACCTGTGTACAAATTCCATTTAGAATTAGTAGGTATGATTTGAAGGTATTTGTCAAAACTGAAAATGGAAAAGAGTCACCTTTTTTCCATTTTTCCATGTCTGATGTGTCCATTAACTGAAGAACTACACAACTCAAATAGTATCTCTTTTCCCCTCAAACACATGTTATCTCTTTAACTTCTCCTTCCATGGTGGCAGTTTTTCTTGATCAGTTCTGTCCACGTTCTTGTTTCTGCCTTCACTTACCCCTGTCTGTTCTTCCCTCTCCCCTCATACATGTTTTCTTAAAATAGTTCAGGAATTTGCTCTTTGACACTAAAGTAAATAAATCATCCTAATCCAGCATCTGAATGGATCTCTGATCACATCTTATGACTTTATTTGAGAGCTCTCAACAACTATGTTTGCTTCATCGATTCTAAGAAATTTTAGTCCTTTGAAGCATTATAAAGTGGTTTTTATGAAATACAAAAAGTAGCCATTAAATTATATGCTTCTCTTGAGATAAGAACAAGAGATCAAAACTTCTGTGAAAGAATGATTTAAGCCCCGAACTCCCCTGCCTGTTCAAAAAAGATATCCATAAAGTTGGCATTTATCATCAGAAGAAAAGATTATTCCAATTGCTTTTGGTGGTAAAACGTTGACCCTTAAGCCATACAACAGTGTGCTAAATAGATAGCCAACTTCTGTTCCTTTTATCCACAGATTTCAAAGTGCAAGTGAAAGGCAGGTGAGATTTTGGGTCTTCGCTAGGTTAGGATGGAGGGAGAACAGAAGCCAAAAGATTTAAGTGACTTGTTCATTGTTAGGCAGAAAGGCGGAGGATGAAAGAGAACTGTGAATATGACTCATTCTGGGTTTTTCTTGTAAAATGGCCAAACCAGCCCCCTGGGGCTACTGGGATCCACCCGGGATTCAGTGAGGGTGGACATGACCTCTGTAGTGTTCATGGATGGGATCTTAAAACTCGGAATGAGATCCTTAACTTGAACATTCAGTGAGCAGGAAGTTCACCTATCCATTGAACTTTTAATTTCATCTTCCTTTTGTTTGCTAAAGTTTTGGAGATACCACAGATTTTCTGCATTGATGATTTTCTGTGTTAAAGATGATGATCTGTATCTTCAAGAAGGCCAGAATACGCGGCGCCTATTTTCCTCAAAGCAGTTGGGTATGAATGCAGAGGGAAATGGCTTTTTCTTGTTGAGCTCAATAATGGGAAAAAGCCATGCAGAGAGGATTCCTGTGTGTTTAAAAAGCTTGGACACATGCTTCAGCATCGTGGAAGCCAGCCTGCAGGTTTATTAAATGCACCAGCTTCAACTGGTGCTCTGGCACCTTCTAAGGGACACTTGCAGTGTCTATAACATTCTCTGCAGCCCTGAGGAAGATTCCAGCAGCTCCTTACCCAATTGTCTACCATATTCCACTGAGACGGGGCAGCTGGTCTCTGCTGGGTAAAATCTTTTTAGGAGAAAGTCCCCGTTTTCATGAAAACTGTCAACATGGGTAACTAGTTCCAATGAAGTTATTAAAGTCTCTTAAGTCATAGTACAGAAATTTCACCACAAAAACTTTCATTTCTGACTCAGTTGTACAACTTTAGATAAAATGAAATTCAGTGCCATAATTAAAATGGCTCCCTTGTGGTACTCATTACAACAGTGACCATGAAGGAAGGTTGGGGTTCATGAGAGGTACCATGTCTCTCTCAAAAACTCCTCAGCTTCCTCTGACGCCAGGCTCCCAGAATCAGAATTAAACTCTCAGGTGTGTGTTCAGAGCTGTGTACCTGGCCTGGTCACCTGCCCCCTTCATCAGCTCCAGGACCACCTCCCTGTCACATGGCCTTGGCATCTGCTGAGACTACCGCTTTGGAGGGGAAAGAGTCCTGGCTGGACCCACTGATAGTATGGATCTGAATACTGGACACGCTGGGCAGTAAAGACAAACCCTCAGAAAACGATGACTTGGCATCAGCACTACAATCCATAGATGCAGGAACTTGGAGAGGAAAGGCCAGTCATCTTTTATTAAAGATCAGTTTCCTGAAACTGATTTTTGGATGACTTTGCATCCAGTTTGCCAAATGCAGCAACATTCAAATAGGTTCTGAGAGGCAGGCACTTGCTCTTGGTAATATTGATGTTTTCTTTATGTTTCAAACTTTTAATCCAAATCAGCTTATTCCTGGTGGGAAAAGGGCCGGGGTACAACTCTGACTATTTTGGAGAAAAGGAATGGAGTGAGAGAGAGGCCTAGTTATGACATGGAGGCTCAGGGAAGGCAAGAGCTGGATGATTCTGTGGGTGGAGGACGCACCTACTGGGGCGACAGAAACCCCTGACTTTAAATAAGATAGCTTACACGTGGTTGATGACAATATTATGGGCTTCCCTGGTGGCTCAAATGGTAAAGAATCTACCTGCAATACAGGAGGCCAAGGTTCAATCCCTGGGTCAGAAAGAGCCCCTCGAGGAGGAATTGGCAACCCACCCCAGTATTCTTGCCTGCAGAATTCCATGGACAGAGAAGCCTGGCGGACTACAGTTCTTGGGACTGCAAAGAGTTGGACACGACTGAGCAACTAACTTTCACTTTTTCTTTCATAATGTTTACCTAAGTTTCTCTTCCAGAATGAAATTTAAACTCTTGTTTAAAATTCCAGCCCTTCATTTCCTCAAAAAATTTTCTCTTGTATTTGGATTAGAAAAGTTCACTGCCCAGGTACTCAGAACCTCAATGGCTGAGGATTCAGATCTCAGGACTCCTAAAGTATCAAGTGCTGATTCCAAATGGAGTTGAGCTGAGAGTACTTAACTATGCTCAGATTTCCTTCATCTTGTTCAACTGAGCAGAATACTGAGGTTACTCTCAGAGAAGCAGTATAACCTGGAAGGTGACAGACAGGTCAGTAGACAAGGATCCATAATCTACCCCTTTGCCACTTACTAGCTATGTCACTTGGACAAGTTACTTAACTTAGAGCCCAGGCATTATTTCTGTAAAATGGGTATAATGGTATCAGCTACCTCAGCTGATATCAACAACAGTAACGCTTGATACTTACTAGTCATGTACAGTACGAAGCATTTTATAGTTTTTTATACGACCCTCTCACTTAATGTTTATAATATCTCACTGAGTTCAGTGCCATTATCTTCATTTTACATAGATGAGGAAACAGACCTAGGGATGTCACACTCATGTCACACTATGACAGCAGGAACATGTCTTAAACCACCACATACAGCATGAATCAACTGAGAAAATAAATATAACACACTTAGTGTTGTGACTGACATACAATAAAGATTCAACAAAAGTTCTGATACAATTAGACTGTGATATTATTTAAAAAAATATCCAGACCCATCAAGTTTTAGAATGAAAGGTACCATTTTGTTTTTAATCAGCAGTTAAAATCTTTGGTAGGGAAAAAAAAAAAACCCAGAGATTTAATTTTTGTAGCCTCAAATCTAGTAGAGCATGCCTGGGACAGGTGCTCTGTGAGTATCTGTTAAGTGAAGAATGAATACAGATGCTACTTGGACTCATGAGTACTGCAGACAAAACCTGACTGAAGCCACTCTCAGTTGCTCTAAGCACAAACACATGTAGAACAGACACTGAAGTCTGCCTTTGACCATATTCCTTAGTGCCGACAGAGCCTCACAAGCTTATTATCTTAAGGCAACACAGAATGCAAAGAAATTGTGCTGTATTTTTATCTTATCAAGTAGTTCTTAACAAGGAATGATCTCCTTCCCAAACTGTGCTGTAGACACATAAAGAAAATTAAAGGCCACCTTTTCATTAACCAGGTCAAAACAAGTAAAGTCTTAGGAAAGCTGTGAGGTACCTAGTTTGAGGGGAGTCAAAGGTTATGAAATTCACTTCTAATTATATACGCATTTAAAAATTCTCAATCAATATCCATAAATGAAATTAAATCTTATTTATTACTTAAATTAATTTTATTTAAGTTAAATTTAAAGTTAACAAATTTCAAACTCAATATGAATAAATAATGAATAATTTCCTGATAATATTTTGGTTTGTTGTATTTATTTTGTTGCCTTTTAGAAAAGTTCATTCTTACTTATAATTCATAAAGTCACTTACTTTTAGGAAGCTTATTAAAATTTCTGTTTTAAAAATGAGAGGGAATCTTCTGGCGGCCCAGTGATTAGGACTCTGTACTTTCACTGCTAAGGGTCAGGTTCAATCCCTGGTCCAGGAACTAAGATCTCACAAGCTGCACAATGTGGCCAAGAGTAAGTAAAATAAATAAATAAAGCTCTATAAGTTAAAAAAAAAAAATTCAGTTTGTGGACTTCCCTGGTGGTCCAGTGGTTAAGAATGCATCTTCCAGTGCAGGGGATGGGGGGTTCAATACTTAGGAAACTAAGATCCCACATGCCATGTGGCAATAAAGCCCATGTGTGGCAGTGAAGACCCAGCACAGCCAAAATAAAAATAAAGAAATAACTTTCTAAAGTTAAAAAAAAGAGAGGTAAAAAAATCATGTTCTGCTTAAGGTCACACAATGGATAAATGGCAGAACAATTTCAGGGACATTTTCAGGCTTCTGAAAAGAAACATGGCCTTGGAATGCTGACATTTGAATAAGACAAGAGAACAGACAAGCGTCACACAGTTCAAATATTCAAAGCTAAGTGGCATTATGTAATCATACATGTCTGAATGCCCTTTATAACTTTTAACCAATGTTTTTCTCAAGGACAAGTTTCTTTGAGATTGATCCTCTTTTTAAATTCAAGGACAAAGAAAGAGAGGCAGAGAAAGAAGATAGAAGTCAATTAAAATCATGCTACTTAACACGGTTAATAATTTTATGCATATTAACAAATATATCTAGAAAGTAACTCATTATGTTTAATAAGCACAGATACTTGAACAAAGAAGTTACGGTAAAATGATTGCTGCTAAAATCCTGAATATACTCCGGTTAATATTCTTATCCAGCTTCCTCTGTGGCTGTTTTTAAAGCTGAGGTAATAAACACCTGAGCTCCACAAGGATCTAACCGTGATGCACGCAAAGAAGAGTCTCTCTGGAGCCATCAGTGTTGGTCTCGTAAAGAGGAAACCAGAAACAGTAATTACCTAGGCATGTATAGGACTCTCTCGGCCACCACGAAACCCACCCTGAAGAAGAGGTTGCTGGCTGGGATGAACGGGAAAACCAGGAACAACAAGCCCACCAAAACTTCCCTGTGCTCCAGTCTCTGAAACACACAACAGTGGAGGACAAATTAATCTGGGTTTAATTCCACTTCAGTCAGCATTTAACCATCAAGTTTTTATTCAAGGAATGAGTAAACTAGACCTTTTGATCAGCGGTACTGATTCATCAGAGAAAGCCCTCAGGCTAAAACCTCTGGCTCATGGAAACATTCGCATGTTTGCCTGACACATATTTGCCACCCAGAACATCTGCAATTTGCATAACATAATCAGTGACCATTACTCCTTGTTCTGGGCAGGCCCTGCAGCAACACTGCTTGGTCTGGTTTCTTTCAGAGTCTTGTGCCCTCAGGCAACTCATTCCAGGGAGCGAGGCAGCTGGGTAGGATAAAGCTCACTAAGGCATCATGGAGAATTATTGTCCTCTCAAAATAGAACACATTAAAAACAAATGAATAAACAAAGGAAAAAACCCACACAAAGCCCCCCAGCGGAGGCAAATCTTAGCATGAAGGAAATGAAATGCAAATGGTGAAATAAGGGGCACCAGAGAGGGAGATCCCTTGAGCTGAGGTGTTTTTAGCATCTTTCAAAGTAAGCCAGTAAGCATTTACTTGCCTGATTCCATGAAATTACTTGATTCCATGACATTTTTTTGGAATAAAAATTTCATTACAATAATTCATTAAACTGACAGAATACCTTTCTCTTATATTGTATATGAAAAATTTGTAAAGATTTTTGTCACAACAAAAAATTTTTATTTATTACTAATAATGTATTGTAACGGGCACTGTAAAAGGTAGTGGGTATTTCCAAATAGACACATTTGAAAGAAAATCCATTTAATACAAATCTAGATGTACTGGATGGTATTATGTTTTCTTTAAAAAATAATTGAAGAGGAAAACCAAATAGAACTTTCCATATTAATGTTTTAAACTTTTTCTTATAAATATTTTAAATAGCCTAATACTTTAAATATTTGCAAAACACTAAACAAAATATTTCAAAAACATAAATAAGACTCCCTAACACAAACTACTAAAATTTTAAGTAGACAAAGTTAAAGATTTTAAGCATCCTGAGACACTTGATACCTGGACATTATTAAAATCTTTGTTTTGCTGACTACAATACATTGAATAATAAAATTTCTGAGAGTAATTCCATGTAAGCAAATGTGATTTGGACTATTTCCCTTGAACAATTAATGGTCCTGTAAGTAATTACCTCATTTTTTTTTTACTTACCTAAAGTAACCATACTCTTTAGAATTAGAAGATGAAAGAAAAAGAAAAAAAAAAAAAAGTTGCATAACAAGCTTTCAACTCAAATGAATGCAATGTTATATATTCTATGGTGCATTTAAATTAAAGGAAAAACACAGGTAAGACGTGGCAAGTTTATTACATTTAAAAGCTGAAAACTCTCTTTGTAATTTAGATTATTCTTTCAGTTTACAAAGTATATTTCAGTGCAAGAACTTAAAGTTTATATAAGGAACAAACACCCTAAGAGCCCTATAGTATGAAAGTGAGAAAAGGAATATTTCCTTCATACCAGTAAACAAGGATATCACTGTCATCAGTGATTCTGGCCCTCCGAATGTGAACCCCTGAGCCCTAAGGTCACTCAGGAAGGAAGAAAATACCTCTGCGATCCACTCCCTGCAGTGAGCACTGAGGAACTCAGGATGTGAAAAACACAGAGTACTGGACCCAGACAGCTGAGATGCATATGAAAGGAATGATTTCAATGAGCCCAGACTCTTACCTCTCCCCTCGGATAGAAAAGCGTTCATTCCTTAACTTGGGCTATCTGGTTTTCTTTAATTCATAAAATACTTTTGATATTCAATACTTTTGTCCTTTATTGCAAACTTCTATATAACCAACTTCCCCTCACTTCCCTTTCCGCCCACCGCCCCCCTCCCACTCCCTCTGCTTCAACAGAGCAGTTCTCTCAGGGTTACATGAGACACTGTCTCCTGGGCTTAAAGTCCTAAAAATTCCCACCAATTAAAACATAACTCTCAATTTTTAGGTTGTGACTATTTTTTTAAGTTGACAAAGCCAAGTATTTCTTGACAAAGTTGAAAATAAATCCCAGAGAATGAGTCTCTTGCCCAGTGTTTCTTATGAATTCTGAGCCTATTACTGATGTTCTCTCTCTCTTTTTTTTTTTTTTTTTGGACTATTCAAAAACTGAAATACTTTTACAAAAGTATTAGTGTGTCTTCCTAAAGAGATTTGTAAAGAGAATGTAAAATCTCCATTAATCCTAAGAATGAAGACAAGGGGAGGGACTGATGGAATTCTCACCAGGTCACGATATAGCCATGTCCGTGGATTGTGTTTTACTCTATGAGATGCCTCTCCACCTGATCGCGGTTATTGGTGAGCATCCCTCATAGCCCTGAAAGAGGCATCGCCTTCACACCCCCAGTGTCACCCCTTGCTGCCTGACCAAAGGCCTTCCTCACTGTGGTGGCACATGCTTATGTCCTTTACTCAGCAGAAGCCTGAGGCTCTGGGAGGCACTAGGTGGAGAGGAGGTGGGCATCCTGGGCATGCAGAGGCCCCCTTGGCCATCCCCCCTCTCAACCCTGGAGCCTCTGCAGTGGGTAGTCTGAGTGCCACTGCTGCAGGTGGTGGTGATGCTGAGCTGGGGACTGCAGGATCCAGGCACCAACTTTCTTTCCTTCCTGGCCCTCATCCCAGTTGTAATTACATATTTTTCTGTGTGCTCACCATATTTTTCTAATGTCTCCACCAGACTCTAAGCTCTATGAGGACAGGAGCTGGTCAGCTGTATTCAGAGGTGTGTGGTTTCTGCTCAGCTCAGTGCCTGGCACTTAGTGAGTGTTTAGAAACATTTGTTGAATAAGTCAATAAATGAACACATGTTCCAGGTGAGAGAGGAAACTGGGTGTGAGACAGGGAGAGGATGGAGAAGGCTTCCTGGTGGAGTGGACAATCTGGGGTTGAAGACTGAGTAGTGAATGCTCACAAGGTAGATGTGGTGGTGTTAGGAGAGGAGGGAAGTGGTCACAGCGAGGTGCATTCCAGGCAGAAGATAGAGAAAGTACAAAGCAGGGAATAACCCTGTACATGTTAGCAGGCGACGAATTATAAGGGTTTGGTATTCCCTGAGTGGAGCTGATTTTTACCTATAGGCAACAAGAAACAAGTTAAGCATCCCACACACATAGAAGAGAAAGCAAGTCAGTGTCCCAGAGCTGATGTCCAGATTTAAGTTGGGGCCCTGCCATCATTAGCCACCTTGAGCAGGCAAGTAATTAGCCCTTCCTTGCCTCAACTATAAAATGACATAAGTGCAGTTCATGGCTCAGTGGGGTTGGTTGGATCAGCACAAAGATTTCTTGATCAGTTAAAGTCCATGTCATTGGAGTTGTGAGTTTAGAGGCCACCACTCCACAGAATGTGCTACCAGAAGGGCTGTCTTATGTGGTGTTTTCTTTGTTTTCAAAACATTCAACTTAAGACAGTGGCACAGTGCTCAAACTCAATGAAGCTCCACTGTTTATCTCAAGAGAAATAATACATATGAAAAAAGTTCTTGATTCTCAAATCAAACTGATGATGATAATCTTCTCTCCTCCCCCTTCAGTCAAGAGAGATAGAACATATGCAAGAATATACTAAATATTGATACAAACTGCAAGTTGATTGGCCAATCAGAATGTTTTAAAATTAGGGAAAAACATGTCATGGATGTGGCTGAACTTCCTAGAATGAGAAAGACTGGAAGGGAATCCAATTTTGTATCTTGTGGATCACAAATGTGACAGAGATGGCTAAATAATTTATGGCTTATCTCAACCTAATAGGTTCAGATGAAATGCAAACAAAATATGAGTGGGGGAAAAATAAGATGTGTGTCATTTTCCAAAGCACACAAAGTGCATTCATTTCTAGGAAAGAGGCAACTGGAAATTTATTCCAAATACACTAGGAGTGAAAAGACAGAAGAATTAAAACAGTTAGTAATATAGTCATTAAAAATACACATTACTTGTCTGATTAACTGTGCAACTTCCAACAAATTAATTTACTTCTCTGATCAGTTAAACAAAAGAAAGTTTACCAATACCTACTGTATCTGTAGGAAAAAAAATGTGTGATAGATTCACTGTGGTGGGTGTTAGGCTTGATTTTCTTCTAGCTCGAGCGGAGACAGAAAAGCATTTACCTGAGTTGCAAAGAGATGAAAATCTCTTAACACACCTGTCAGGGTGCCCAGAGAATCACTCGGCCACCATTGCACAGCCATGTATCTGCGGGAGTCACTAATGGAAAAGCAGTGATCTCCCCAGAAACATAGATTACCTCAGAGAAGCCCCAGCTCCAAAATGTGAGCCTAGCCTAGTGGCTTCTGGTTTATCCCATCCCCTTCCTACTCTCAGTTTCCTTTTCAAAGAACAAACCATAGATGAGGAAATGTACACAGCAGGCACACGTGCACGCACACACACACACAGATAGATGCACATGCACGTGGCCAGCATTGTGCACACGAGTGGTCATGAAAAGAAGATAACTCCTTTCTCATTCAACCTAGACAACCTCTACCATAGTCTGCTCCTTCCCAGAGCAGCAGAGAACAGGCCTCATTATAGTAATTATCACCATCATTCCTATTATCATATTTTCTTTCACCTCTAAACAGGTTACAGATAAATAAAACAGTGCATTCAGCATGTTCTCACAGTTCTACAAACAGCACAGTTATATTTCAATCCTAAGGATGCATTTGGCAGTTCTAGGCTCTAGCTGTCTGCATCTAATTTATCAGTTTTCAGGGAAGCTGATGACCATAAAGCTCCCTCTTCAGCCCTGGAGTAAGGTATCTCCAAGCTGACAACTGGCAGGGCTATATATGAGGCCCTCTTTTCTCATCTGTTCATGGGTCTACTTCCTCCATTAGACTATGCCTTCCCCGATGGGAGTCACCATCCTGCTTAAATTTATCCAGATTTCTGCACAAACATAGTTGGCATTCACCAAACTGTTGCAATAAGAAAGATGAGTGACAGAAGCTGCATATATATCTCTGGGGTTCAATTTAGAGACTTCTCACTATGGAAATCTTGCACTTTTTGCCACCCTCTGAAACATAGTATTTGCAATGCTAATTTGGGTTGAGAAGTCCTCAGTCTTTGAATATCCAAAGTGTCTTATGATCATCTGCCAGAGTTGGCCAACTGCATTCTTAATCAGGTACTTTTAATCAGGATGCATGCATACCCTTCTATACCCCTCTCATTCCATTCATTGCTACTAACTACTACCTGCTCTTGAAAGGTCATGGGACTTGCATGCTCAGGAAAATGACATCTTTCACATTACTCAAATTCAATTTTAATTTTGTGAATATTTCAGTGTATTAAAATTCTCAATAATTTATCACTATTATATTATTATGGAAATTCTTTTTAATTGAGGAAGACAAGTTATTTAATCAATTGAACTCTCCATTGCTTTATCTGACCGCACTTTACTGCCTCATCTCTTGTTCTGAATCCTCATCTCTTGTACCGAGCTGGGGGCTGGGCAGTGAGCTACGCTCATTCTCTTGCTAAGTGACTCTCAAATTTCCACCCAGTAGCAGGCAACACATTTATGCCAGTTTAAAAAAGTCTCTTTAATCTTCACAACAGTTCTGTGGAGATGAGTATTATTATCCTTGTTGTAAACTCAAATGCTGAGACCTTTGGGTCCTTCACAAATAACTGCAACTACAAATCAGCAAAAATGCATTGCATTATTTCTGTGAGAAATTTTTCTCACAGCTGCACAGGACTCCAGGTCTCCTTCCTGCAAGAGGAAACCTGGACTCTCCCTGTGTTGCTAGTGTATATTTTAATAGCTTTTTGAAAACCCAACTCCTTATATTACTGTCCAGAGGAAATGCATCGGTGAGTCTCCACTTGAGCAAATCAGAGGCCCAGGCTTATTTAAATCATCATGAGCTTTGAATCTACAGATGTCCTTCGATGCTTTCAAATGATGATAATACAGACTGCATGAAGTGGATGGAGAGCTGGCCTCAGAAGACTAACTCGGGACCAGCATGAGAAGGGGCAAGTCAGAAGTGGAAGGACAGAAACAGCTTGGTTATCTGGGGCAATGGGATTCTGTCTGAGCTCTGTACGAATGTATCTTGAACTTCCTTCCTCCCCCTGGGCTGCTCTCTTGTCTGCTTGATCTTCACTCTTGTCTGTATCTTCCTTTGAATTGGACAGCCCCTCCTTCCTCCACCTTTTTATACTGTTCATGGGGTTCTCAAGAAAAGAATGCTGAAGTGGCTTGACAGTCCCTTTTCCAAGGGACCACATTTTGTCTCTTGAGAGTCTCTTGGACAGCAAGGAAATCAAACCAGTCAATCCTAAAGGAAATCAACACTGAATATTCATCGGAAGACCTGATGCTGAAGCTGAAACTCCAATACTTTGGTCACCTGATGTGAAGAACTGACTCATTGGAAAAGACCCTGATGCTGGGGAAGACTGAAGGCAAGGAAAAGTGGGCGACAGAAGGTGAGATGGTTGGATGGCATCACCGACTCAATGGACACGAGTTTGAGCAAACTTTGGGAGACAGTGAAGGATGGGGAAGCCTGGCATGCTGCTGTCCATGGGGTTGCAAAGAGTCAGACACGACTTAGCAACTGAACAACAACTCCTCCACAACTGTCTGATAGTGGCTCAGTTTGCCTAACTCCAGGCATAGCTCCTGTCTAGGGATCCTCTCCAAGGTCATAGCTCTTACTCGGTGACAGTTCCTTCCTTTGACATATTAGGCCGTCTGGTATGTGTCCCTTGGCATGTTAGCTCCACTTTGCCCAAGGCACTGCAGAGGTCTGCAAAGGTCTCTTCATAAACCCTTTAATCACTCCATTGGCTGGGCACTGTGTCTCCTGCCAGGGCTCTGACTAATAGGTCACAGAGAAAGAGCACAGAGATGGTAGTAGAGGTGTGAATTCTGAAAAGCAGTCAGAACTCCGGCTTTCATGAGACAACTGGAGCCAGCTCCAGATCACTCCTAACTTGGTCCCATGCTTGCACTATTGTATTTCCAGTATGTTTTAGCCCTTGACTGAACCACCATTTTTTGAGGCCATTGAGATTACAGAAAAATTCTAATGTTGTATAAAAACAGTGAAGACAAACACCAATCTGAGAGAGCTTTATCTGGCAAATGATATTTAGACCAATCTCTCAATAGTGGGAGAAGAGAAAGTTTTGAATTTTTACTCCTATTGTTATATCAAATGCAACAGTCCACTTCTTAATGATTCAAACAAGATCTAGAATCTGATCAACATATCAGTAATGGAGGAATTGAGAGGAATTTTGGGACAGTCTTAAAGACAAAGAGAATAAGAAAAATTGAAAGCTTATTCTCAGAGCTTCAGTTACAGCTGCCAAACTCTTTGGTGATTTTACAGTTAACTGGGACCCCAAGTTAGACCACAGTGTCATGCTCAAGAGACTGAAGGACAGTCTGCCCATGACATGAACACAATTCACATCTCATAAAGAAGTGTGGAAAGGTACCACTTGCAATTTTTTCCTTCACTGGTCTGAAATCAACAGAATAAGCCAGGCTGGGGGAAAAAATAGCTTTGATTCAGGATCTCAATAACATAGCTGCCAACCCACATTCTACACTTGGCTCGAGCTGGTGATATCACTTCCTCATTTTCATGTGCTCTAAAATTTACTCATAAATGCTCAGGGAAAAAAAATTTTAAAAGGGGAAATGAATGAAGAAATTATATCTCCTTGGAGACAAAAGTAGATTTGTACACTGTCTTCTCTGAGCCAATTTAAACACTGCTTGTCCCATGCCAAGCTTTTTTCACCGAGGAGCTCTGCCAGTCACACTGATGAACAGAGTCGAAGGGAGATTAAAATCAGAGCATTTCTAAACCAACACTTCTGATTTCTGGTCGTGGGTTCTGGACTTTGTTTTTTTTTTTTTTTTTTTTGCAGAGTTTTTGTTTGATTTGCTTTTAATCAATCGTCTGAATCTTCCTGCAAACACAAGTTCCTGGGATTGAAACTTCTTATCTCACAAGAGCACACAATTACGTTGTTTCAGAGTCAAATCAGGTGGAAGACTGAAGCACTCAGATTGTTTTACTCAAGTGAGAATAAACTAATTCAAACTTTATTTGGAAATGTGCCTTACATTCTGTGTAAGTGTGTTTTAAATGTTCAAAGGCAAATAAAAGCAAACATCTTTTAAAAGGCACTTTAGAAGAAGCGTGATTGGAAAACACCAGTCTAGTGCACGAAAACACCATTCATTTTCATAAACAAGCACTAGTAAGGAGTTAAGGGAATTAAGTAAGTTAGAAAAATATTGTTCAAGAAATCTTTTTCCTGATTCAAATGTAAAAATCATAGGAATTCATGGAGACATGGGAGAAGAAAAGAATGAACTTTCTTCATCTCTATCTGTGGTTTTGAACAAAAATGGAAAAGTACTTACTATAAAGCTGTGTATTTTGTTAAAAAAATTGTGAGGAAGACTAGAGAGATGAAAGGTAGGGGCAAGACAAGATCTCTTCTCAGACTGTGTTCAACATATAGATTATTATACATGTGCTATGGGAAAGGCTCATGCAGAAGGGCAAATAAAAGCCAGCTGGTAAGCTGCAAATGGTAGAGGGTAAAGGAAAATCATGAGACTCTTAAGCAATACCATATGCCAGACATTTGACTTAGCCTGTCCCATTGATGTTTCATGATACTATTACAAGATAGGTAATTATCCCCAGTTATACAGATGAGGAAATTGAAGCTCAGAGGGCTTAAAGACTCATCTACACTGATCCAATTAGTGAAAATCAAGGGGTTCAAAATGAGGTTTGATTCAGCCCAAAGCCTGTTCTTTCCCCACAATCCCTAGGGCTCTGGGATCCAAAGACAAGGTCAAGGGAGTATACAGGGGAGAGATTTCAACACATTTCTTCTTCCTAGGTTTGTAGCAGAAACACACAGAGAGGACAAGACCTAGCAATTTGGAGGTTACCTAGCAAGGTATTGCTAGGCTGATCCAGAAATCTCACCACTGAGATCTGTGACAGAGGGCACCACTGAGCCCCTTTGCCACATAAACACAGACACAAATTTCCAGTTTGCAGGGATGAAGCAGGATGTGTGGCATGAAACGTGTACTCTTTGTCAAGGATTCCGTTTCAATAAACTACTTTCAGGTGGCCCACCTACTCACCCCTACAACCTGCCTTGGGCATATCTGTGTCCACAGCCACAATAGGGGAAGATGCCGTTCATTTGACTGCTCTTTAGTTACTGAATTGTAAGTCAAAATTATATTTAAGAAGGCTTGAGAAAAGAATAAGGATTATTTCTGACAGAAGAAATCAAATACTATGATGAGATTGCCCTTCTTATTAAGGAAAATAAGAGTGCATTCATATTCTAGTGACCAGAGAGACACAGTGAATAAGCTCAGTGGAAAAAGACCTTCTAAATGTTAAATCTATACATGCTCTGTAGCTTGTTGCTCTAAACTCCTTTTATTATATTCACCTGTTTATCTATGAACTTGATGTTGTTCCGTCACTCAGTCATGTCCAACTATTTGTGACCCCATGGACTGCAGAATGCCAGGCTTCCCTATCCTTCACCATCTCCCAGAGTTTGCTCAAACTCATATCCATTGAACAGGTGATGCCATCCAACCATTTTGTTCTCTGTCATCCCTTTCTCCTCCTGCCTTCAATCTTTCCCAGCATCAGCCTTTTTTATGGCCCGGCTCTCACATCTGTATATGTCTACTGGAAACACCATAACTTTGACTATGATTTTGACTACAGACCTTTCTCGGCAAAGTGATGTCTCTGCTTTTTAATACGCTGCCTAGGTTTATCATAGCTTTTCTTCCAAAGAGCAAGCGTCCTTTAATTTCATAGCTGCAGTCACCGTCCACAGTGATTTTGGAGCCCAAGAAAATAAAATTAGTCACTATTTTCATTGTTTCCCCATCTATTTGCCATGAAGTGATGGAATTGGATGCCATGATCCCTGTAAATGTTTTATGTAAATACTTGAGTTTTAACCCAGCTTTTTCACGTTCCTCTTTTACCTTCATCAAGTGGCTCTTTAGTTCTTCTTCACTTTCTGCCATAAGGGTGGTGTCATCTGCATATCTGAGGTTATTGATATTTCTCCTGGCAATCTTGATTCCAGCTTGGGCTTCATCTAGCCTGGCATTTCACATGATGTACTCTGCGTATAAGTTAAATAAGCAGGGTGATAATATACAGCCTTGACATACTCCTTTTCCTATTTGGAACCAGTCTGTTGCTCCATGTCCGGTTCCAACTGTTGCTTCTTGATCTGCATATAGATTCCTCAGGAGGCAGGTAAGGTGATTTGGTATCCCCATCTCTCTAACTTCCACAGTTTGTTGTGATCCACGTGGTCAAAGGTTTTAGCATAGCTGATGAAGCAGAAGTAGATGTTTTTCTGAAATTTTCTTACTTTTTCTATGATTCAGTGGATGTTGGAAATTTGATCTCTGGTTTATCTGCCATTTCTAAGTCCAGCATGAACATCTGGAAGTTCTCAGTTCACATATTGTTGAAGCCTAGCTTGAAGGATTTTGAATATTACTTTGTTAGCATGTGAAATGAGTACAACTGTGAGGTAATTTGAACATTCTTTGGTATCGCCCTTCTTTGGGATTGAAATAAAAATGGACCTACTCCAGTCCTGTGGCCTATGGGCTTTCCAAATTTGCTAGCATATGAGTGCAACATTTTAACAGCATCATCTTTTAGGATTTGAAATAGCTCAGCTGGAATTCCATCAATTCCATCTGCTTTATTTGTAGTGATGCCTCCTAAGACCCACTTGCCTTCGCAATCCAGAATATCTGCCTCTAAGTGAGTGATCACACCATTGTGGTTATTCGGGTCATTAAGGATATCTTTTTGGTATAGTTCTTCTGTGTATTCTTGCCATCTTTTCTTAATATCTTCTGTTAGGTCCATACTGTTTCTGTCCTTTATTGTGCCCATCTTTGCACAATAATCGTGAACTTCTGTCCACAGTTCTGGGGAGTTCATCTTTCCATGTCATATCTTTTTGCCTTTTCATAATGTTCATGGGGTTCTCAAGGCAAGATTGCGGACATGGTTTGCCATTCCACTTCTCCAGTGGAACTCCAGTGGAGTTCTTGTCAGATTTCTCCACCATGAGCCATCAGTCTTGGGTTACCCTGCAAGTCATGGCTCATAGTTTCATTGAGTCAGACAAGGCTGTGATCCATGTGATCAGCTTGGTTAGTTTTCTGTGATTGCAGTTTTCGTTCTGTCTGCCCTCTGACGGAGAGGCTAAGAGGCTTGTGAAAGTTTCCTGAAGGGAGGGACTGGCTTCAGAGAAAACTGGGTCTTGTTGTGGTGGGCAAGACCATGCTCAGTTAATCTTTAATCCAATTTTCTGCCGATTGGTGGGGCTGTGATCCCTCCCTGTAGTTTGGCTTGAGTTCAGATCTATGAACTATTTTATGTATAAATCTTGCAAGAAAGTAATACTGTCATAACCACTTACTTTTTGAATTGTTTTAAATTTATTTTTTAACTGAAATATAATTGGTGGTTAATATTATATAAGTTCATGCCAGTGCTTGTGCTCAGTCACTAAGTTGTGTCTGTCTTTGTGACCACATGGACTGTAGCCCAAGAGGCTCCTTGGAATTCTCCAGTCAAGAGTATTGGAGTGGGTTGCCATTCCCTTCCCTATGGGATCCTCCCAACCCGGGGATCAAGCTTGTACTGCTGAGCCACCTGGGAAGCCCATTACAAAAGTTATAGGTGTATAATATAGTGAGTCATAATTTTTACAGTTTACACTCCATTTATAGTTATAAAATATTGACTATATTCCCTGTGTTGTACAATATAGCTTTGTAGCTTATTTTATACATAATAGTTTGTACCTTTTAACTCCCTATCCCAGTGTTGCCCCTCCCTTCTCCCTCTCCTCATTGGTAAACACTAGTTTGTTGAAGTTTTAGATTCATGTGGTATTTCTCTTTGTCTGATAACCACTTACTCTTGTAACACCTGTGATATTCATATTTATATCAGATATTTGCTCAGGAGGGTAAATTTGGAAAATCAAAAGAGTAGTGTTGCTCTAAGAGCTATATGTTCATATGTGTTGAGACTAAAGCTACCTGGGTGGACTCAGAAGAAAGGAGGAGCTGGGAGGAGGCACCAAAAACGCCCAGCAGACACCGCTGGCTTCAGGGGAGGCCCTGTCCAGAGGAGGGTGAGGGGTGAACTACACAGGGGCCCTGTGGGTCCAAGAAGAGAAAACTGTCAGCAGAAGCTCACTCTTGTGCCTGGAGCTTGTCCAGGGTAGAAAGGAGAAAAGGTCACCACTTAGGGGTCTCCGTCTTCCATCATGCTCCCTGCATCCAGCTCTGGCTAGTGAAACAAAAATGTCTCAGGTAATGCTACTGAATTCTCTGTGGAGAACAGTAAGTGACCTTAGGTAGGAGGGAGGCAGAAACAATTAACCATTTTTTTCCCTCTGTAAGAATTCAGTTAAGAACCAGGGTGGATTTAATCTTGCAAGTGAGGTCATGCATGAATTCAGTTTTGATGACAAGGAAACAGAGGCAGAGGATAAATTAGATGCATTTTTATAAATAACTTTGTTCCTATGGCAATATACACGCCTGGCAGAAGTGCTCTTCTACCTATGACTACTGTTTAAACATTTCTAAGATGTCCCTCTGCCAAAACTTTTCAAAGCAGGATGCTATAGACTTATTTTCTGTTAAGAAACAGACACGAAAAAAAAAAAAGAGACACGAATTTTACTTTTTTCACACTGTGACTCACACTCACTCAGAGGTATGATTCATATTCCCACTTTGGATTGTCACATAGAGGACAGTCCCTCCCTTCTGTAATCTAAAATGAACAAGGAGAAGGAACCACAAAAACCCCACACAGTTCTACACAGTAAAGATGCAAAAGTTTTAGAGCAGCATTCCTTAAAGACAATTATAATTCATCATATTTTATCAAACAAATTACAGCTTGGCTTACTTCAAGGTTACAAATGTGAAAGTAATAAGAAAGTTAGTGGCTTCTCTCAATAGCTAAAAACAAAGTGAGTTTTAACTTGTCCAGTTGAGCTTCTGAAGTAACTGCTGTTAATAACAGATATGATCCTACTATCCATCGGTGTACTCCTCCAAAATCAAAGCATCTTCTATAATCAAAATATGTTGGATTTCTTTGATAAGACCCACTTTCCTGCTTCTGAAACATACGGCGATAAAAACCTGATGGATCACTTTGCTTTATCAGAAGTTGTTAAAGCTCTCTTTTTTTTTTAACAAGTAACTGACATGATTAAATAATGTTCTTCCCTTACCTTGAACTGTGCATCTGAACAGCCTATTTACCACAGCCTAAAAGGGCAAATTTAATGGATTAGTGAATGCAACAAAGGATGGAAACAGAGGCCCGAGGTTTTAATATAGTATCAAGGGCTTGTAATTTTTGAAGTTCAGACATTCCAACACCTATTATCATTGCTTCAATAAGGCCGCCTTTCTATTAAACCACAACAGCATGAATCTCTAAAGTGCAGATAAGAGAGAAGCAGCACAGGACTTATATGAATCTTGACATAAAAGTAAGAATTCCACCCCCAATCACGGACTGAGAGTCAGTTTTTCCTTGAGAAATTCTTACAAGGTAAAAGAAGAAAGCTTTCAGATGGAAAAACAAAGGGTAAAAGTGTTTTAACCCCAAGTGAAGACACTGACAGAGCGAGCACCTCTGCAACAGGCAGAAAACGAAGAGCTTGTTGGCCCGAGTCACCCACATCAAAAGGAACTGTGGTGCCCTGGAAGGAGAGAACATTCAAGGCAATGCCAGGGAGGCTGATGTTAATAATGTTATTCCCAGTTAACCACTTTTTAATACCAAATGCCAGGGCACAAACTGACTAGGCCAATTTGGCCATCAAAAGTTGCCAGGCCCTTCTGTAAAATACCCTGGCCTCTGGGAATCGGAGCCATACAGGACACAAAAATGAACACAAGTTTTACATGAAATTCTGCCAAAAGTGCAACCTTTTATATCAAACAGTCACACACTGGCTTATCATGAAGCTCCAGGAAGTCTTTTCTCTGTCCTCCAGTCTTTCTACAAGAACCTACCATGAAAGGAGCTTTGTTTTGAGGAAGAACCGCTCACTTTCCACTCAGGTAAGGCACACTGTCTTCTGTCAAGCACCTACTTTTTAAAACAATGGCACAGAGTGACGTAAGAGAAAAGAAAAATAAATATTGCATATTAACACCTAACACATATATACATGGAACCTAGGAAGATGGTACTGATAAACCTATTTGTGGGGCAGCAATGAAGACACAGACATAGAAAACAGACTTGTACACACAGGAAGGGAAGAAGAGGGTGGGATGAATGGAGAGAGTAGCATGGAGACATACACTATCATGTATAAAATTGGATAGCCAGTGGGAATTTGCTGCATGACTCAGGGGGCTCAAATATGGTGCTCTGTTAGGATGGGTGGGAGACGGAAGAGAGGGTCAAGAGGGAGGGGGTGTATGTATATCTATGGTTGATTCATGTTGATGTATGGCAGAAACTAACGCAATATTGCTAAGCAATTATCCTTCAATTAAATAACTAAAACAACAAAAACAAAACAACTGTGAAGCAAATAAAGATACATTTTTTAAACTGCTCCAGTTACAAGGAGCACATGTGCAGACATACATGCACGTCACTCTGGTCTCCCTTGGGAAACTGTCTACTTGACGTGTATACTCACTTCCCCAAACTGTGGCATCTGATGGATGGCCATGCAGTGTCCTCATCTCATCATGACCCTTAGAAATGATAGTCACTGCCTCAAATCTAACTACAACCTCAATCTGATGAAAACCAAGGCTCCAGGTATCTGTTTCAAGACCTTACCTCTCCCTTGCTGTTGACGTTCAGAAACCATACCTCTAAAAGGAAGGATTTCAAAGGAATCCTTTCACAGATGGTATTGCTAAAGGGATTGTAATATGAAAATTGTTTTATTGATGCTGTGATGGTGGCTATTGCTTTTGACAGTACAAATATGGCAGCAAGAAAGTGTGCTAACATTGCCCAAGAAAGGACTCTCAAAATTCACTTAGCCACCCATCCTGATATCTCCAAGTCAACATTTCCCAAAACATGCCACCAGAGCACTGATCCTTGAAGAAAGCCCTAAAAAAGACTCCAAATTCAAATAAATTTAAGAAGTGCCACTTACTATATAAACTACATTTAGAAACTCAAAATGCTGCTTATAACATGGTAAAGGGGTTTATAAAGTCCCTCAGTAGAGAAAAATATGTTTAACTTCTCTAAACCAAATGTATCTGAAATGCAGAATCTTTACTTAGAGTAACCTTACTTAATGATCTGTATGATGATAGAACGTATTTTGAGAAATGCTAGTAAAAAATTGCTCAAGCAGAATGAAGTTAAAAAGAAAGGCTTCCATATTAGGAGTTTCTGTGTGTGCGTGTGTATGTATGTGTGTGCTCTGCAACCCCATGTACTATAGCTTGCCAGGCTCCTCTGGCCATGGGATTTCCCAGGCAAGAATACTGGAGTGGGTTACCATTTCCTTCTCCAGGGAATCTTCCTGGCCCAGGGATCGAGCTTCCGTCTCCTGCATTGCAGGCAGATTCTGTACCACCTTGTAATCTGTCCCCCAAATCATCTCATCAAATTTCTGCCAAACAGAAATTTTCCCTACATCTCTTCTTAGAGCCTTCACACTACAGGTGAAACACATTTTCTGTTATTTATCCTTCGTAGATGTAGAATACTTGATTGTCACTTTCCATGTTAAAAAAACAATCACTACACATCTAAAGAACTTTATTGAGCCATCCATCAGCAGAGCCTTGGTTTCTGCCAGGATAAATCCTGAGACTAGGAAGGTTTCTTGGCAGTGGAGAAGCATGTCTGTGTTTAGAAGGATAATTCTCTCAGAGGTGGGGTAATGGACTGAAAATGGAGAAAACAGCTCTTCAAGGTAAAAATAGAGTTTTCCTCTATTTTTATTTTCCATACTCAGCATATTGTTTGGAACCAATGAATGATCAATAAATTAAAAACTGAATACTTCAACTTATCGTTCCTTCTGGGTTTTTCCTCTCTAGACACACCATCCTTCAGCTACAAATTTATTCTGAAAAAAGTGTTAGTAGCTCAGTCATGTCTGACTCTTTGCCACTCCATGGACTGTAGCCCACACCAGGTTCCTCTGTCCATGGGATTCTCCAGGCAAGAATACTGGAGAGGGTTGCCATTTCTTTCTCCAGGGGATCTTCCCGACCCAGGGATCGAACCCAGGTCTCCTGCACTACAGGCAGATTCTTTACCGTCTGATTTTCTCCTATTTTTATTGTCCATACTCAGCATATTGTTTGAAATCAATGAATGATCAATAAATTAAATAGTGACTACTTCAACTTATCATTTCTTCTAGGCTTTTCTTTCCTAAACACACCACCCTGCACCTACAAATTTATTCTGCTTGTCTCTGAATACCTTGTTAGCTTTTAAGACCAGCTTCCATTTCCAACACACAGCTATATATAGGTAGCTGCTAATTGCAGCTAGTCATGCTGCTCAGACCCCTGGCCTCTGCCATGAGACAGACAAAGTGCCTGAGCATCAAGGTTACTACAGGATACCTCCTCTAATTAATTTTCTTCCTCAAGGTGTTCTTGGTAACTTTTCCATCCTCAACAACGAGTCTCTTGGTATAACACTATTACTGATTATTCATTCATTCAACAAACATATTACTGCCTCCTTTTATAATCCCTTTGGGCAATGTGCTTATAGGCAATCACTTAAACAATTTAGCAGTCAAGCACTTCCATCTTCTCTGTATTTTCCAGGCACTATTCTAGGCTCTCTGGCATACATCAGTTAGCAAAACCAACCAACCACACAAAACTCTTGCCTTTCCAGAGAGGAAAAAAATTAAGAATCTGGTGAGGGATATCTGAAACGGAGAGTGAGTGGACAAGAAGGGGGATGCAATTCTAAACATGGTGGACAGAGTAAGCCCTGTTGAGAGGGTGGTAGTTAAGCAAAGACTTCAAAAGATGAAGTCAGCCACAGTATTCGCTTCATAGCAAGACATGAGTTCAAGACACAAGAAAAACAATGGGGTGGGACAAGAGCATGTAGAATCTTTAGGCCACTATACTGACCACTATGACTTTTATGCTGAGAAAAATAAGGAGCCACTGAAAGATGTTAAGTACAAAAAGGGCAGGATCTAATTTGCATTTTAATGAATCATGGTGGTCACTGTATTGAGAGTAGAATGGATCACTGGCACTAGGGTGGATGCAGGCCAACTAGTTAGGTTATGCCAACAATCTAGGTGAGAGAATGGCTTGGACCCAGAGTGATGGCAGTGAGAAATGGTCAGATTCTGGATATATTTTGAAACAAGAGTTGACCAGATTTATCGATGGGTTGAATGTGATATTAGAGAGCAAGACAGAGAGGCAACAAGAAAACCTCAAGAATTTTGGCTTTGGCAACTAGTAGAATGTACAGAGATGGAAAATTGTCAGGGAAACAATGAACAAGTAAGTTCAGGAGTTAAATTTCAGAATGTTGGTTTGAAATACCATGTGGAAATGCATTTATACAGCAATTTCCTTGCTAAACAACCCCAGGTATCATATATATTATTTCACTTATTACATTTTAGATGAGAAAAAATATTTGAAGACTCTATTGTCAACACTTTAATGTGTAATAATGTAAATTTAGAAATGCAGAAGCTCATATGACAAACTTGTTTTCCTCCTAATACTCTGTGCTGCCTCTTTAGGCGAAGCATATGCAAAAGTAAGGCATTTTAGTTTTATTTATTTATTTTTTTAATGGGGTGAGTGATTCTCCCCAGGTTGCATTTATCACATTTGTGATCCCTTTATAAGTTCCTTGTGCATAGAACTTGGAGCAAACCACCTATAGAATCTTGCTATCAGTCACTTCAGCCTCCTTTCTATCTTCTAATACAAAAAGCTATTCCCAATGGGTTTTCTGTTTAGAGGAACTTACTTTAGCTGCCTTTATCTCAGGTCATCCTAATTACATATTTCATGGTTTTCTTCAAACAGTATGGAAAGGGTAGGCTCCTTTAAATAGAAATGTCATGTTCTCAATGGAAATAATAAGGACAGAATGACTCCAGGAGTTACAAAAACATCTTTTGACCTTTTTAAGTGTTTAAAACAATCAGAAGTATTGCAAGGCTAGGTGGTAATAAATTGCTTTTACGGCAGTATGAATCATTAAGTTAAAAGAAATAACAGGATGTGTTAAAAATTAAGATTATCACTTAAAAGGTGACAATTATTCTGAGTAAAAGCAAATAATAATATAGACTATAAAATCGTGCTGAGAATCATAAAGCATACAATCAAGAAAAATAAAACTGTTAGTGATGTCTGAAACTCCTTTTTCCCATTACACAACTATCTAGTTCTTTCATTAATAATTTGAGTGAGGTTTCAAACTAAGGTATAAACATCAGAGGACTTTCTTATTAAAGAGTGTGACTTGTGAAAATGTAACTGCCCTTTGAAGGCAAAGAATAAAACAAATTATTTAATGATATGAAAAAACTCCCGTCTGGCCGGATCAAAAGCCAAGCAGAGCATCACAACCAAACTGTGTCCTACATGAGAAAACTCTGCACACGGTTCAGATACACCACAAAGAGAAATGACTTCCTAGGTGAGGTACTAACAATGGACAACAAAGCATGCCTTGGGAAGACTTTGCACAGGGATCTCTGATTTTCAGGTAGCCACTGAATAAAATCTTGCATTTCCAATGGCTATTTTGTTTCAATACTCAGGACTGAGTGGAATGGAGACATCTAGCAATGACAGTAACAGGTTTTAAAAACAACAATAAAAGAAAATGATTCTTTTCTTATTATCTTGCCTATTCTGGTAAGCTTTCAAATATCTTTAAAATCTATAATATTTCTATAATTTGGAGGTTTAGGTGATGACTCCAATGCTCATTTGTAAATAACTTGGTGATATTTGTCACTATTTTCTTTCTCTTGATTAATATTCATTTTTTTAACTAAGTAGTTTTATGTTAGGATTCTTTCTATTAGATTTGAACATACCTACTTCTAAATTTTAAAATATGCTTAATCATTAAAAATCGTCAAGTATGTTACTACTATTAGATCTCAGGCCAAGAATTTAACCTGTTACCTAGGATGGGAGAAAAGGGGGAAGGAAGTGGGAGAGCAAGATCAATCTGTGGTAGTATTATAAATATTTTTGATGATATAAAGTGTAATTGTAAGTTGAAATATATATAATTTTAAAAAAGCAGTCAACTGGGTTACATTTTGTTCAAGTCTGGTTATTCCTGCAAAATGGAAATAAGAGCCCTGATTGTGCTCCTGACTGAACTGTGACGATTTCTAGATGACGGTAATGGTGATGATGATGACAAAGAAAAAAAAAACAACTGCCAGGTACTCAGTGTCCCCCACGTGCCGGCCACTGTGCTGAGCGTCCAGCATGGCTTGCCCTGGTTCAGCCTCACAATGGCTTGTCACTACGGTGTAAGAACAGGGCTAAACAAGGTGGGCTCACAGTGGGCTGGGCCACAGCCCAGCCTGACTCAGGTCAGCACTAATCACTCTAGTCTGCAGCCTTCTCTCATCCCGGCCCTGGGACTCTGGGTCTGGAACTTGGGGCAGTACTCCTCCACATCTGAGCTGCCTCCAACCTGGAGGGGACTAGCTCCCACTTGAAGATGGTCATTACGAATTTAACTTAGACTACCAGATGAAATTATAATGACTGAACACAAGTCACAACTTGTATCATATATGGCAAAGCAGTGATGTAAAAGCATGTGGGAAGAGGCAGCAGCAATGGATCTTTGAATGTGTTACATTTTAAAACAAGGTGCAGATTCAACTTCTCTACTTTCCAACATCACATCTGAGGAAGCGGTAAACTAATTCCAACTTTCATCAGAAAAGTGATAGAAGCCGAAATCTGAGCTTTAGATCACGGTCAAAATTGACTACAAGTACTGACTTGAACACCTTTCGCTAGGTGAGGTGAGGGACAGGGAGGCCTGGCATGCTGCAGTCCATGGGGTCACAAAGAGTCAGACGGGACTGGGCGACCGAACAACAGCAGACTTGGAAAACTGTGACCCAAGTAGCAGGATGTTATCACTACAGGCAAAAAGAGGCAAGTGGAGAAGTCAGCTGAGGGCAGTAAGAAGAGGCTGGACCAACTACGCTGGCCAAATTTGAGACAGGGAGACCTCTCAGACAATGGCTCTCCCGAAGTCTTGGTGGTCACACACAGATGGACCATGGCACGATGCCACAGGGCCTCTTCTCTCAGTGTCTGCAGGGGCCCGAGCAGGACAAACCGGGCTGGAAAGATTGGACCTGTAATAGTATGAGGAGGACTCTCATAAACTGAGCACAGAAAAAGGACGGAGAATGTGAAGTTTTCAGAGAATGGGAACTGAAAAGAGAAATGTAGGCCAGAAGAAAAGGAAAATACCCATCAATATTGGCACAGAGCCATTTACCATTAACTGCAATCTTCATTCCTCAAGTTCAATTTTATTTTACCGTTTGGTATATTAAAACATGATATTTATTTTACCAGGCTTCATAATGGCTATTCTGGAATTTAAAAGAGCTATTCCACAGTGATCTATATGATACAATAATACCTTAACGTACTGTTTGGCTAAGCTAAATGAAAAGTAACTTCCAGAAATCTGAAAGCACGTTTTAGTTCAACCATGTGAATCTACAGTAGTACACCAGGGGTCAGCTAATTTATGCAACAATGGTGGAGTAGAGTAGTTGTGACAGACTATATGACAAAGCCTCAAATATTTATACCTAGTTCTTTGCCAAAAAGAGAGAAAAGTTTGCCATTTCCTCTTGCTCTGTCATACTGTATTATATTTGTTCTCCTAAGTTACCCCCGTCCCAAGTACTTTGGGGAATAAGGCAAGAATGTCAATGAGAAAATAATCACTTTCCAATCTTCCCTCCTTATTGACATGTGTGGGGGGTTTAATAAAAGAGAGATCTGTTTGTCCATTGGCTTGCTCTTTCACTGAGCATATTGATGGGGCCTGTGGTAACACAAGCATCAGTTCAGTTCAGTTCAGATCAGTCACTCAGTCATGTTCAACTCTTTACAACCTCATGGACTGCAGCATGCCAGGCCTCCCTGTCCATCACCAGCTCCCAGAGCTTACTCAAACTCATGTCCATTGAGTCAGTGATGCCAATGACCATCTCATCCTCTGTCATCTTCTTCTCCTTCCGCCTTCAATCTTTCCCAACATCAGGATCTTTTCAAATGAGTCAGCTCTTCGCATCAGGTGGCCAAAGTATTGGAGTTTCAGCTTCAACATCAGTCCTTCCAATGAATATTCAGGACTGATTTCCTTTAAGATGGACAGGTTGGATCTCCTACCTGTCCTGTCCAAGGGACTCTCAAAGAGTCTTCTCCAACACCACAGTTCAAAAGCATCAATTCTTCAGTGCTCAGTTTTCTTTATAGTCCAACTCTCACATCCATACATGACTCCTGGAAAAACCATAGCTTTGACTAGATAGACCTTTGTTGGCAAAGTAATATCTCTGCTTTTTAATATGCTGTCTAGGTTGGTCACAACTTTTCTTCCAAGGAGCAAGAATCTCTTAATTTCATGGCTGCAGTCACCATCTGCAGTGATTTTTGGAGCCCCAAAATAAAGTCTATCACTGTTTCCATTGTTTCCCCATCTATTTGCCATGAAGTGATGGGACCTGATGCTATGATCTTAGTTTTCTGAATGTTGAGTTTTAAGCCAACTTTTTCACTCTCCTCTTTCACTTTCATCAAGAGGCTCTTTAGTTCTTCTTCCCTTTCTGCTATAAGAGTGATGTCATCTGCATATGAAGTTATTGATATTTCTCTTGATTCCATCTTGTGCTTCTTCCAGCCAAGCATTTCTCATGATGTACTCTGCATATAAGTTAAATAAGCAGAGTGACAATATACAGTCTTGATGTGCTCCTTTCCCGATTTGGAATCAGTCTGTTGTTCCATGTTCGGTTCTAACTGTTGCTTCTTGACCTGCATACAGATTTCTTAGGAGGCAGGTCAGGTGGTCTGGTATTCCCATCTCTTTAAGAATTTTCCAGTTTGCTGTGATCCACAGAGCCAAAGGCTTTGGCATAGTCAATAAAGCAGAAGTAGATTTTTTTTCTGGAACTCTCTTGCTTTTTTCGATGACCCAATGGATGTTAGCAATTGGATCTCTGGTTCCTCTGCTTTTTCTAAACCCAGCTTGAACATCTGGAAGTTCACGGTTCACATATTACTGAAGCCTGGCTTGGAGAATTTTGAGCATTACTTTGCTACCGTGGAGGCTATTCAAGAGCAAGGTTGGAAACAGGCATGAAGGGAGATCCCAGAAATCCCACAGCTGCCTCCCAGAGAACCCCCCCTCCCAGCCCCGCCTTTCCATTTCCATCAAGTCATCACTGGTGGTCACCTTCACGGGGCAGGCTGCACATTCATTCCCAGGCAAACCTGAGAATCTGACTGGTTTTCAGGGCCCAGAGATAGAGCCAGTGATTTGTGCTTGTCTCAAGAGAGTGATGTGGAAAACTATGAATGGAAAACCTGGGACAAAGCTGTGATCCCTACTGAAAATGAAAACCAAACAACCAAACAAAACCAATCCTTAAAAACTCATATCTGAGGGAGGAGACTTCCCTGCTTAATGTGTGTTCTCAAAGCACACCTTTTTGTTGAGGTCATTATTAGGAAAGCTGGCTATCATTAACTTCCCTCTTTTTTCCCTTAGGTTTTAACTTTTACAAGCATCCTCATTATTATAAAATATACAAAAACTTAACATCTCAAGATTCTTTCTGAAAATGTAATGGAGAATCAATAGCATAAATTACTCTTAAATATAATTTAGTGGTGTTTCCTCTGTCACATTAAAGGACATGGGAAAGGACACGCCTAAAGAGCAGGACCGATGGTATTAACTCCTTTAAACAATCCAAATTAATCCAAACTTTCCTGATCTATGTCACTATTTATTGCAAGTCAATAATCTGATGCACAATCTGTAAGAAAAAACTAAGTACATTTTCGGCCTATTGTTCTCCTGGTATACAGACATACACTAATCACAGGTGAGAATGGAATAACCAGCCTTCATGTCTTAAATGCTCTTAAGCTCTACTGTACACACCTTCCAACAGAGTGAGTATCCTCATCACAATGAGTGAGAGCAAATTAGTTCATTTTAAAAGTCGTTGTTAAAAATAATTCAATCCAATAATGAATTTCTAGATTGTTCTCTACATTAGGGACTATGGGCCCAGATGCATTCCTCACGAACGAAGGGTGTAAATAGGAAAAGGTGATGGAAAGACACAGAATAAGACAAAGTTCATATTTAAACTCTCAGACAAAAGAAAGCTCTTTTATGATGAATAATAAGAGACTTCCTGAGGTCTTACATTTCTTATGCCATAAAAATGGGACAAATTAGACACAATCTTTAAACCTTTAGATTCTGAGCCCTGGTTCTCCCACTCAACCCTGGACAAGAGCTCGTCAAAATTCAAACATCTGAGATGAAACAATTTGCAAAGTAGAAATAGAGACATAGATGTTGAGAATAAACGTGTGGATACCAAGAGGGGAAAGGGGAGACGGGATGAATTGGGAGATTGGGATTGACATGTATACACTACTAACTATGTTTACAATAGATACTATATAGATACAATAGATACTATATATCTACAATATACACTACTATGTTTACAATAGATGACCAGTGAGAACCTACTACACTGCTCGGGGAACTCTACTCAGTGCTCGGTGATGACCTAAATGGGAAGGAGCTCTAACAAGAGAGCATATATGCACATGTATAACTGATTCACTTTGTTACACAGCAGAAACATCACACTATAAAACAATGATATTCCAATAACAACAACAAAAAAAATTCTAACATAGGATCTCTGAGTTCCTTTGCCTACAGGGACACTCCAACTGACTGTGGAAGTGGCCTGGAAGGGCCTGCAATTTATAATGATGTGCAACTTAACTTACTTGCACGAGAGAGAATTTGCTTTTGCTTTCAATAAGTGCAAGAAATGTGCAAGGACAAATATTCAAAGCAGGCCTGCAGAGAGTAGGACTCTGGTTGTGGCTAGGGACTGGGAAATAATGGCTGTTTTATTTCTTAACACATGGTACTTTGTAGCTTTGTAATATCAACATGTTTTCCAGAAAAATTCATTAAGTGTAAATACAACTGTAACAGGGTAGATTATGTCCCCCTCCTCCAGTGTCCTGGTTGATGACAAGGTAAGATAAAAGAAGTGATGTTGGTAAACTGGAGGAGAAAAAAGAGCGTAAGCATATATATTGCCCCAAAGTTATGCCCTCCCCCAAAAACTGGTTAATAAATATTAGCAAAAGAAATGTGTGTATGTCTTACACATGCACTGTGGATGCTAAGACTGCCCTTTAACTTCAGCCCTTGCCTCCTGCCTTCCACAAACACACACACACACGCACACACCATCATCTCCTTGAAATCATCTCATTTGGCTCGACTCCGGCCCACTCTGCTACAGTCATGTCGGCCTCCCTGCTGCTCTGTAAACTCTCTAGTACTTTCCTGCCTCAGGGCCTTGGCACTTGCTTCCCTACTGCTTGAAATAATCCTCCCCAAGCAACCAAATGGCCCATTCCTTCACTTCCTTTATGTCTCTGCTCAAGGGTCATAACATCTGCGAGCTCAACCCTGACCTCCTCACAGCCCCTACCGATGCCTGGCACGTAACGACAGATTTCAAGTGATTCAGTGTAAGCTCCATGTAGGCAAGACCTTCATTCTGTTTACTGCTGTAATCCTGGCAAAAAGTAGATATTCAATCAACATTATGAGAATTAAAGAGGAAGAAGTAGTGAGGCTAAAGAGAACATACTCTCCTCTGAGTATAAGTCAGGGTGGATTTTGTATGATTGAGAATCAAACAAAGGTGAAAATAAAAGAAATATTTTCCATGATTCCCAGGACTCAATGTCTATGCTTGTTTATCCAAGCATTTTCCCCCTAGTAATGTATCATATGGACTTATTATCTCAAAATTTAAAGAAGTAGTCAGGGATTATAAAATAATTTCAATACAGTAATATAGTACACACATCATTTGGAAATATTCTAGGTGGAGAGAGTTGGGTTTATTTTGCTGATATTACTGCAAACATTTCATCCACTGTTCCTTTTTAGCACAGAAGAATATCTGTAAGCAGTACCTCTATTTTCATAAAATCTTGGTTCTACTGCTTATTATCATGAGTCAAAGCCCTGAGGATCATATCCTTAGTGACTGATCATCACATAGAATAAATAGGATTATCCCCACTTCAAGAAGTTACTAACTAGCAGACAATCTGACTTTTAAGACCTTCCAGTGTGTAAGTAGATCAAGAGCAGAGAGGCCAGGCCACATAAACACGAGCTAGATGCCAAACCTCTGTCTCCAAGCTCTGAAAGAAGAAAATGTAGAAAGTGCAAATAGCCTCCAAGAATTGCCCGAGGCTTTAGTTAATGTCTGCCAAGAATTTTCAAGACGAAAGCCATCACCGAAGAGCTAAATCTTACTATCACCACAGCTGGAATGCTTTGCTAATATTTTTCCTAATGCAAGAAAGTGACTTTGGAACAAATTCCATGAAAGAAAAGGACTAATAGCCTTCCAACAGAGAAGTTTCTACTCACTTATCATGTTATCAAAGACACCCTGGGGACAGCCAAAGCTTGCCTGTGTGTGTAGGGCTCTATTGCCATCATGAAGGTGCATCTTTAACATAATGTGACCAAGGCGGCACTCCTTTTAATTAGTTGGGAGGGAGCCAAGAAAAACCCTTCCTGACATATCGGTCCAGCACTCCACTATATTTGCTCCTGCAGATCAATACCAATATAGCAGGCATGTCAAACCACAAGGAAAGGCCGACTCTAATAAAACAAACCTTATATTGACCCCCTAACACTTCATACTGGTATTGAGTATGGTCTTTTTATAGGCTTTAGATATAGTTCACCCTAAAAAAAAAAGATTCTGCATACCAAAATATAAATAGAGTTGCTAACTTTTTATGGTTTTATTCATTTAGATAACAATAAAATTTAGATAATAAATTTTGGAGGTAGCAACTCTTAGTGTTAGAAACATGGCATTAAACAAAACAGAAAATAATTTCTGTTCTCATGGGGTTTACTACTCTAATTGGTGGAAACACATTATATAAAATCACAAAATTATATAACATTTTAGAAATTGGAAGTATAGTGAAGGAAAAGTTTAGTGAAAGGGAGATAAGATGTGTAGAGGGTATATGGTTGCATTTTAAACAGGGTAGTTATGGTAGGCTTTACCACGAAGGAAAAATTTGTGCTCATATAAAAAATTAACTCAAAATGGATTAATAACCTAAATATCAGAGCTAAAACTTATGAAACTTTTAGAAGAGAACAAAGTCAGAAATCTATATGACTTCGAATGTGATAACTGAGTTTTAGATTTAACAATAAAAGTAATGAATAACAAAAGAAAGCAATCAGACTTCATTAAATTAAAAAAACTTTTGTGCATTAAAGGACATTATTAACAATGTGAAATGACAACCTAAGGAATGGGAGAAAATATTTCCAAATCATCTATCTGTTGGGAATCTAATATTCTGAATTCTTATAACTCAACATCAAAAAGACAACCCAATTAAAAAAAAAAAAAGACCAAAGGACTTGAATAGACATTTCTCCAAAAAAAGATACACAGATGGCCAATAAGCAAGTGAAAAAATATTCATCACTGATCATTAAGGAAATGCAAATCAGAGCTATTGGGAGATACTTCTTCATGCCCACCATACTTTAAACAAAATAATACAAAATCCAATATTATTCAGCCATAAAAGGAACAGAGTATTGATACACACTATAATTAGCATGAATTTCAAAAATGCTATGCCAAGTGAAAGAAGCCAGACATAAAAGGTTACATATTATATTTTTGCAGTTATTGTATAATTTATTTCATATCCAGAATATGCAAATCCATAGAGACAGAAAGGAAAGCAGATTAGAGGTTACCAGGGGATGGGGTAGGGAGAATTGGGAGTTATTACTTAATATGCATGGGTGTTTTTAAGGAAGTTATGAAAGAGCTCTGAAATAGAGCAGTGAAGTATTCAAGACTGTGAACACACTAAGGACCACAATACTGTATACTTTAGAACGGTTAAATATATGTCATGCAAGCTTCACCTCAAATGAAAAAACAAAGACTTTTTCATCACATTTTTAGGATCACACAGTATGTTTTATATTTTACTTTCAGTTATGTATTCATTTCAATCTTTAATCTAGTTGCAACATTTTAGTATTTTTTTAACATAGCTTTATTGATACAATTCACATACAATAGAATCCACCCATTTTATACGTATATTCTGGTGAGTGTGGGTAAATGTATGTAGTTCAACAACCACAACAGTCAAATTTTAGAAAGCATTCAACACCCCAACAGTTCCTTCAAAAGTTATGGTCAATCCCCAAACCCAGGTTTTTTTGTCATTATAATTCTGCCTTTTCTAGACATACCAAACTCTAGGAAAGGTAAAATTATAATGACAGACATTTCATGTGAATGGAATTAAACAGTATGTGATCTTATATGCCAGGTTCCTTTCACTTAGTATTTGAGGTTCATTTATGTTGATTTATGCATCAGTACATTATTTGTTCCTTTAAAATTTTCAATAATTTACTGCATTAAGTTTATCCATTTACAAGGTAAAGTCACTAGATTATTTTTATTTTTCAGTTAGTACAAATAATGTTTCTATGAATACTTACTTGTAAGACTTTTGTATAGACAGAAGTTTCCATCTCCTTTTAGTAAATACTGAGTAGAATTATCTGTTTTTATGTTTAATTTTTTATTAATAACAAACTGCTGAATATTCCCAAAGTGACTGAACCATTTTTCATTTTCACCAGTAATACATGAGGCCTCCAGCTGCTCCCCATTCTTGGCCAACACTTAGTATTGTGAATTTTTTAAATTATAGTTATTCTAGAGGATGTAGAGTAGTTCTGTTTGTGGTTTTAATTTGAATTTCCCTAATGACTAATGATGCCAAGCATCCTTTCATGTGCTTATTAACTTTTGTGTATCTTTTCTTGTATAGTATCCATTTGTATCTCTTGAACATTTTAAATGAGCTGTTTTTCTTATTCTTAAATTTTAACAACTCTTTAAATATCCCAGTAAACATTTTCTCCCAATTTGTAGCTTGCCATTTAATTAACATTATCGTTTGAGGAACAAAGCTTTTAACCCTAACGATGTCTAATTTACCAACTTTTAAAAAATAATTTACACTTTATGTATCATAAAAATCTTTGTTGGACCCAAATTCACGAAGATCTTCATCTATTTCCTTTTAGAATCTTTGGTTCTGCTTAACTCTTTTGTTTAGGACTATGCTTCCCTGGTGGCTTAGAGGGTAAAGTGTCTGCCTGCAATGTGGGAGACCTGGGTTCAATCCCTGGGTGAGGAAGATCCCCTGGAGAAGGAAATGGCAACCCACTCCAGTACTCTTGCCTGGAAAATCCCATGGACATAGAAGCCTGGTCGGCTACAGTCCATGGGGTCACAAAGAGTTGGACACGACTGAGTGACGACACAAGACACGTCATGATTCACTTAAAACTACTTTCTAAATGTATAGTATGAGGTAAGGATTAATTTGGTATATCAGTATCTGCTATTTAAAAGACTATCCTTTCCCCATTGAATTACCTTAGTAACTGTCAAAAAACAATTAAGCTTGTATGAGTTTACTTACATTTACACTTTGGAATCTGAATTCAATGCCATTTTCTACTGACTGTTTTTTCCTGACTTTGGGTCATACTATCTTATTTCTTTACATGTCCAGTAATCTGATTAAAAACCATATATAGTATTCCATACACTATGCTGATGCTTTTTTTTGCTGTGTGCTCAGTTGCTTAGTAGTGTCCGACTCTTTGCAACCCCATGAATTACAGTCTGCCAGGCTCCTCTGTCCATGAACTCTATTCTAGTCTGCTCTTCTGAAATCTGATGGTTTCCCGTTTTAATATGTGATAAACTTGCCTGGATACAAATTGAAAATCTGTAGACAACTGAAAATATTTTTTTCTTTTTTTTCTGTGATTTTCCTGACTAACCATCTGCCCTCCATACTCATCCATAGCCCTGAGTGGGACAGAGAAATCCTGAGGGTGACCATGCGTTAGAGTACATTCAGCTCTAGTAACCACAGGAGGTGTCAGCTTTCATTTTTTTCTTGGGGACCAGTGAATAGCAAGCTCAGTGCCTCCAAAGGCCATGCACTGGAGCTGATTTTGACAAGAATCCTATACCAGGGGCATAGGAAAACTCAACTAGAGTAAGACTAGAGAGGCCTTGAGGCCTCTGCTGGAGCAGGTGAGGCATCAGTGATGGTAGGGACAGGAGGCAGGCCTGAACTGCTATTCCAGTTTAAAGTTTTCCACAGCCACACCAACACAGTGCTCGGTTGCTATTCTGTCTTTGCAGGTGGGATCCTGGGAGCTATGAAGTAAAACCACATTTGATTCTGGGTTACCTTTATTTGATGCTTTCTAGTGGATTGGCATAGGTTTTGAGCTCCCTCTCTGCTTATGGTCTTTCCCAGCTGTGTACAATTTGTTCCTGGGCTTGTTAGTTTCCCCTGATCAGCAATGGGTTGCCCAACATCACAAATGTCTTGTCCCATGACTAGGCTCAGCATGGATGTCAGCATCCTGTATCAGGTGCTGGGGGCAAACGGAAGTATACTGACTTTCTTTTGGGTTTCTTTCTTTCTTTTGCCTGAATCTCTGGGGGAATATCTTTTGTGCCAGCATATCTTTGAGATCAGCCAATGATTTCAACAGAGATCAAACACAGACAACTCCAGCCAGTGAAAGTTCTACCCTTTACCACCCAACCTGTATATGTGCTAAAGAATTCATTCAAATTTGCAGCAAATAAGTAAGCCTTCCCAGGCTTTCAATTTGTGCTTTCCAGGGCATCCTATGTGCACTAATTGTTTTCGCAGTCATCCGTGAATGTGTGGAGAGTGTATCATCTCAGCCCTTCTATAGCTCTCTTGCCTCCTAAACCTCCCCCTTAAATTTTTAGCTGCTCTGCTATTTTCCCAACCAAATCAGCCACCTTCAGTCAGTAAACCTGTGGATTTTTAACATCTTCTCTGGGGGTATAGGAACATCTTGAAACAAGAAGCATCTTGCCCAAGGCTGTAGCCATTTTTAACAAGTAAATATTTTCGAGTTCTTTGCCATCTTTGATCATTTTTAAATGTTAGAGTTAATAATTTTTCCATATTCCAATATTTTCCCAAGTTTCCAATAATAAAACTATTAATAAAGCTTTGTAGTAGTATTTTTTGTAGTGAGAATCACCCAACCAACTCAGACAGGCATTCATTAATGTAAGTAGAGTCTTAACCATATTTTAAGCACTTACGACTATGTTGTCAATATCTCAGTTATCATTACATGAAATAAAACAATTGCATCAAAAAATAGTCAACCACTGCAGGAAAAAAAAATTTCCCATTTGTGAACATTAAATTTCAGATCCAATTTCTAAATAGTCGGTGGAAACAATAAAATATATAATTAAGATAGCCTTGATCTCCTAACCCCATTAAAATCTTCAAAATATATATTACCTTTCTGGAAAATTTTTAAATATAAAGCTTTTTTTTAGACAGAAGGATAAATTCAATTTAGACCCACATTTCCTTGGGGAAAAAAAGCATTACTGAGTATACAGTATCTCTCTTCCAATGCAGTGTTCATCTGAATGTTAAGAAAATTACCTTGAAGGCTGCTAAACAATGAAGACTCAGTAAGGCCATCACAACTGCCAGAAGGATGGTAGCTCCATTCCGTATGTCCCATATGGTCTCTATCAGAGGAATACTGCCCACTTGCCAGTCATAGCACAGAGTAACAGGTGCAAGCAGAAGCCACACGTTGAAGGCCAAGAGGTAGGAATAAGTAAGGAATCTACAAAGAGAAGAAGAAACACTAAAACACAACTCGAGATCCATGACATTCTGAAAACATTCATTTACCATGTTTCTACTGAATAGTCTATGCTAAGAATGTTATAAAAAGAGAAGGCAAGATGGAAGGCCATTCATTCATTTAGTCATGAAACTGACCATTCTGGAATACGTCTAACAGCTGCTAGTCACTGTGGTAGGTGCCGGCCTTTCACTGATGAAGAATACAGAGTTTCCATGACCTATTTTTAGAAATTATCATATAAATACATACATAACAACTGAGATAAATGGTATAAAAGTTTGATGAAAGTATATGACATGAAATGCTGCCTCGTTGGGTACAATTCCGTGGGTAAGAGACATTTGAATTGTCTCTTTTTAATAATGCCTCAAATCCTGCACTAGACATGAAAATATTAACCATTTAAAATAGAGTGATCCATTTTGAACCATCTCAAAAAATCAAAATATCTGTAGTAGGGAAATAAAGTCTCTCACAAATCAAGGGGCTAACCTTCAAGAGGAGGGAGATACAGCTGTCCCTGATAATAAGAATAGCCAGGTGAACCTCAGGAAGGAAAATAATGAATGGAGATATTACTCCCATTTCCTGGCTGTGTCTAGGCAGTAAGGTAAAGCAAAAGGCATCCTAACTGATCCCCTTCCTTTCTGCACAGAGGAAATGGAATTTGTTTAAGTTTGTTCAATCTACACAAATCATTAAGTAGTATTCAAGACCCTTGAGAACTGCAGAACCCCAGCACACAGCAAACTCCACCCACGTCTCTGCACTAAGGGATGACTGAACCCTAGTATGGCTTCTAGCAGCAGCAGACTATGTCCCCAGGATGACCCCAGCCCCTCCATTAAAATGCCAGCCTGAGAAAGACAGATCATCATTGCCTGGAGAATTGACTTCTTTTCTGGCCAAACCATGACAAAAGGCCCCCAACCTCCATTTCCTAGAGTATTTACTACAAAGCACTTATGACTGGGAATATGTATCTCCTAAAACTCAGAAGTAGTTCTCAAGGACCGGAGAGTTGTTCCTTTAAAATGTCATCACCAGGAGCATGGGGCCTGGCTTCCAGTCTGCTGGAGGACGGAATCCTAACTGTGATAACTGCCAGCCAGTAGACACAGCCTGAATGCACTTAGAGGATCAGTCCCAGTTTGCAAACTGCCCCCAGCCCCCGACCATTCTCTCTTTAAAATACTTAGTCACCTCTGAGCAAATCAGGATGGAGCTCAGCTCCTGTTCCCAGGAATTACTAAATAAAGTGTGCTTTTACTGCTCTGACTCATGTCTAGCTGGGTTTATCTTTAAAATTCTATATGGAACTAAACCAAAGAGCTAGATAAATCCCTTGTTCTTAAGGAATGTAAAATCTGATAGTGAAAATAAGATATATAGAATTAAAGAGTCATGAGGGCACAGAATGTGAAGAAGAGACCTCCCGCATCACCAGGAGGAAATCTTAGATGGGCCAAATCCAATGCTAAGAGTTAGTTCACCTTAAATTTTCAATTAAGTAGCTCTGGATTAAAATACCCTTCCCAGGCCTTCCCAAAGTATCTCCTTTTCTTCCCTCCTCTTGTTCCAAGGTTGGCAGTGGAAAAATCATTAACAATGATCAGGAGAGGCTCAGCGATAGGGGTTATTTACTGCCTTCACTGTCAAACCCCAGCAGAGAAATGCGTTAGATATTTCAGTGGTGTTTCAAAACTCTCCTCTCTGTTGTTATTTTAAATAAATATTAATGAACAGACAGTGCAGTATAAGGGACTTCCCTGGTGGCTCAATGGTAAAGAACCCACTTGCCAGTGCAGGAGACGTGGGTTCGACCCCTGGGTCGGGAAGATCCCCTGGAGAAGGAAATGGCAACTCCAGTATTCTTGCCTGGGAAATTCCATGGAGAGAGGAGCCTGGTGGGTTACAGTCCATGCGGTTTCATGAAGTCCATGCTTTGTTATTTGACAAAAATACAAACAAAAAGTCACCATATCCCATTTAGGTTTGGGCCTATGAGAATGCCAATTCCATGGAAAGAAGATTGGGTTACTTAAGGCTTCTTTTCATAGAGATTCTAAGCTGATGTTATTTACTTCTTAGCTCAGTAAAGATTCTTCATGACTTGGCTTTAAAGGAGAATGTTCAACCAACAAGCTTAGCAGGAAAATTATGCAGCTGTGTCACTCAGTTACATTCTAGCTCTTAAGAAATTATTTTAAAAAACAGTATCCCCTTCTTGATGTAATAGATCTAGGCAATGATTATAAATGACAGCTGAAATTATTAGATGAAAAGTTGATGGGTACTTTATAATGGATGATCCGGCTATATCAGGTGACTTAAACTTATTAATCAATTTTAAAATCACAGAAAAGGAAACTAACATCTTGATGTCCTCCTGATGGATTATGTGCATCACCATCTATAATACAGTCTTGCCAAATAAAAAAGAAAATTAAACTTAAATCTAATCAAGCCCTGTATTACTAGTTTATATCAAATACAGAAAACACCAGAGCATGTTAAATAATACCACAAGGAAGCAACACACTAAATTCAGAGTGTTACAGAACAAAATATGGCAGTTTCTTCAACAAATACATTGCAGTGGCAAAGAAAAAATGGGAGAGGGCACAAATAAATAAAAAGACTTAAGAGACATATCAAACAAAACGCAGATTTTGTTTGTGAATTCAAACAAACTGCTCTTAAAAATAACTGCTTATGAGACAGACAAAATTGAAATGCTGATTAGACATGTTAATAGGGAATCATTGTTAATTTGTAAGTGTGGTGACAGTACTATAGTCCTATTCTTTAAAGGTTCCTGTCTTTTAGAAATACACATAAAATATACACATTTAAATGGCATGATGACTGGGATTTGCTTCAAAATTATAGACTAAAACAAGGGGGAAGAACTGGGTGGGAATATGAATGAAATAAGATTAGACATGAACTATTATTGTTGAAACTGGATAATGGGTACGTACAGGTTCTTTACACTATTTTCTCTCCTTTTGTACTTACTTAATATTTTCATAATAAAAATGAATTTTAAGTAGTGGTAAAGGTAACAGAATTGCCGCAGGAATGCTTTCTTATCTTATATTTGATTGCAGCTTGATTATGGAGTAGATGCAAATGCTATGCAGAAACCTTTAATATTCAGGCCACATTTTGCCATTGCCCTGAAAGTTGTGCTCAGTCTCTTATACTTTCTAGATTTGCAATACCACAATGATAAAAAGCAGAGACATTACTTTGCCAACAAAGGTCCATCTGGTCAAGGCTATGGTTTTTCCAGTGGTCTTGTATGGATGTGAGAGTTGGACTGTGAAAAAGCTGGGTGCCGAAAAATTGGTGCTTTTGAACTGTGGTGTTGGAGAAGACTCTTGAGAGTCCCTTGGACTGCAAGGAGATCCAACCAGTCCATCCTAAAGGAGATCAGTCCCGGGTGTTCATTGGAAGGACTGATGCTGAAGCTGAAACTCCAATACTTTGGCCACCTCATGTGAAGAGCTGACTCATTGGAAAAGACCATGATGCTGGGAGGGATTGGGGGCAGGAGGAGAAGGGGCCGACAGAGGATGAGATGGCTGGATGGCATCACCGACTCGATGGGCATGAGTTTGAGTAAACTCCGGGAGTTGGTGATGGACAGGGAGGCCTGGCGTGCTGCGATTCATGGGGTCACAAACAGTCGGAGACGACTGAGCGACTGAACTGAACTGAACTGAATGATAAAAAACAAATATTAAGGATAACATTTTTCAAAAGTTACAATTTCAATATAGTTACTTATATATTTTTTAAAATGCTCAATTTTGACTTTTTACATGGATTATAACAAAAATAGATTTAAAAATAAAAGCAAACCATGGAACTAAAAAAAACAAACTTCCCCTTCTTGTAATACTAGAAACTATTAACTTGACTCAAGACTATCAACTTAACCCTTCTTTATTTTTGTTAGGTATAGTTGGTTTATAATAATATATTAGTTTCAAGTGTACAGCACAGTGATTCTAAATTTTTGTAGATTATACTCCATTTAAAGTTATAAAATGTTGGCTATAGTCCGTGTGCTATACAATGTATCCTTGCCACTTATTTATTTTACACATAGTAGTTTGTACCTAATTTTCTACCCTTAAATTGCCCCTCCCCTTCCCTCTTCCTACTGGCAACCATTAGTTTGCTCTCTACGTTTGTGAGTCTGTTTCATTATACTCGTTGTTTTACTTTATTTATTAGGTTTCACATATAAGTGACGACATTCAGTATTTGTTTTCCTTTGTCTGACATTTCACTAAGCATAGTACGCTCCAGGCACATCTAATCTGTTGTGAATGGCAATTTTGTTCTTTTTTACAACTGAGTAATATTACCTTGTAGGTATAGGCATGGGTGTGTGTGTGCTAAGTCACTTCAGTCCTGTCCAACTCTTTGCAACCCTATGGACCATAGCCCACCAGGCTTCTCTGTCCACGGGGTTCTCCAAGCAAGAATGCTGGAGTGGGCAACCGTGCCCTCTTCCAGGGGATCTTCCTGACCCAGGGATAGATCTGAGTCTCTCATGTCTTCTACATTGGCAGGTGGGTTCTTCACCACTAGTGCCACCTGGAAAGCTCTGTATTTATATATCACAGCTTTTTTATTTTTATCTAGTCACCTTTTGATATACACTTAGGTGGCAGCCCACTCCAGTACTCTTGCCTAGAAAATCCCATGGATGGAGGAGCCTGGTGCAGGCTACTGTCCATGGGGTCGCAAAGAGTTGGACACGACTAAGCGACTTCACTTCTTCACTTTAGGTAGCATCCATATTTTGGCTATGGAAATAATATTTCTATGAACATAGGGGTGCATGTATCTTTTCAACTTAGTGTTTTTGGGGTTTTTTGTGATATATACACAGGAATGGGATTGCCCTTCTTAATACATAAACATTATCTCCAGAAACTCTGAGGCATCCACCTACCTTTTATGCATATGAATTCAAATCAAGGTTGCAAAGAGACTCCTTAAATACTATTTGAAATCCTGAAACAACATTATAAAATTTTTGCAAATTTAGGTATAAAGAATTCACTTGGAATCATGCCAAATGCTAATTACATTCTAGGAGGCTGCTTGTGCTAGCTGTAGTCAGCAACTGATATATTTCTTTTTAACTCATTGACTATGAATTACATTTCAAACCAATCATCTTTATTTCTGCTAAAATTTCAGAAATAAAACAATCTGTTGAGTATCTTTGTCCTGTTGGGTTTTCTTTTTTAAAACAGGAACAAAAATAAAATGAATTATTTATCAATTTTCTACCATGAATTTTACAAACAAGAGGAAATTCACTAGAATATCAAGAGCATCTTGGTAAAAGTGAAAGAGGAGAGTGAAAAAGTTGGCTTAAAGCTCAACATTCAGAAAACTAAGATCATGGCATCTGGTCCCATCACTTCATGGCGAATAGATGGGTAAACAGTGGAAACAGTGGCTGACTTTATTTTTCAGGGCTTCAATATCACTGCAAATGGTGATTGCAGCCATGAAATTAAAAGACGCTTACTCCTTGGAAGAAAAGTTATGACCAACCTAGATAGCATATTAAAAAACAGACACATTACTTTGCCAACAAAGGTCCATCTAGTCAAGGCTATGGTTTTTCCAGTAGTTATGTATGGATGTGAGAGTTGGAGTATAAAGAAAGCTGAGTGCTGAAGAATTGATACTTTTGAACTATGGTGCTGGAGAAGACTCTTGAGAGTCCCTTGGACTGCAAGCAGATCCAACCAGTCCATCCTAAAGGAGATCAGTCCTGGGTGTTCATTTGTAGGCTTGATATTGAAGCTGAAACTCCAATACTTTGGCTACCTGATGCGAAGAGCTGACTCATTTGAAAAGACCCTGATGCTGGGAGGGGTTGGGGGCAGGAGGAGAAGGGGACAACAGAGCATGCGATAGTTGGATGGCATCACCGACTCAATGGACATGGATTTGAGTAAACTCTGGGAGTTGGTGATGGACAGGGAGGCCTGGCGTGCTGTGGTTCATGGGGTCACAAAGAGTCAGACACGACTGAGCAACTGAATTGAAGTGAACTGAAGTACAAAAAAATACACATAGAATCTGTTGTTTTTCTTTGAAAAAACCTTTTGGCAAAGAAATATCATGAGCCTAACATATTTCCCTGTTCTAGTAAGATGCCTGTGATAGGTACATTTGAAAAAATCATACACTGCAAAGCAGAAATGTACAGCACTTGCTTGTTTTACATAAAATGTTTCTGCTCAAAGGATCCTTTTTCTTTCATTTACAAAATCCTCCATCATTTCATAAATACATGTCACTGGGTCCACTGTATACACAGTGCATCTTCTCAGTTAAGGCACTGGCTAACACTGTCTAAATAGCTGAGGTATAAACCATGGTACCTCCACAGTGGAGTGCCCCATCTTTCTCTGACTCTGCCTCTGCCCTCAAGATTTTGGTGATCTGTCCTACCCCTCCCCAGACTACCCCTTACTTTCATCCTCATAATTCCTCTATTTCACTGATGCTTCAAAAGGGTCTCCACAGTGGAACTGTGGAGAAACAACGACAGGCCTTTGTAGGCAAAACATGCTTATTACCATCATTAGCATCTTTTCCTGCTTATAACCTTCTCCAGGACAAGCCAAAAGAAAGCCATTTCCTGAACTAAGTTCTCAATGAATAGGAGACCCTCACAGAAATTCAGTAAATGTTGAATAATTACTCTGAGCACTTTTAGAGGTACTGAAGGGTAATCAGAACTAGCCCCTGTCTTCCACATGGACAGCATCAGTGGTGAGAAGACATGTACACATTACATGGTTGGGAAATAGTGAAATACAGACAGCAAATTTCATTGGAGTTCTAAGAAATGTAATGAAAAACAGAGGATTAAGGAATGCCTTCCTATAATTTATGAGGAACTTAAATAGGTGGAAAGACAGCAGACAGAGAATCCAGGCAGGACCACAAATAAAAATGGCTTCAAATTGTAAATGAATATGACTTTCTGAGGACAATTAAAAATATGGGTAAACTAGAAAGTGCTAGGTGTTCAGTCATGTCCAATTCTTTGGGACTGCATGGACTATAGCCCATCAGGCTCCTCTGTCCATGGAATTCTCCAGGCAAGAATACTAAAGTGAGTAGCTATGCCCTTCTCCCGTGGATCTTCCCAACCCAGGGATTGAAACCAGGTCTCCTGCATTGGAGGCAGATTCTTTACCATCTGAGCCATCAAGGAAGCCCATGGGTAAACTTGAGTATAGGATTAAAATGAGTAATATAAAAATGATAAACTGCCTCTGCTAAAATGAAATATATTGTGAAAAATACTATGCTGAGTGTTGGTGGGGATGTGGGAAAACTGGGACTTTGAAACACTACTGTGAATTGAGCCTACTTTATGATCCAGCCATTCTACTCCTAAGTTTATTCCAACAGTGATATACATATATTTTAAACAAAAGACATTTACAACATTGTTCACAGAAGTACTATTATTCTTTTTAAATTTTATTGAAGCATAGTTGATTTACATTTCAGGTGTACATCAAACTGATTTGATGTATATATATTACACACACATATATTATGTGTATATATATTCCTTCTCAGATTCTTTCATTATGGTTTATTACAGGTATATATTTCTCTGTGCAATACAGTGGGTCTTGGTTGTTTATCTATTTTACATATAGTAGTATGTATCTGTTAATCCCAAATTCCTAATTTATCCCTTCTTTCCTTTCCCCTTTGGTAACCATAAGTTTGTTTGCTATGTCTGTGCCTCTAGTTCCATTTTATAAATTAGTTCATTTGCATCATTTTCTTTTTAGATTTTATACATAGTGGTATCATATGATACTTGTCCTTCTCTGACTTACGTCACTTTAGTATAATAATCTCTAGGTCCATCCATCTTGTTGCAAATGGCATTATTTCATTCTTTTTATGACTGAGTAATATTCCATGATGTGTGTGCATGTGTATATATTAACATTTTCAAACTGATGTCCATCCACAATAAAATCAATACCTATACTGCTATATATTCATTGAATGGAAATCCACCAAGCAATGACAACAAATGCAACAGGGATGAATGATATCATGGGTGATGTGGAACAAAAACAGATGACACAAAAGAAAAGGAAATCAGATAAACCACTTACAGATAAGCATGACCTGATCCCCAGCACACAGATAAGCATGACCTGACCCCCAGCACACAGGCCTGGGACAGAAAGTCACAAGGCAAGCCCGGCTGAATGACTGGAGGAGAAGCTTGTCTATGGCCCTCATCTCCTAGCTCCTTGGTGTCAACAGAGCAGAAAGTGCTAGACAACCCTTGTAAGAATCAAAAGATCAGAAATTAAGAATAAAACCAGACTTCTTGGGAACCAGAACCAAGTGGCTACAAGGTGGGCCCCTCTCGAGGCCCCAGGCCTTCTTCATGGCTGCAGTGCTTCTCTCGGTCTTTGCTCCACCTCCTCCCTCTGCTCCTGGGCTCCTCACTCATGCTTCTCATAAAGGAGGCTGGGTGTGGCCATCAAGGCTGCCCAGCTCTCCTGTCCTCTTGCCTTCACACATCTGTCACTTCAGTCTTTGTGGCCAGTTGCCTTACTCTTAGGTTTCAAAGTCCTAAGACCTGATTGGGTCACCTCATCTCTTAGAATCAACTCTCACAGGTTGGCTGAACTCTAACTCCTGATCCTTTAGGTCCCAGTGAAGATGTCACTTCTCCTGACAAGCGTTCAACTCTAACTCCTGATCCTTCAGGTCCCAGTGAAGATGTCACTTCTCCTGACAAGTGTTCCCTGTCACTGCCCCCTCCCAGGGCCAGGCTGGAGTCCCCTAGGTGAGTGCTCGCAGCCTCGGGGCATACACATTTCCTGTAACTTCCTGTTAACATGCCTGACTTCCCACTGAAACAGAAGCTTCTCAGGGACAGAGCTGAGTCTTACTGATAGTTATCTCCCCAGCACCCAGCTCTTTAAAGAAATAGGTCTTAAGAAATTAGTCTGATAGTAAAATAATGCCTAAAAATCTAAAAATATTTAAATTTGATAATTTTATTTTGACCTGAGGCAACCATACCTGCTAGGCTTCTAGTTGTCCAGGCTTATAGCTAAAGGGCACAGACTGAAGATTATGCCCTTGTGTGGCCCCCTTAGCACCTTGTGCAAAGCTGGATCCTGTGATACCATTCAGGAGTGAGAAGAATCTGAGGAAAGGCACTCATTCCCCTCACATGTCACACAGCATCATCATAAAACTAGGCTAGGCTTACTTTTTCTTATTTTGCATTAAACTGTGATAAATATAGTTCAAATGAGAACTCCTGCTACATGACAAACTATATAAAGTGAATCTGAAATGTCACTAAGTCTCTTTGATCTTTCTAATGCACCATTAATACAATTATCTTATTAACAGAGTCTCCTCAGAGCAGAAAACATGAATTTCAACATCCAAGGTTGTCAGTAACAACTTCTTACTCATTTATCTGCAAAAAATTAAGTAATTCCTTCTGCAAAGTAAATACTGGGTTCATTTCTTATCTAGAGTCTGTTTCTCTCTATAAAGCATTTAACATCTTTATTTCAGACCAACATACTTGCTTCTCATTGAGCACAGGTGTAAACAGCAGGTGTAAACAACCTGCACATGAGCTGCTGATCTTACATCAGGTGCAGGTTCCATATTCCACACAGAATCCTGGTGGTCTACTAATGAACTATATCCAATTTCACTGAACATACTTTAAGCATGAACAGCATTTTCTAGTGCTTGCATATAAGGATTATCTGATCCCAACTCATTCTCTATGAGGTCAGTGTTACCTTCCTTCTTGCAGCAAGGGAAACAGCCACAGAGAGGCAGATTGCTCAGTTCACTGCAAGAGACCCTCTGGAGACCCTGCATACTAGGCAGGATTTTCTGGCCCACGTACAATGCAGAAAATTGAATGGAAACATGATTGTCAAATACTGGTATTTCATGGAGAAATACCTGCCTGAGATTGTGACTTATTCCTTGGACAGTGCCACCTGGGAGAACCTGAGTATGTATACCACAAAACCCAAGCCATTAACTTTCAGTTGAAGCAGAGCTGACAAACCTAAAACCAGCATGCAGTCATCTCTATAGCACAGCAAACAGATGCCTGAACTGATGGAAATGTTTGTCAGAGCATCACACAGCAAGAAACAGGATCCATAATGTAAAAGCTCGGCTTTGGCATTTTATTCATTAAGGAAAGCAATTTTTGCCTTTATGTTCCATTGTTAGCAAAAAAAATAGAAGATTCATCTCTAATTTTTATCAGCTTCTCATGGATTTAATATTATAATGGAAACACAATAAGTAAATTTAAAGGATTGTATTTTTTCTTGAAGCAGAAAAGTGTCAATCAATGATCCAGCATTTTCAACCCCACTCCCTAGTCCACAGGTAGAATCTGCCACTTCCACAGGCTCCCCTTCTGACTGCCTCCTCTTTCCTCTTCCTTGCTTCTCTCCCCTTCATTCCCAGGGTCCAAGACAAATTAGAGGAATTACTATCACACAGTGTCATTTCAGTTGGGGAAACTACACTCAGTGACTGATCATCTCTTTCATCTCCAAGCTATTTTTCTAAGAACATAATACAAAATATATGATGGGACAACACACACCTTGTAGAGAGCTCTTTAGTTACAGAGGACACAGTTCATACCTGAAGATTTCAAGAGTAACACCTCACCCCACCACCACCACAAAGGTGCTGATCAAATAAAGAATTATCTCACCCAATGTTATACCTATTCAAATAGAATTTCTGCAACCTGAAGCAGAAAGTCTTATTTTTAGCATACTTGCCAGGTTGATTCTGATATTCATTCTAGTTCAGCGACTATTGCTTTAAAAATCAGAATAACTTCAGTTTCATTTCATGTATGGAGACACTGCTAGTTGCTGAAGCAAGAACAGAGCAACACCTTTTACCTACCTCTCTTTAAGCACACAGTTGTTTTGTTTTTAAAAATAACTTAAAATTTCACTTGTTCAGAGTTTATTATTAGTCCCCATGTTAGGGACTTAAAGGACTACAAACATTGTAAGGCATAGTGCACTAAAGATGTAACTGTCAAAACCTAAGGTCTCATGCCTGTTTGAAATTACCAATTAAAAATGGAGACAGAAAAAAAAGCTTCTTTTGAAGGATGATATTGACTTCTATCTTAATCTCATTATTTCATATCTTCATATCTTCCTACAAAATAATACATGCTTTTACTTGTATAGCCGAGCTGCAGAAACAGATCTACCCATCTAAATGGATATATTTCACCTGCTTATCCAGAATCACATCTCATGAAAAAAACATGATGCCGATAGGAGGCCTTAAATTCACTGAAAAATCCCATTTTATCTGTTTCCTGGATTTGAAAGACAGCTATTTTCAATATTAGAAAGGCCACAGTTCTTCGGTTAAGGATACACTGCTTTGTGTTCTGTCTCCTTTGAATCAAGTAAAATAGAAAGCCTGTTACTAGGCAGCAGGCGGTGCCTTAATAGTGAAAACAACGTTATCTCTTCTGCGGGCTGTAGCCCGATGTGGAAGCCTTACTTAACTCAGGCTTTTGTTTTTATTTTTAATCCAAGATTTACAAAAGTGTGTTAAGTCACAAAACTGAAAGTCAAAGCACCACATTTCTAAAGAGACACATATAAAACAGATGAGTAAATCCTGTGCTTAATGACAATTCTCTGACAGAACAAGCTGCTCAGAGACCTACTCCCTCACTCCTCAAATGTGAGTCCTCCATAACCACAGAAACAGAATCTCCGGGTACCAGACCCGAGCACTGATGTTTCAACATGATTTACAAGTGTTTTTGAGATGCATGCAGGTTTCGCAAGCTGTTTGGAGTAAAATCATAAAGCCCAGGAAAGCTATAACTAGGGCATAAATTTGGGTGGTATTATAATTTATAAGAAGCAACATAAGCATCCATAGTCTTGGTCCCCAAAGGACTTCTTTTTCAGATGGCACTAAGTCAGTCTTGACACCAAAAGGCAGAGTGCAAAATCTCCACCACTGAGAATCAGCTGAATAAAACAGATGTTGGCAGATTAGAGGAAAACAGCCAAATCAGAGGCAGAGGCAGGCTGCAGAGTAGGCTGTGTCTAACTCCACTCGCCAGCCTACCTGTCCTTCTAAGAGCTAGGCCGAGAGTCCTACCGCTTGTTCTAGGCCAGTGCTATCCAATAGAAATATAGTAAAGTGTGCATATTTTCACCATTTTATTAGCTATGATAAAAAGCAGAAATTAGCATGCCAAATTAATTTAATAGTATATTTTGTTTCAAGAATATACTCAAAATATCATTTCAACATGTATACATTTAATGGGATATAATCAATATAAAACTATTAATGAGATGTTTTGCATCTTATCATTCTTAAAGGATTTTGTCTTCAAAATCTTGTGCATATGTGATTTATACTTAAAGCAGATCTCAATTCAGACTAGCTGGTAGCCTCACGTGGCCCTAGTAGTAGACACCACAGATCTACATAATCACTCTGGCCCTTAATCCCACCGTCCACCTCTCCCCACACACACTTGTTCTTGGTTTAACATTTAATTTGGAACTTCTACTCTAAACTCACCTGCAATCCTGGGCTTTAGCCCCTTTCTACATTCAAATCCAATTTCAAAATTTTTTAATCTCAGGTGTCCCAAATTGCTAACCTGTTTTGTTTTGTTGTCTCTGTTCTAGTACATGACTTTTGTCTCCATTCACTTCCTTCTACCTCTGGTGAAAACTTCCAGCTCTTGTTACAATAGAAATTCCACGTGGGATGGGAGGCAAAAATTTTCTTAAATTTGCTTGTCAAGAGAAAGTTGGGCAATCAAAATGCAATATTCTCCCTGTTCTTCAACTTATACAGATATGTTTCTTCTCAAGTCAAAAGCAGAAACACGTACAACTCAACGTCATGTCATTTAGCTCACCCACACAATCTCAATTACAGATTGGAAAAGTCAGTGAACAGTCACAGAATTCCTGACAGTATGATCTCCAAACAATCTGAATGCCTGGGATAAAATGAAAAGGAAAAAGATTAAGGGTTTGTTGACAGCATATGGTAAATAATGATGACTCCTCATTCTGTATGGATCTATCTTGTTGGCTGGATACACCCAAAAGTCAAAAATATAAAGCCAAATTCTAAATGACCTCTGAACTGCTGTTAATGTAAACTGGACCAAAGTACAATTTAAAATATTAAAAACATAATCCTGTACAAACGCACAGTGAAGACTAAACACTTACATAATGTATTAATTAGGGAAACAGACCCTTAACAAAGCCAATTTAAAAAAGAATTTGAGTTAGGCAAAAACCATCTTAGATATAACATCAAAAGCATAAGGAACAACAACCAAAAGGTGGATAAATCGGATTTCATCAAAGTTAAAATCTTTTGTGCTTCAAAGCATTTTGTGTGTGTGTGTGCTTCAAAGTTAAAATCTTTTGTGAGTCAAGAAAATGATACAACAACCCACAGAAAGGTAAAAAATGTTTATAAATCATATAACTAGACTATATAAATATCACATTTAGCATACATAAAGACTCTTATAACTCAATAACAAAAAGACAAATAACCCTATTAAAAACTGGTCAAAGGATCTGAACAGACATTTCTCCAAAGAAGATATACAAACGGCTAACATGCACATATAAATGTTGTCTATGTCACTCTCACTAGGGAAATGCAAATCAAAACCACAATAAGATGCCATTTCATACCACTTGTAGGGCTATAATTAAATCAACAACAACAAAAAGACTGTAAAAAAGACAAGTGTTGAAGAGGATGTAGAGAAACCAGAATGTTCATATACTACTGGTAGAGATTGTTTTAGTAAACAGTCTCACAGTACTTCAAAAAGTAATATACAGTGTTAACATGTATGACCTGGCAATTACATTCCTAGCTACATATGTAAGGGAAACGAAAACTTATATTCAAACAAAAACCTGTACATGATTGTTCATAGCAGCATTATATGTAACAGCTAAAAAGTAGAAACAACCCAAATGTCCATCAACAGATGAATGATAAAAAGTGATATATCCATGCAATGGCATACTACTGTAGAATAAAAAATATACTTATCTATGTATGCTATAACATGATGAGTCATCAACACATTTTCCTAAGTAAAAGAATTCTGTCACGAAAGATCACATTTCATATAATTTCACTGGTTCATGTCCAGAATAAGTAACTCTACAGAGATAATTCTATAGAGATAAAAATAGATCAGTGGTTGCCTAGAGTTGGGGGACTGGACTGAAATGGGAGGTGGCTGCTAATGGATATGAGGTTTCTTTCTAGGGAGATGTTTTAAATTTGATTGTGATGATGGTTGCACTAAACTTTGTGAGTATACTGAGAATTGACCAAACTGTACATTGGAAATAGATGAATTGTATGGCAGGTAAATGATATCTCAATAAAGCTATTATTAAATACAGATATAAACTGAGTTTATATAAGAAATATAGTCCTGAATATTCATTGGAAGGACCTATGGTAAAGCTGAAGCTCCAATACTTTGGCTACCTGATATGAAGAACTGATTCATTGGAAAAGACCCTGATGCTGGGAAAGATTGAAGGCAGGAGGAGCAGGGGACAACAGAGGATGAGATGGTTGGATGGCATCACCAATTCGACAGACATGAGTTTGAACAAGTTCCAAGAGTTGGTGATGGACACAGAAGCCTGGTCTGCTGCAGTCCATGGAGTCACAGAGTCGGACATGACTGAGAAAACTGAACTGAACTGAGTCAGACTGAACTGAACTCCAGAAACATAAATATATATGTATCTATATAAAGTTAATTTCAAAAAGCTTTCACAGTTCATGAAAAAGTAAAAAGTAATGAAATTGGCAAATTAGATGCAAAAAATAAAACTAACATTTGAAATTTTATTTTCTACTAGAGAGAAAAGAAATAATCACACCTGTCAGATTTCTATACATAAAATTCTAAGTGAATAGAGTTGTAAAATACAGTGAATGTAAGTAGCAAGTCAACCAAAGTTGGATGCCTCTAGGTTTGTTAGCTAATGCTCTGCATCACAGTGAATGCCACAGTCACAGTTTGCTTTTCCAAGTCTTAGATACTTTTTCTTAACAAAGGTTTCCCAAGAGTATACCACGATTTTGAATCTCAGTTTTGTTAGGCAGAAAATGGCAAGTGTTTCCTCTTAGCTAAACACATGGGAATAGATCATCTTTAGAGAAGGAATCTCAGAACTTAAGTCATAAGAAGTCATTTGAAAGAAACCAAAAAACAAAGTTGACCAAGCAACCCTTAAAAGCTTTTAGGATACTTTAAAAACTATCTGTAATCATTAACTTCAACAATTATTAAGGGAAGAGAAAAGTAGTTTGAAAACTCTCACCTGATAATAAAGTTATTAAGATCCCCTTCTCCAGGGGATCTTCCTGACCCGAGTTCAATCCCTGGGTTGGGAAGATCCCCTGGAGAAGGAAATGGCAACCTATTCCAGTACGCTCGCCTGGAAAATCCCATGGACAGAGGAGTCTGGGGAGCTACAGTCCATAGGGTCAAAAAGAGTCGGACACAACTGAGTGACTTCACTTTCACTTTTCACTTTCATCCTTGCAAGATGGAAGCAAAGATGTTATAAAAATCATTCAGTTTACAAATCCACTAAAAGAGGTGAAGCATTAACAAGACTTAGCTGACTGACAATCCTCTAATTGGTAAAGACAGACTCACAAAGCCAGCCAAGTCATAGCTAAACTGTACAGCTGATGAGAAGAGGGGAAAAAAAGAGAATTGGAAACAGATTAAGCTAACCCAGTTTAAAATCATCATTGTACTAGAAGTCAAACAATTATGCAGGCAGTGTACAAACTTTACTGAGGAAAGGTGTTAAAGACAATTTTCTGGATGCTCAAAAGCGTCAGTTATAATGCAGCTATCTTAGAGGAATGTGAAAGGCCATTTATAGCAACTATCATTGAAAGAGTATTTTAAGTATGAAACACAAGAACTAAAAGATATGTGTTTGCTTGTTCTTTTTAAGATAAATAAAATAAAGGTGTTAGGACATTCTGTTCTATCACTTTGTATTGACTGAATTGCCTGAGGAGTCACTCGGCTTCCCCAGTGGCTCAGTAGGAAAAAATCTGCCTTTAATGCAGGAGACACTGGGAAGATCCTCTGGAGGAGGAAATGGAAACCCACTCCAGTATTCCTGCCTGAAAAATTCCAAGAACAGAGGAGCCTGGCAGGCTATAGTCCGTGGGGTCACAAGGGGTTGGACACAACTGAGTGACTGAGATAAACTTAGATAAACTCAGATGGATTCACAGACAGAAAGTCCTGGATGAAAGGTATATCAGCTGCCTCAGAAAACATATGTAAATACCTTGGAAGTGAAAGGCAGAATCTAGCAAATGATGGCCCCCAAGATCCTAATTCTGCCAGAGGTTCCACCAAAGAATTTTTTTTCACCACTGGCAGGAATAAAAATGCATCCTGATCACTCTGGCAGCTAAGATGGTATACGCAGGAGGACCAGTGAGCCGGAGACCAAAGGCACCTTGTCCAGACACCAAGGACTGTGGGGCAGGCACGTGTTTGCTGATGACAGAGTTACAAATGAAATGATTGGTTGGTGAGTTGAGAGCAATCTGTTCTAGTTCTTGTCTGTCTATCTCCTTCATGAAGCTTGGCTTTTGGAGACTGGTGTGCTCAATCTCCAGATGAATAGGCTACATCCAACTATAAAGAATGACCACTTAAATTCATCAGACAAGAAAGCTTGGAGGGAGACCAATAAAGGGCTAAGGGAAATGGAGCCATAAGCAAGAACAGGATCTGTCAAAGTTGCTTTTTTCTCTTAAAGGCAGAAAATAGCTACTGAAGGAGCTGCAGAACATGAAACAATTTATCAATGAGCTAAAAATACCCAGACAAGGAACCCTGGAGAAGTTGAAAGCTGGTGAGAGAGACCTAAAAAGGACAAGTAGATTGCAATATTAACAAAAATCTGGGTTAGAGATGTCAAGCTTGGTAAATGGACTAATTGAATAGTTTTTGAAGAATATAAGACATAAACAACAACTTACAAGTCTCTAGATTACCTCAAAGGGATAAGTCAACACTCAAAGCTGTATACCATATGATTGCTGAAGGAGATTCAAGATTTTTTAATACAAATAGATATTGCAAGTAATGAAAACAATTGTGACACAATATTTACTATAAAAAAGGGTCAGTCAAGTTGGAAGGTATCCTTTTTGAATTGAAAATATTCTTTAAAAAGAAGAAAACACTAAGAACAAAAAAGGAAAACATAAAATGCAAAGAGACTTGAAATTTACCAATTAAAACATGTGAATTAAATAAGTGAAGTAAAACAGAGATCACTGTCTGGCTTTATAAAAACAAAATCCAACAATATTCTATACCTAAGAAATACAAATCAGCTAAAATACATATGTGCTATCAGTCAAGGTTTAAGATTTATTATGTCTTTGAAAACACAAAAAAGAGAAGGTAAGTTACTAATTTGAAAATTATTAGATATTAAAAAAGTATTTAAAACTATGAAAATTTAAGAGTAGTAACCTTAATGTACAAATATTATAGCAATATTTTCCTGAAGTAAAGTTATGAAAACTATCAAATATAATTATAACTGAGAGCCTCAGAAGTACACCACAGCAGGTTGGATAAGGAATTTAGATGAACAAAATCCACTGGTCATCATCACTTCTTACTCCACTATCCTAAATCTCTTAAGGACAAATGGTTATACATAACTGACTGTATCTTGGCAAAAATTGTTGTTGATTTCTGTTTGTTACTTTCAACTTTCCCACTGATTTCAATCTCACAAATAGTTATGATGGTCAATTAACCTCTAAATACCTTTCTCAGTGCATTGTTCTGTAATATTTGCCTTATGAGCAACTCAATAGATATTTATTATTAAGTGCTCAATAAAATGCTTATTGAGTAAACAAACATATACCAAGATCAGAACAATAATAATGACAAAATTATAATAATATTGACAAAATGGCACCATTTGTTGAAAAGAATTCCAAATGTCTAAACAGTGGTTTCTTTTTTCCATACACCCTGACTAGAACACAGCCTTTCTTTCCTTAAAATGCAAAGCCAATGTATTATTTAAGATTACTTAAAACAATCAGATAAATACCAAGTAAAGTTAAAGAACAATTCACTTCTACTGACCTTGTAAGAATGTAAGGCGAAAATGAAGCCGGATTATCCTGCTCTGAAAAGAGGGGCATAGATCCTCCCATTATCCACAGACGAAAGTACAGAACAACGATCACCTTTGGAGAAAGGAAGATTTTCTGAGAAAATTGTTGCTTGTTGGAAATAAGCCCTGTCTTTATGGAAAATACTTTCAGATGCTTTATAAATATTGTGTCCTACAAGCACATTTTCTAGTGAACATTTTTATAAAACCCTATCATTGAAGATGAGTAGGAAAGATGGAAATAGGTAGAGGAGAGAGAAAACAACCAAGGTGACAAGGAAAAGGCACATAAATCTTAATAACAGCTGTCAGTTTCCAGCAGTTATTAGTTCTCATCCATTGCTATCCACTACAGCAAATGAAGGTCAGTGGAACTTGGTGTGCTGCAGTCCATGGGGTTGCATATGACTGAACAACAACAAGATCCCCTACATGTGAACTTCAAGTTGTGAAATTTCAAAGATGCGAACATGCATTTGCACGTCTAATCACGTAAGTTAGTTCACATGTCTGGTGTACACTGTCGTGTCGTGTCCACAAGTGGTTGTGCTTTTATGCACTTTTGTTGTTGTTGTTTTCTAGTTGCTAAGTCATGTCCAATTGTTTGCAACCCCATGGACTGTAGACCACCAGGCTCCTCTGTCCATGGGATTTTCTAGGCAAGAATACTGGAGTGGATTGCCACTTCCTTCTTCAGGGGATCTTTCTGACCCAGGGATCGAACCCATGTCTCCTGCATTGGCAGGTGGATTCTTTATCATTGAGCCATGTGGGAAGCCACTATGTAGGAACATTAATATATAGTCACTAAGATATATCTAAATTCATATTTAGTTCTTATTCTTTTAAAACAAACAACTGTATAGTATTGTACAAAAAATAGTAGTACAATACCATCTCTCACCTTCTCTCCCTCCTCCAGACAGTAATCTTCTAGCCTGTTTGCTCAATGCCAGCCGCTGTATGCCAGTTGTTGTACTGTACTACTGTACTTTTCAAGGTACTGTAAGATTAAATATGTTTCCCTTATTTTTTAGTGTTTTTTAAAAAGTATTATTTGCATGAAAAGTATAAAACTATCACTGTACAGTACTATATGGCCTAGCTGGATACCTAGGCTACCTTTGTTGGACTTACAAAAAAGTGGACTTAAGGAACATGCTCTTGGAATGGAATTCATTCATATGTAGGGGACTTACTGTAAAGACTTTTCCACCTGAGGCCTCCCAGTACTAGAGGAAGATGAGGAATCTGAAGCTTAAAGGTAATCTGCCCAGAATCCAACAGCTAGGAAACTACCGGATCTAGGAGTTGGACTCGTGTCACTGGGCTCCAGTGCCCTGTGTCTTAACCATTGGTCTCATACAACCCTATGAAACTTAACTTCAGCTACAGTAGATGATACTTCCGTGCCCTGAACAAACACATTTGGAAATGTTCCAACCCTCAAATGTTCTGAAGCCGACCACCCACACAGAGTTATTTCAACAACCCCAAGAAACAACTTTTGTGCCACTCAATGGAATTTTATCATGGAATGGAGCTATCCCGTTCCAAAGATAGGTTGAGAAAACCAGAGGCCAAAGACACTTCAGTAGACATTTGTTTATAGAATTCACCCACATAGACCTTCTAGATGCAATTCTCATTTTAGCAGGACCAATTATGTTGTGTCTGTCAGAATCAGAGGGAAATCTCTGCTTCACTAAAAGCTAAAAGATTAATATGAGGAGGGAATTAAGGCTGGATTTTTCCCCAAGGAATATCGCTGACTTATTTCGTGAATGCTTTTTTATATAAGTGACCCCAAATCCAAATCCAAAATCCAAAAATCTAAAATGAACATACTGTGTCAGTCAAAAGCATATCAGCAGTAAATAATGCCTAAGAAGAAATTAAAAATCATTTTAATTAACACTCACATAAACTAAATTTAAAATTTTAAAGATATTGCAATGGAAAATGTCAACTATAAAAGTAACAGGAAAAATATCCTGAAAGAATATGAATTCCCTAAACTACTGAGAGGTAACAGAATATGTCATCCCCAAATATGCTACTTTGACATATAGGTAGTTTTGAACTGAAAGCAATTAAGACTCAAGAGACTTATGAAAAGCTTTTTACCTCTCTGTTAGCTGCCTAAATGAATTAACTGCTCTATAGCAGGAAGTACAGGGCATCACAGCAGTACTGTCAAGTTCTTGCATTCCCAAACAACACAAAGAATATAAATCACTTCTGAAATGAAAGTTGAATTGTCTTTATTCTATGCAAAGATACTGGGGCATTCTTTAGAGAAATCTTCTGCCCCTTTTGCTGAAATTGTCCAGTCAAAGCTCTCCATCTCATTCAGTTTTTGCACACCTTCTTGCTTTGTTCAGTTGAGTTCAGTTGCTCAGTTGTGTCCAACTCTTTGCGACCCCATGGACTGCAGCATGCCAGGCTTCCTTGTCCTTCACCAACTCCGAGAGCCTACTCAAACTCATGTCCATCACACTGGTGATGCCATCCAACCATCTCATCCTCTATCGTCCCCTTCTCCTCCCGCCTTCAATCTTTCCCAGCAACAGGGTCTTTTCCATTGAGTCAGTTCTCATCAGGTGGCCAAAGTATTGGAGTTTCAGCTTCAGCATCAGTCCTTCTAATGAATATTCAGGACTGATTTCCTTTAGGATGGACTGGTTGAATCTCCTTGCAGTCCAAGGGACTCTCAAGAGTCTCCTCCAACACCACAGTTCAAAAGCATCAATTCTTTGGTGCTCAGCTTTCTTTATAGTCCAACTCTCACATCCATACATGACTACTGGAAAAACCATAGCTTTGACTAGATGGACCTTTGTTGACAAAGTAATGTCTCTGCTTTTTAATATGCTGTTTAGGTTGGTTATAGATTTTCTTCCAAGGAGCAAGTGTCTTTTAATTTCATGGCTGCAGTCACCATCTGCAGTTCTTAAACATGCCTTAATGTTGATTTAAAATATCATTAATTGTTAATATTACAATTTAAAAACATTTTCATAAGTTTCCTATCAAACTTTATTATAATTCTGGACTTGGAATTTATGAAAAACAGCAACAGCATAAGAGACTGATCTCCTAATTTCTTTGAATAGAAGCATTCAACTGTGTAAGAAGATGACTAATGTGATAGTCACTGAAGATCAGGACCAAGAACCCCTATCTTTTCTGTATGCACCTTCTGTTTGCTCTTCCTACCAAGAGTGCAGCCAACTTCGCCTTCCTTTAAATCTGGTCTTGTGACTTGCACTGAACAAAAGGATCTAGTGGAAACTTCACAGGTCTTGCAACATTTAGTTTGTTCTAGAATCCAGTTGTCAGGTTGTAAAAAGATCCTGTCCATCCAACTAGACAGAGTAGCCACAGAGAGAGGCCTAAGAGGATGAGTTATCACAGAGAGGTTACCTGCTCTGACTCACAACTGCACAAACTTGCTTGAGTAATCCCAGCCAAAAATATAGAAGAACCAGCCAGCTGGATGTGACCCAAACTAAAGCATTTAGGGCAGCTAATATGGTGGTTTTGTTTTAAGCCACTACATTTTGGGTGTTTTGTAATGCAGGAACAGATAATTGATACAGCCAGGTTTTTGTGGCAGAAACAACTCAGCACCAGAATCCTAAAAAGGACTCACAAAGTACAGTTCATGCTGTTGGTGTCACTGAACTCACATATCCCTAGAATGCTTCCATACATACATTCCAAGGCCTTGTAACATTTATGGTATGTAAACTGATCTTAAGATCGTACTGTTAGGCTTGATTGCTGATTCTATTAAACAATCTGGATCATGTCTCTGAGTCAAAGTAAAATATTTCTTATTAGATATTTTAAAAGCATATATGTACTTACATAACTTATGACCAAAGTGGCCCTTTTTAAGAAGGGCCTCATGGCAAGCAGGAAATTTCTATTGCTGCTTGCTGTCAGATACCTGAAACAGAAAAGGAAAAGCATATTAAATAAGTGTCAGAGTTCACTACATGTAACATTTTCTTTTCAATGTGAATAGGTTCTAGCTCAAAAGAAGGTTGGAAAAGATAGCCGCAAAGAGCATGGTTTCTGGAACAGACCACGCAGGTTTCAATCCCCAGCTCTGTTTCTTTCTGTCTGGAAGATTTGGGACAAGTTTTTTTTTAATCCCTTTGCACATCTATTTTTTTCATTTATAAAAGAGGGGATAAGAGTAGTGTCTACTTCACAGGAAAGTTGTGAAGAATAATAACTGTACAATAATACAGGGAATACAACCTAGTACAGTTAGCTATAAATATTACTATCCTATCTAACCCCAAATAACAGGAGCATTCTGGCAACTATTAATATATGATGACCCTAGTCACAGGGATGATCCTAAACAAAATAAGAGTTCATTTGCCTATTGAATGTAACTTGAGAGGGACAGTGTCTTTCACCCACAAAACATCTCACAAATGTTTTACCCCTAAAAAAAAGATGCTAAGGTTGTAAGAGATTAAGTAACTTATCCAAAGTAACAAAGTTAAAGTTATTGGGCTTCCCCAGCAGCTCAGTAGTAGAGAATCTGTCTGGCAATGCAGGAGATGCAGGTTCAGTCCCTGGCTCAGGAAGGTCCCCTGGAGGAGGGCATGGCAACCCACTCCAGTGTTCTTGCCTGGAAATCCCACGGACAGAGGAGCCTGGCGGGCTACAGTCCATGGGGTTGCAAAGGAGTCAGACAGGATCGAGTGACTAAACAACAACAAGACAAAAACAAAGTTATGAACATCAGTGGTCAGATCAGACCTCATGAATATGCAACGGAAAATTACTTCATGTGCCTATAACCCTTGGAACCAAACCAGGTAATGAGAATGCCACTTCTTTAGGGACAGCAACTTGTGTGGAGCCTGCATCTGCCACTGTACAAAGTGGAAGCACTAAATGTCCACACAGATGACATGTGATTGGCTGGTTTTAATAAAAATGATCAAAGGGAAGGAAGAGGAAGTTGTCAACAAACTTCCACAGAAACACTTAAAGCAAGTCCTTTTCACCTAGAGACAAATTTCTGCGTTTTAAAATACAAACCGCAGGGAAAAAAACAAACCGCATAATCCAGCAAACATTTCCCCACCTCATCCTTATTTCCCTGGCCCTTTTTCACTTTTTGCTTTTACTTTTTTTAGTCTAATTTTTCCTCAAAGGTATCCTCCTCAAGAATTTCTTAAAATCTGTATATGAATGTGTTATCTTCACACAGTAAGGATGTTCTACAAACAGAAAGCTTCATTTGTGAGACCTGAGTGGGTTCAGTCAGTCATCAGTCAGTCAGTTTAGTCACTCAGTCGTGTCCGACTCTTTGCGACCCCATGAATTGCAGCACGCCAGGCCTCCCTGTCCATCACCAACTCCCGGAGTTTACTCAAACTCATGCCCATCGAGTCGGTGATGCCATCCAGCCATCTCATCCTCTGTCGGCCCCTTCTCCTCCTGCCCCCAATCCCTCCCAGCATCAGGGTCTTTTCCAATGAGTCAACTCTTCGCATGAGTTGGCCAAAGTGCTGGAGTTTCAGCTTCAGCATCAGTCCTTCCAATGAACACCCAGGACTGATCTCCTTCAGGATGGACTGGTTGGATCTCCTTGCAGTCCAAGGGACTCTCAAGAGTCTTCTCCAACACCATAGCTCAAAAGCACCAATTCTTAGGCGCTCAGCTCTCTTCACAGTCCAACTCTCACATCCATACATGACCACTGGAAAAACCATAGCCTTGATTAGACGGACCTTTGTTGGCAAAGTAATGTCTCTGCTTTTTAATATGCTGTCTAGCTTGGTCAGTATCTCACCAAAAAAATGTCTAACTTGAACTCCTTACAAAATACATGTGCTTCCCATTTTGTAACAGCTGTGTCCAAGTGGCTCTGTAGGAAGAAAACAGTATCACTCCGAGGCAGATTCCTTCCTTCCTGCTTTCCTTTTCTTTTTCCAAAAAGCAATTCATAGTCACCTTTTAGCAAGCTCTGGACTGGATGCACCCCCAAGCACGACGTTTGAATCCTTTGTTCTCCCTTAGTCCTCAAGAGAGAGCCGGCGAGGAGGAAGGTCAGGGATACTGTCAGCTTTCATGACACTGGTGATCTCTTCCACCCTAAAATGGGCTTGAGAGAGTCCATCACCTCCTGAAACTGTACACGAGATTTCACGTATGTTTGCATCTGTGCATTTCTCTGAAGCAAAGTCCTTGGCTTTGATCTTCAGTGTCCGCTCGGGTCTGTGATTCCAAAACGGTTAAAGCACTGCTCTGGGCGTTTCCTTAGTTTTGCCTCTACCATCACTGTTATTTTCAGACCAATTCAACAAAGACCAACCGTGGACATTTCCACTATTCCTTGACGGGATGTGGATAATTGGCAGCAAGAAGGCAAAGGGAATGGCAGTATGGGAAGGAAAAGGGCTGGAGTGGCAACACGTCTGGATGAAAAACCCCTTCTTGGATTGGCCTGTTTTTAGAAACTACACTTCTCAGGTTTCCCCTGTTGCTTGTTTATTTTAACACAGTGGAAAAATTAGGAGCGGTTTCCTCTCTATAAAACAAATCACAGGGTTTTAGAAGTCGAACTTAGGTAATTGGTATTTTGTTTCACTGAAAGCTCAATATGATGGCTAGTTCAGTGAGATATATTTAAAAGAGCCCCTTTGTTTGGAAATTCTCCCTCCATGAAAAACTCTATTTCTGTAAAAAAGTACCAAATAATTTACTCTTAAAATGTAACAAAGCCTAGGATGATACAGAGAACAGTGGTTGAAAAAAAATGACCTTTCAAGATCTCTGTTTCCAGCTGTTGACCAAAACTAAACAAGAAAATGAGCCAAAATGACATGGTCCCCTTTTTTTGGTAAACACTAGGTCAGAGGCTGAGATTCCTAAGTTCATACAGAGAGCTGAATTTTCTGCAACTCCTTTCCCTCTCCTTCCTACTATAAAAATTGGATAGTAGAATTTTTCCTCCTTAGTCCACAACACCTGTGAATTAGAACCAAACAACAACAAATAGTAGTAATAGTAAAAATAGTAAACAATATGTCAGACACAAATATAAGTGAAATAAATGTACTAATCACTTTACAATTTCTTTGTAATTTCAACAATTCCTTGAGGAAGAACATTATAACTCCTTTTCAGTAGAGGAAGATACTGAAAAATTAGAACTAATACTTAACCATAATATCAGATTACCTCAGCTACTCATTTCAATCACAGGCTAATATAGCTGAGTGTACCTTACAAACACAAAGAACTATGCAAATGTCATCATTGATAATTTTCAACTTCACTTAAATTCTCCACTATTTTCCCTGCAAAGCCAGAGAACATGCCAACAACAAAACTGAACCACTGACGAAACCACTAGAATAGGAAGCAAGAGTCCAGGATTCTATCCCTGTGCTTCCAGCTAATCTCCCACATTCAGTTCAGTTCAGTCACTGAGTCGTGTCCGACTCTTTGCGACCCCATGAATCGCAGCACGCCAGGCCTCCCTGTCCATCACCAACTCCCGGAGTTTACTCAAACTCATGCCCATCAAGTCAGTGATGCCATCCAGCCATCTCATCCTCTGTCGGCCCCTTCTCCTCCTGCCCCCAATCCCTCCCAGCATCAGGGTCTTTTCCAATGAGTCAACTCTTCGCATGAGGTGGCCAAAGTATTGGAGTTTCAGCTTCAGCATCAGTCCTTCCAATGAACACCCAGGACTGATCTCCTTCAGGATGGACTGGTTGGATCTCCTTGCAGTCCAAGGGACTCTCAAGAGTCTTCTCCAACACCACAGTTCGAAAGCATCATTTTTTCGGCACTCAGCTTTCTTCACAGTCCAACTCTCACATCCATACATGACCACTGGAAAAACTATAGCCTTGACCAGACGGACCTTTGTTGGCAAAGTAGTTGGTACAAATCTACAGGGGTTTCATTTCCTTCCTACATCAGTGATAGTTAACTAAATGGTTTCAAGGTCACTTTCAGGTCTAAAATACTATGATCCTTGGATGTTCTCACCAACTGATGACATCAAAGCTGACAACTAAAGAAAAACAGAAAAATTACTGAAAAATTTTAAAAGGAACACCAAGTGATAAAAGTGAAACAAATACTAAGGTGAAGCAAAAAGATGACTCCTTCACTTTTAGGTAGACCTTTGATAATTTGCTGCTGCACATTAAAAAAATACATTAACATTAGTCTGGGCATTATCAGCATTATCAAGTTCTGTATTTTTAACAATTTCTGATATTAGGAAAATAAAAGCGAAAGATCAAGACTATCCAAAATAAATGTTCTAAACTGTGCTCCCCACACCCTAATTTTTCCGACTGCAAACTTACTAGCTACTAACATCTACCTCCCTAGTTAATCATGTTCAAATATTCATAGCTAAATGAGTCTTCTTCCTGAAGTTACCCTCCATAGCTACTCAGTCCTCAAATCCCACTGAGAGATTTCAGCTGAGACCAGGACAACCAGCCATCCAAAGCTGTGAGCTGCTTTTTTTTTTTTTTAGGAAAGGGCTCTTTGCAGGAAAGATCTCTCTGCAGGAGGTCCTTTTGTCTTGTCACTTTAGCAAAGCTATATTTTAACTAAACTCTGGCCCTAAAACACCTTTCAAATTTTTGATCACAGAATACTTTGCCTAATCTGTTGGTTCTTTCCTTAGATCAAAGAAATAGAAATGAATAATATGTAACTAACAGATGACAGATCTCTTCCCCAGCCTCCCCTTCAGGACTCTCACAAGTAAACTGTGAGAACAAGATAGCATCTAAAAAAAGATCTCAGGGGGGATCGGGATGAGGAATACATGTAATCCATGGCTGATTCATGTCAATGTATGGCAAAAACCACTACAATATTGTAAAGTAATTAGCCTCCAACTAATAAAAATAAATGGAAAAAAAAAAAAGAAAAAAATTTAAAAAGATCACACAAGGAGTCGACAAGCCTGCTCACAGTGGGGGATGGTGATGACTCTAACCACCTATCTCGATTACTTCCCCTTTTTCCCTCGAAAGTCTTTCATGGCCACACAGAAACTTCATAGATGGTTTTGGGACACTAGTCCACCTTTCTTCCAGATTGCCAGTTGTTTGATTAGAGCAACTATTTCCCTTCTAACAGCACTCATTCCTTGTACCCAGATCTGAGTTTGGTAACAAAGTAACCAACCCATAAACTTGAGGGTAAAATGAATGCTTATTATTTTAAGTCATTGAACTTTGTTAACATAGAATTATTGTGTTAATAGATAGCTGATATATCATAGCAAGATGACCAATAAATGCTTATGGACTCAAATAAAATTTTAAATATGCTTATATGCCTCTGCTCAACCTCTTTGCTTTGTCTGTATTTTCCTTACTCTCCAGTACGAGACTGGATACAAAATAAAAACTCACAACTTGGGATGTAGATAGCAAGCTGAAGGAGTCCTGGTGGTAATATGAGAATATTACATTAGATTTTCCGGTTCTTCTCAAAAACCTCCTAATTTTTTGCCTAGACAACAGCTGCAGTGGCAAACATCTCAGCTACAAGTTATTACCATTCAATAATAAACCAATAAATTATTTAAAAACTATAAACAAAATTACTTCAGTAACATCTGTCATACTAACTTAATCTCTCTTTGCTCCTTCAAGGTAATGAAAAAGATTAATAGTCACATCAGTCAGTCAGTCAGTTCAGTTGCTCAGTCTTGTCCAATTCGTTGTGACCCCAGAGACTGCAGCACGCCAGGCTTCCCTGTCCATCACCAACTCCCATAACTTGCTCAAGCTCATGTCCATCAAGTCGGTGATGCCATCCAACCATCTCATCCTCTGTTGTCCCCTTCTCTTCCTGCCTTCAATCTTTCCCAGCATCAAGGTCTTCTCCAAAGAGTCAGTTCTTCTCATCAGGTGGCCAAAGTATTGGAGTTTCAGCTTCAACATCAGTTCTTCCAATGAACAATCAGGATTGATTTCCTTTAGGACTGACAGGTTTGATCGCCTTGTAGTCCAAGGAACTCTCAAGAGTCTTCTCCAACACCACAGTTCAAAAGCATCAACTCTTCAGTGCTCAGCTTTCTTTATGGTCCAACTCTCACACCCATACATGACCACTGGAAAAACCATAGCTTTGACTAGATGGACCTTTGTCAGCAAAGCAAAATCTGTTTTTTAATATGCTGTCTAGGTTGGTCATGGCTTTTCTTCCAAGGAGCAAGCCTCTTTCAATTTCATGGCTGTAGTCACCATCTGCAGTGATTTTGGAGCCCCCAAAAATAGTCTCTCACTGTTTCCATTGTTTCTCTATATCTGCCATGAAGTGATGGGACTGGATGCCATGATCTTAGTTTTTTGAATGGTGAGTTTTAAGCCAGCTTTTTCACTCTCCTCTTTCAATTTCATTAAGAGGTTCTTTAGTTCCTCTTCCCCTTTTGCCATAAGGGTAGTGTCATCTGCATATCTGAGGTTATTAGTACTTCTCCTGGCAATCTTGATTCCAGCTTGTGCTTCATCCAGCCCAGCATTTTGCATGATGCACTCTGCATATAATTTAAATAAACAGGGTGACAATATACAGCTTAAAGTACTCCTTTCCCAATTTGGAACCAGTCTATTGTTCCATGTCCGGTATTCTAACTGTTGTTTCTTGACCTGCATACAGGTTTCTCAGGAGGCAGGCAAAGTGGTCTCACATTCCCATCTCTTTAAGAATTTTCCATAGTCATATAATATGACCAAAAACAGAAAGAAAGAAAAATAATTTGAATCCAGAGATTTTTAGGAGTTTAGAAATCCTGATTCTCTTTGAAACAGAGACAGAAAAGATCTCACAGTTGACCAAAGTAACAAAGACTTTGCTCACACTAGAAAAGATGAAAAGATTAACAAAAACAACAAAAGAAATTTAAGCAGGCTTCAGTTTCTCTCTGTGATGCACTCTCTCTGAATCCATAACTTGCCTCCTCTATACATCAATAACCAATGGCATTCTATAGAGCAGCAGAACTATCTTTTGGTGTCTTCTTTGATTTTCAAATGCAGATTCTAAAGGGAAGGAGCTATTTTAAGACAATGAATAATTTCTAAGTTCAATCTACTCAGAAGCCCAAATTGACTTTCAATACCCCAACACCTGTGGTAAAATTTCTTCTTGAAGTTTTAAACTCTTAATTCAGCATGCTACTTACAAAGAAACATCTACTTAGATTATCACACACAAAACAGTGGAAATACCGACAGAGAAAGGAAAGGGGGATATGATTTCAGTTCTCTTAACCATTCTGAAAATCAAAGATAGAATTGAAAGGGATCAAAACAGTTCAAGTAGTTTCACAGGTGAATAAAAATAAGCCCAGAAATGTTATTTGACTTGCCAAAGGTCACATCCCTTCAGGGTCAAAGGCCAATGAGTTTAGGCTTCATTAATTTAGTCAGAGGGGCTAATTTATATTGCTGCTGCAATGAATTTAGTCAGAGGAATCAATTCTTATTCTTTCTACATATAAAGCAAAAATTCGGCTTTGGTGATTATCACTCTTGCTTGTTGTCTAAGTTCTAGGTTAGTTTCAATTCATTAAAAATGGGCTTCGCAGGTGGCACAAGCGGTAAAGAGCCTGCGGAACCTGGTAGGGTACATTCCATAGGGTCTGACAGAGTTGGACACAACTGAAGCAACTTAGCATGTGTGCACACACATTAAAAATAGGAGATACATAATGCATTTAATATATGTCAGTCACTGTGCTAAGTGACTTTATCATTTCATTTAATCCACATACCAGTACTGTGAGTCCAAACTTGTTCCCATCTTGTGAGTGAGGCTGAAGGAAGTACTCACTCCAGATCTTAAAGCTGGCAAGTGGCAGAGGTGAGTTGTTGTTGCTCAGTTGCATCCAACTCGTTGCTACCCCACAGACTGCAGCACGCCAGACTTCCCTGTCCTTCACCATCTCTTGGAGCTTGTTCAAGCTCATGTCCATTGAGTTAGTGATGCCATCAAACCATCCTGTCCTCTGCACCCCCTTCTCCTCCTGCCTTCAATCTTTCCCAGCATCAGGGTCTTTTCTAATGAGTTGGCTCTTTGCATCAGGTGGCCAAACTAACGGAGCTTTGGATTCAGCATCAGTCCTTCCAATGAACATTCAGGATTGATTTCCTTAAGGACTCACTGATTTGATCCCCTTGCAGACCAAGGAACTCTCAAGAGTCTTCTCCAACACCACAGTTCAAAAGCATCAATTCTTTGGCGTTCAGCCTTCTTGATGGTCCAGCTCTCACATCCATACATGACTACTGGAGAAACCATAGCTTTGACTAGAAGGACCTTTGTTGGCAAAGTAATGTCTCTGCTTTTCAATATGCTGTCTAGGTTGGTGATAGCTTTTCTTCCAAGGAGCAAGCATCTTGTAATTTCATGTCTACAGTCACCATCTGCAGTGATTTTGGAGCAGATGTGAGACCCAAGCCCAAATCCACAGCACCCACTACTTGATAAGGCCTAAACATAAACTGGAGCTGCTTATTCAGCACACTTACAACATAGATCATTTATTAAACAACATTTCTGCATGTTAACAGCAAAATGACTTCTAATTAATTAAAAATGATAAAGTTTACAAACTTCAATGCCTTCATCCATTTGTATAAAGGTTTTTCATACCAATGAACAGTCTGAGGCAGTGAATACTTCTTGAGGGATCTTTGAAGAAGTATCTATTTAAAGGTTAATGTATGTAGTGGATGCCACAGGTCAAAATGCAAACTCCATATTCATTGGGCTGATTCAGAAACTCTAAATGAGAAGAAATAGCTACAAGAAGAAGGTGAGCAGGACTGAGAAGGTATGATACGATCAGCCAACTCCACAGGAAGAAGCAGCAAGCAGAAACAGGGAGATAAGGATGCCCCAAGGGAGGCACAATGAAATTGACATCTGAGGAAGAGCAAGAGTGAACTGGGTGAGGCGAAAAGGTGAAACACGCATCTACAGAGGCCTAGGAATGACATTCCTTCCCCAGTGAAAGAACTCCTTCCCCATCCCTTCTTTTGTACACCCCTCATAACCTGCTTGCCAAAGAAACCCAGAGCAGCAATTCCTCACCTGCCTGCCAGCTCTGCCTGAGAGCATGCGCACGTGTGCCCACTTGCTCAGTTGCATCCAACTCTTTGCGACCCATGGACTGTAGCCCGCCAGGCTCTTCTGTCCACGGGATTCTCCAGGTAAGAATACTGGAGTGGGTTGCCATTTCCTATTCCAGGAGATCTTCCTTACCCAGGGATCGAACTCGAGTCTCGTGTTTCCTGCTCTGGCGGGCAGATTCTTTACCATTGAGCCACCTGGGAAGCCTCCTCTAAGAGTGTATCCTTGTTTAAATAAACTTTCACTTTACTTTCTTAACCACTCTACTTCATCTTTGAATTCTTTCACAGTGAAGAAAGAACCTCAAATTCACCAGCAACAGGACCACATCACTACAGGCCTTATCCCATTATGGGATTTGGGCTTTGTTCTGATGGCCCTGAGCAGCACATGAAGGGCTTTAGGCAGAGATGACCTAATCTGATTTCTAGAAGAGGAGCATCAGCATTGTGTGACATTGGTATTGTATCCACACTGAGATCTGTAACAAAGAACAAAGGGCTCAAAAGCCCAAATGGGCAAATGATGGACAGAATTTATTCTGGAAGTTTCTGAGATATCAAATTTAGATGGGAAGATCTAATCCACATTACCAGGGAGACGGTTCATAAGGATAAATAAGAAAAGCTTGTGTTGTTACATCCACTTAGCCACATGATTTAGGTGTTCAGTTTCTTCTTAACATACTTTTAAGTTTATGTTAATCAGCCATTAATGTAGTGCTGGTATAAAATCTTTTTACTAACTAGGATATTCAATTTGCCAAAATAAGAACTTATTACAAGAAAATGTGTTAACCAGGTCCAAGCTCACTCCGCTCGCCGTACAACAGGCCAATGAATCCGAGGCAAGGTACTGAGGCAAGAAAGAGACTTTAATTGGAGAGCTAGCAGACTGAGAAGATGAGGCTAGTGCCTCAAAACAGCCAACTCATTGGGGTCTGGATGTCAGGTTCTTTAATAGATCAGAGAGAAAGAAGCAATGAGGAACTAAAGTCAAAAGGCAGAATAGAGAGGGAGAGACAGTGGGGAAGTAGAGTGAAAGGGTCTTCAGTCTTGCAAAACATCTCCAAGTGAATGGCCAGCCAGCCTTTGGAAGGGGTGTATTAATCTCTTCTATTCACAGGTGAAGAAAGTGAAATTCACTCAGTCATGTCTGACTCTTTGCTTCCCCATGGACTGTAGCTTGACAGGCTCCTCTGTCCATGGAATTCTCCAGGCCAGAATACTGGGGTGGGTAAGTCGTTCTTTCTCTAGGGGATCTTCCCCACCCAAGGATCAGACCCAGGTCTCTGGCCTTGCAGGTGGATTCTTTACTGTCTGAGCCACCAGGTAGGTTGGGGCAATTTATCTATGAGCTGAACAAAGGCATTTTACAATCAGGCAGAGGAGCAGGGTCCTCCAGACAAGGTGTACAAAAGCAACGAAAAGCAAGTCAAAGAAACAATATACAACATGGTATCAGAATTGGCTTCCTCCCTGCATCAGATGCATATAAAATATTTTTATGGCATTTTCTACGTCAAAAGGTTTTTCAATCCAGTCTAACATTTAATCCTCGAAAGATCCACATGCAGTTGGCAGAACAGACAGCACTGGCCCCATCTTACAGATTGAGACCTAGTGAATCCAAACCAATAGATGCCCAATTCTATGTCTTTTAGCTGTGCTTGTGGTCTCCTCTCCAATGACGTTGAAAGGCAACATTTGCTATAGGTTGTCTCATATTCCCATCCTCCAAACTTGCTGCACACTGGAGTCTTTAAGAAATCCATGGAAATGAAATCACTGCTAATTGCAATACATGTTTGTACAGATACACAAGTAAACTTTTACACTAAGAAGAAGATTAAAAACAAACAATAATAATACTTTCTGGTTTTATCCCCTGTATTGGGATAAATGGGGCTTATCTGGTGGCTCAACAGATGCAACGCTGGAGACCTGGGTTCCATCCCTGGGTTGGGAAGATTCCCTGGAGAAGGAAATAACAACCCACTCCAGTATTCTGGCCTGGAAAATCCCATGGACAGAGGAGCCGCAGGCTAGAGTACACGGGGTTGCCAAGAGTCGACCACGACTCAGCGACTAAACAACAATTAAGAAAAACAGGCTGATAAATCAAGTATAGTTAAGCTAGTGAAAAGCAGTATTTGCTATTGGACTGTCCTGGTAAGCTGAAGAAACACACATTCTGTTAACAACAATAATAGTTGTGAAAGTTCACTGTGCATAGTTCTTATGTGTATAACCCTTAGCACATTCCTATCAGCTGTAAACTCTCAGTATCTTCCTCTCACATGGAGAAACTGAGGCAGAAATGGTCAAGTAACTTGCCCCAAGGTCCCACATGTAGGAAGCAAGAAGATTCAGGATAGAAAGTTCACCCTGTGACCTTACCACCAACTCTGCTACCTTTTAGTCATTGCCAACTAAATCTGTTTTCACCTTCCAGGGATATGCTTAAATTTCAAAAACTACTCTCAGAAGTACAAACATATCAATTACATGTTTTAAAGGATGTTAATTCAAGATACCAGAAGATACCGGATTAATTCAGGAAATTAACAAAAAAGCTGCTACAACTATATCACTATGAAAAATAACAAGTTATTCCAACAACAATATTTTTATTATATAAGTTTCAGGTGTATTGCATTATAGTTCAACATCTGTATACACTACAGAGTAATCACCGCTACAAGTTTAGTTATCATCCATCACCATACAGTTGACCCCCATCACCCGTTTCCCCTACCCTCCAACTCCTCCTCTCCTCTGGCTGATACAATTAATCTGTTTTCTGTATCTATGCTTGTTTTTATTTTTTGCTTATTCATTTCTTTTTAAAATAATTCCACAAGTGAAATCATACATTACTTTTGTCTTTTATTTATCTGATTTATTTCACTTAGCAAAATACCCTCAAGAAGGTCCAAATGGCAGGATTTCATTCTTTTTAATGACTGAGTAGTATTTGCTGAAAGCTTAGATTGCTTCCATATTTTGGCTATTGTAAACAATGCTGCAATGAACAGAAGGGTGCATCAATTTTTTTGATTTAATGTTTTTGTGATATTCAGATAAATATCCACAAATAGAATAGGTGGATCATATAGCAGTTCTATTCTTAATTATTTTGAGGAATCTCCATACTGTTTTGTATAATGGCTGCACCAATTTACAGACCACCAATAATGTACAAGGGTTCCCTTTTCTCCACATTTTTTTCAACATTTTGCTATATCTTGTCTTTTTAATATGTCATTCTAATAGGTGGGAGGTGATATTTCATTGTGATTTTGATTTCATTTACCCGATAACGTTTTTTTTTTGTTTTTTTTTTACCTGATAACTATTGATGTTGAAGATTTTCCCATGTGCCTGTTGGTCATCTTGAGTAAGATGTCAATTCAGATCCTCTCTCTAATTTTTTAATTGGGTTGCTTGCTTTCCTGTTGAGTTTTATGAATTCTTAATATATCTTGGATATTAACCCATTATTGCATATATAATTTGCAAATATCTTCTCCTGTTCCGTAGGTTGCCTATTTGTTTCTATGATAATTTCTTTCATTATACAAAGGCTTTCCGTTTGATTTAGTCCTGTTTATTTTTTATTTTGTTTTATTTTGTATTTGTATTTTTTATTTTGTTTATTTTTTATCTTGCCTGTGGAATCATATCCATAAAACATTGTTAAGACCAATATCAATGAAGTTACTGCCTGTGTTTTCTTCTGGGAATTTTATAGTTTCAGGTCTTACCTTCAAGTCTTTAATCCACTTTGACTTGATTTCTGTGCATGGTGTAAGATAATGGTCCAATTTGATTTTTTTTTGCATGTGACTGTTCAGTTTGCCCTACATCACTTATTGAAGAGACTGTCCTTTCTCCACTGTATGTTGTTCTTTGCTCTTTGTTGTAGATTTATTGTCTATGGATGACTGGGTTTATTCCTTGACTCTCAATTCTGTTCCACTGATCTATGTCTGTATTTGTGCCAGTATCTTACAGTTTTGATTAATATAGCTTCATAGTATAGGTTGAAATCAAGATGTGTGATAACTCCAGCATTGTTCTTCTTGCTCAACATTATTTCGGCTAACGGGGGTCTTCTGTGTTTCCATACAAATTTTAGAATGATTTTTTTCTAGTTCTGTGAAATTTGCCATTGAAATGTTGATAAGGATTGCACCAAATTTGTAGATTGCTTTGGGTGATACAGATACTTCAATAAAATTAATTCCTGAAGTCCCTGGACATGAAATATCTTTCCATATTTTGTATCTTGCTCAATTTCTTTCATCAGTATCATAGCTTTCAGTGTACAGGTCTTTTAGCTCCTTGGTTAAATTTATTCCTAATATTTAATTTTTTTTGATGCAACTGTAAATAGAATTATTTTCTTAATTTCCCTTTAGCACAGTTCATTATTAGTGTATGAAAACAACAGATTTCTGTACATTGATTTTATATCCTGTAACTTTACTGAATTCATTTATTAGTTCCAAAAGTTTTTTGGTGCAGTCGAGAATTTTCTTCCCCAGTGGCTCAGCGGTAAAGAATCCGCCTGCAGTGCAGGAGACATAGATTCTATCTCTGAGTCAGGAAGATCCCCTGGAGAAGGAAATAGCAACCCACTCCAGTCTTCTTGCCTGGGAAATCCCACGGACAGAGGAGCCTGGTGGGCTACACAGTCCATGGGGGTGCAAAAGAGTTGGACAATGACTTAGTAACTCACATCATCTGTGAATAGTGACAGATTTACTTCTTCCTTTCCAATTTGGATGCCTTTTTAATTTTTTTTGTCATTGTTATATAACTGTTGTGACTAGGATGTCCAATACTTTGTTGAATGAAAGCAGTAAGAGCTGACATCCTTGCTTTGTTCCTAATCTTAGAGAAAGCACTCTCAGCTTTTCACTGTTGAGTATGATATTAGCTATAGGTTTGTCATATATGGCCTCTATTATGTTGAAGTACATTCCCGCTATACCCACTTTGTTGAAAGATTTTATCACAAACGGATGTTGAATTTTGTCAAATGCTTTTTTCCAACTAATGAGATGATCATATAATTTTATACTTCATTTTGTTATTGTAGTATATCTTGTTGACTGATCTATATGTTGAATGATCCCTGCTTCCTTGGAATAAATCCCACCTTATCGTGGTGTATGATCCTTTGAATATATTGTTAGATTTGCTTTGTTAATATTTTCTTGAGGAGTTTCCCATCTATGTTCATCAAAGATATTAGCCTATAATTTTCTTTTTTTTATGATGTCATTGTCTGTTTCTGGAATTAGGATAATGTTGGCTCTGTAAAATGCATTTGGAAGGTTTTCTACCTTTTCGGTTTTTTGGGAGAGTTTGAGAAGAATAAGCATTAAAGTTTCTTTAAATATATTATAGAATTTTCCAGTGAAGCTATTTGGTCCTGAGCATATGTTGTTAGGAGTTTTTTGATTATTGTTTAAAATTCCTTGTTAGGTAATGGGCCTATTTAGATTTTCTATTTCTTCATTATTCAGTCTTAGAAAACTATATGTTTATAAAAATTTATCCTTTTTTTCACTTTGCCCTATTTGTTGGTGTATAATTGCTTGTAGTAATCTCTTAATGATTCTTTGTATTTCTGTGATATCAGTTGTAACTTGTCTTTCATTCCTGATTTTATTTATTTGAGCCCACTCTCTTTTTCTTGGTTAATCCAGCTAATAGCTTACTTATTTGGTTCATTTTTTTCAAAAACAGCTCTCTGTTTCATTGATCTTTTCTATTTTTTAAGACTCTATTTCATTTACTTCCACTCTGATCTTTATTTCCTTCATTTGTTTTTCTTTTTCTAGCTCCTTTAGGTGTAAATTTAGATTGTTTGCTTGGAATTTTTCTTGTTTCTTAAAGAAAGTTTTGCTCTGAACCTTCCTCTCAGAACCACTTTTGCTACATCCCACAGATTTTGATATGTTGAATTTATATTCTCTTTAGTCTCTAGGTTTCTTATTTTGCCTTTGATGCCTTTGATGAACTGTTGGTTATTCAGTTGCACACTGCTTAATCTCCAGATTTGTGTTTTTTTTCCATTTTTTTCTTGTGATTGATCTCCAATTTCATACCACTGTAGTTGGAGAAGGTACTTGATATGATTTCAATAGTCTTGAATTTATTCAGACTTGTTTTGTTATCTAGCATGTAATCTCTCTTAGAGAATGTTCCATATGTACTTGATAAGCATCTATACTCTGCTGTTTTTAGGAGGAAAATTCTCTATATACCTAGTTAAGTCAATGAGATTTAGTGTATCATTTATTTTGATGTTTATTGATTTTCTGTCCAGATGATCTATTCATTAATGTAAATGGAGTGTTATAAAGTCTTCTACTACTATTGTATTGCTTTCAATTTCTCCCTTAAGACTGTTAATATTAACTTTATACATCATGGTATCCTTTGGTTGAATGCATATATATTTATAAACGTTAAATCTTCCCACTCAAGGAATGTCCCCTACGTGGGTGATATGTCCTTCAGCTGAGGTGGAACTATGGCTGCTGCTGCGGTATGCTGGTGGCGAGGGCTGGCTCCCCAAATATTTGCAGGGCCTGGTGGACTATGAGACTTGGCTGTGCAGGAGTGGATGGGGTTCTTAGCAAGGCTTGTGCACTGGTGCTAACAGGTTAGATGGTGATTTCCAAAATGGTACCTACCAATGCCAGTATTAGCAAGGTAGCCTGAAGTCATACAAGTGATCCCCACCATTGTCGTAGTTCTCAGGCAGTATTCCTCTCCAGCAGATGTTTCAAGCCTACTAAGTGGGTTCTTTTTCACCTGTGTCTGTGTGTGTGTGTGTGTGTGTGTGATCAGTCGTTTCAGCCATGTCAGACCCTGCGAACCTATGGATTGTAGCCTGCCAGGCTCCTCTGTCAATGGGATTCTTCAGGCGAGAATACTGGAATGTGTAACCATCACATTCCTCAGGGGATCTTCCCAACCCAGGGATCGAACCCAGGTCTCCTGTGTCTTCTGCTTTGCAGGTGGAGCCACAGGGGAAGCCCTTACCTATGTCCCACACATTTTTAAATCTAGTGTTTTTACACTGGTTTTTTATTAGACGAGTCTATATACAAGCCCCTGTAAAGCACATTTCCATTCCCTGTAGCTCTATGGCTTTCCTGGATGTATTCCCAGTTGGTTTTCAAAGCCAGGTGTTTGGGGCCTCGTCTTTCCTATACAGAATCAGAGGGTTGGGGCATCTGATGTGGAGTTTGGATCCCTGGCTCCTCAGGGAATCCAAGTGTCCTTTCACCCTTTATTATTATAGAGACTCAGTTCATCAAGTTTTCTGGTCCCTTTCAGAGGGAATTATTCTACATGTGCTTATAGATTTGCTATTTCCACGGGAGGAGGTGAGTTCAGGGTCTTTCAATGCTGCCATCTTGAGCCCTCTCCCCAGCAATATTCAATTTAAAAAGGTAAATATTGAACACTAGAATCAACGTATGAAAGAAATAAATACATATGTTCAACATTTAAATAACAGCTAACATTTATGTGCATAACTAGAAACTGTCAAAAGCACATGTATTAACTCTTTAAATATACAAAAACAACAAATAACAACTATGAAGCAGGTGCTATATCTATTTCATTTTATATTAATAGATGGGGAAACTGTGGCATAAAAAAGTGAATGAACTTGCTGAAGATCATAAAGTCAGTAATTAGCAGAACTGGGGCTTGAACCTATTCATCCTGATTCTCTAGCCCACCTCTCATCATTACACCAACCCTTCTGTACTTTCTTCACAGCCTCAATGAGCAGCTCACATGCTAAAGGACTAAAGGAGTTCAGAAAATGAAGAAATCAACATGGACTTGCAAAGGAAGGGAGGATGCAGGGAAGAGGTGACCCTGACCTGGATCTAGAGGGACGAAAGATGGGAGAGTAGGGGAAGGCAGGAGGGGCAAAGAGGAGAACTGCCCACGTTGCTGCACAGGCACTGGAGTGAACACAGCCTGCCCTGGGCATGGGGTCTCCCCGAAAACACAGTCAAGCAGCCCCTACTCCTCTCCCTGGTACACTCCTCAGTGTCAAAGTCAAGTGTCTGAAATCTGCATAACGAAAAGTTAAATTGAAACTATAAAACCCTGATGACTTGAACAGCAGAAGAATATATCTAAGTATGATTGATGTTGATTCCATTTGCCTTTTGCTCAGACACATATGGGCAAAAAGATCTCACCCAGGCAACTCCCCTTCCCCTAAACTTGCCTACCTGGTGTTACCCCTGACACCAGGGCTCTTTTAGTATCTGGAGCAAGATCACCTCTTCCTATAGTCTCAACTCTGACCTGCTTCCTAGGTACCCAGAACATAAAAGGGCCACCACTGCTAATAGTAGAGGCTAGCTTGTGATGAACATCAGTATCCTTTCTTGGTGTCTCCTCTACTGTTCCATCCATGTAGAACATAGGACAGGCTGGCTCAACCAGGTCTTTCTCTATCCCACTTGCAAGCTTGTATAACTGGGTAAGTAATTTAGGCTGGGTACTGTTTTACAGATCCAGGCAGCTTAGATTTAGTGTAGGGAGAGGACCTTAACAAGGCCACTTTCTCCAATCCAGCTTTCCATCTAAGGCTTTGCATGGCCTACTCATCACTCCTTCCCCATCCTCATGCACATGCTCTGTAGCAACCTCTAACAACGGCAGTAAATCCAGAAGCTCCTAAGCACACAGGTTCTATGCACTGAGTTCAGGTAGAGGCCAAGGAAGACATTTGGCAGCCTGGGCTTCCTGCAGACCACAGCTTCTCCTGAAATAGATTACCTCCCCGCAGCGTTGCCCTTAATGTGGTCAAAGGCCTGCAACAGAGTAAGTGGCCTAAGGAAACACAACACCATTCACAGGAACATAAGCAGTGTTGACACAGGGGAAGAGAAACAAACATCCAGAGACAGCCCATTGCTCTGGCTCCAACTCCTCAAGCCTTTCATATGTAAGGCAGGAGGGTTGATTGTCAGATTTGCAAGGACCAAAAAGTGAATGTCAGTCATTCCTGCATGATTTGGGCAAACATATTCAAAAATTCACTTTTCCTACAAGAATCTTACTTTGGGGGGGATCAAGCTTTATTTCCCTTGGAACTCCATTTTTTACATTGAAGTAAACATAAAAGGATATTTATTAAAAATTCAAAAATGTAATGCTTCACCTCTGAGAAATTTGGTTTTGTTTTTAAATTACAAAGTTCATGCACACTAAAAATTCCTGAGGAGACAGCTATAACTAAGATTTCACAGTAAAAATATGAATCACAGTGGTTCTTAGCACAGAGTACACATAACATAGAAACAACCACTATTCAGATAACTGTCAGGGTTTTAATGTTTGCATAAAATGTCTATTGTTACTGTATAAGTTAGGAATCCATAATAATCAAGCCTATATTTTTTCAAATGAATATTTATTTTGGTTATATAATTTTTAAAACTTTCTCTTAATATCCTTCTGGATCTAACAGTTCCATTTTAAAACATAATATAAAAAGCCTAACTAGAAAAGTCACCAAAGGAACTAGAAACTCCATTCCCAGTCAAATAATTCATACATATATTCACATATTTAATTACATTTATTTTTATTTTGCTTATACTTTCCAAACTAACCATTTACCATTAAGAAAACAATGTTATAATAGCAGTTTGCTAGGTTTTCATTACCTCTGTGTACAATGTCTTGGTTGCAGAAGGATCTCTCTGAGTCCTTTGCCCTAAGCTCTCCAAGTAAGGCACCTTAATATTACAGTGGCTACTGGGTGTGGTGAACCTAAAACATAAGGCACCCTAGGTCTTGGGTACCTCAGCCATAAGATACTCCTCATAATTTCTACCTTACAAGGTTGTGGGCAGGATTTCAATGAGGTGAGGTATATAAGGTGGTCAACAGAGTGCCCAGCTCATAAAGGCACCCAAGGTCATCACCACTATGAGTGACCACAGCTCAACTGAAAATACCAAGACTCTATGACTTATCCTTCATGGCTACAAAAAAAAAAAAGAAAAAAGAAAAAAATATGAAGTTCCTCTAAGATAAGGATAAGAAAGGGTTTCACTTCTCTCAAGTTCTATCATCTCCCTCCTTCCTGGAAGACAGCAAAATATTTTCCTAGAATACAAAGTTTTAATTTGGCTTTTAGCATTCTTCTTGTTCATGGGGCTCCTTTAATACAGCTTGGATACTGACGGCAGATACCCAAATGCAGGTTGTCTGTGCACAAGGGAGCCGGCTGAGGAGGAATTGAGGGGACTGAGAGGACTGAAATCCAGTTCAGGCTCAGTTCAACAACCTCTGTGCTCTAGTACTGACTGTCTCTGCCCTGAGGAAGGTAGCCTTTTCCCAATTTTCCCCAAACAGTAAACAGTGTCCTGACTAAAGCATCATCCACCCACCACATCTCATGCCCACACACCTTTCTCTACTTAGTATAAATTTCGCTATTGACCAGCAGCAGCCCTGATCCAGTCACGTATGGCTGTGACAATTGGACTATAAAGAAAGCTGAGCCCTGAAGAATTGATGCTTTTGAGCTGTGGTGTTGGAGAAGACTCTTGAGAGTCCCTAGGACTGCAGAGAGATCCAGCCGGTCAATCCTAAAGGAAATCAGTCCTGAATATTCATAGGAAGGACTGATGCTGAAGCTGAAACTCCAATACTTTGGCCACCTGATGTGGAGAACGGACTCATTGGAAAAGACCCTGATGCTGGGAAACATTGAAGGCAGGAGGAGAAGGGGATGACAGAGGATGAGATGGTTGGATGGCATCACCGACTTGATAGACATAAGTCTGAGTAAGCTCCAGGAGTTGGTGATGGACAGGGAAGCCTAGGGTGCTGCAGTCCATGGGGTTGCCATGAGTCGGACATGACTAAGCGACTGAATGGAACTGAACTGAGAACAGCTTCACTGTCCTAACGACTTCCAGAACAACTTGTTAAATCTCATATTTCCATTTTCTTTGCAGCCAATTTCATTTTCTCACTGCCATACTATCACAGCGTTGCTATATTTCTAGTCATCAAACCATGTGCAAAGTAACTTAATATTCAATTTAAAAAATAGTATTTTTTCTGTCTTAGCTAAGTTTTCAGGCAGATTTAGCACAGTTTTGCACAGTAGGCATTCAATTCATCAAAATGAAATGTTTAAAATCCTAATTATATAATACTCCCTTTACAAACCATACTGATAGACATCAGGGCCCAATTTGAGGCTGTTATTTTAACAAATGCATTTTTTTCTCTCCTGAACTGTTTAAGCCCAGCTATAAGCCTTCTGAAAATTGTCCAGCATGCATTTCCCAATCCAAGAGATTTCCATAAACAAAGCTGGATTGTCATCAAGTGTGACCAACCAATCCAATCTTCCTAGTACTGAGCAGCTTGCTGGGACATAGGACATTCAGGGTTCAACACGGAAATGTCCTGGGAAAGTAGGAGTAGGTCACCCCATATGCCATTGTCTAGCAGGTTGGTAGAGTACAGTAGAATAAAATGGTAAGGAGTAACCAAACCACAGATTCTGCAAAATTAAAAGGGAAAAAATAAGCTTTTTTCCCCTTGCTCTAGACACACACACACAAACACACACACACAGTCTTAATCCATGACTTGCTGTTCCACATGAGTAAGAATTTAATCAAAAACAAGTGTTTCTCTGGTGGAAGATATCTACTAATTGGTTGAACTGTTAATTCTGAAAACATGAGAACTAGAGTTTTCTCACCCACATTTTCTAGCTGTCAGATAAATCTTTTCTACTTGGATAAGCCAATATAAGTTATATTTTGTAGTATCATTTTGTTAAAACAACAAAAAGAAGAGGAGGACAGAAAGAAACAAGAGTTTACAATCACTAAAACTGTAGAGAGTCCCCTATATGTACAGTCAATGGAATTGCAATTACTGTAATTACTGGACTATATAAAGCTGCCTAACTGATTGTAGTAGAGGTTAATATATTAAAACTAAATTCAAATCAAGTTTGCACCAGAAATCAAAAGGAATTTGACAATCTTGATTTTAAAATGTGTGGTCAGTTGCTCAGTTGTGTCTGACTCTGTGGCCCCATGGACTATATCCTTCCAGGTTCCTCTGTCCATGGAATTTTCCAGGCAAGACTACTGGAGTGGGTTGCCATTTCCTATTCCAGAGAATCCTCCTGACCCAGGGATCGAACATGGGTCTCTTGACGTCTCCTGCACTGGCAGGCGGATTCTTTACCACTGCATCACCTGGGAAGCCCCATGTTTATAAATGGTACTTAAAATGATCAATCTTAGCTGTAAACAACATCAAACACTAACAAAACTAGAGTTCCAAATCTTCATAACCTGAAATTTTGATACATTTATTTATATTCTGCTCAGGTAAATATTGTATGTTCATCATTATTTTTAAATATTGGTAAAATTTAGTTTAAAAGCTTATGAAAGTTTTCCTATCTTATATGACACTCTTTTAGAGAAGGCAATGGCACCCCACTCCAGTACTCTTGCCTGGAGAATCCCATGGACAGAGGAGCCTGGTGGGCTGCAGTCCATGGGGTCGCTAAGAGTCAGACATGACTGAGCGACTTCACTTTCACTTTTCACTTTCATGCATTAGAGAAGGAAATGGCAACCCACTCCAGTGTTCTTGCCTGGAGAATCCCAGGGATGGGGGAGCCTGGTGGGCTGCCATCTATGGGGTCGCACAGAGTTGGCCATGACTGAAGCGACTTAGCAGCAGCAGCGGCAGCATGACTCTCTTTTACTGTCTTTTCTTTATATGCAAGGATTAATGACTTCCATATAAATTATCTAAAATCATTCTCACTCTTTAAACACTAAAGCTTCAATATCCTCAGCCCTACTATTATTGTTGTTATTTAGTCACTAAATTGTGTCAAACTGTTTACAACCCCATGGACTATAGCCCACCAGGCTGTCTGTCCATGGGATTTCCCAGACAAGAATACTGGAGTGGGTTGCCATTTCTTTCTCTAGGGGATCTTCCTGATCCAAGGATCAAACCCTTTCTCCTGCATTGGCAGACAGGTTCTTTAACACTGAGCCACCAGGGAAGCCCCCGTACTACTGTAAACACAAGTTAATAAAGCTAAAAGCAGATTTTCCCACTGTGTGATGATCCACTCATGTAGAAGAACCACGTAATAAAAGTTAAGCAAATACTTTAGACTGACAAAAACAACAGACATTCATCATGAGCAAAAGAAACTCCAGAAGAATCTATTTTGATATGTCCTTTGTTCAAGTAGGAAACCTGATCCCTGTCATAGTCAGTTGGCAATCAATTCCCAGGGGTCTCATCTGCACTCTGTCTGCAAAGAAAGGCCAATTCCAAGGGTGATAGACTAGGCAGAGACTTTTTAAGATGTGAGGAGGTAAACTTCTCTGGTGGAGCAGTGGATAAGAGTCCACCTGCTAATGCAAGGGACACAGATTCGATCCCTGGTCTGGGAGGATTCCACATGCTGTGGAGCAACTAGGCCTGTGTGCCACAACTACGGACCCTGTGTGTTACAACTATTGAAGCTTGTGTGCCCTAGATTCTATGCTCTGCAACAAGAGAAACCATGACAATGAGAAGCCAGTGCACCACAGTGAAGGTAAGTCCCTGTGTGCCATAACTAAAGAAAGCCCACTCAAAGCAAAGAAGACCCAATGCAGCCAAAAATTAATTAATTAATTAATTAAAAAACTTTTAAAAATATATGAGGAGGTCGCAGCCAGTGCTAATTCTATAAGACAGGTGATTAAGAATCATGCTTGATCACAAATTCCCCAACTAGCACTTTATGAGAAACTAATAGAAGGTGGCACCCAGAGGTGGCCAAATGAAGCATTTCCTGGACTTGCTGGAAGGTGACCTGAACCTGGGTCCCAGCAGCATGGACAACTGGTGAATCAAAAACTCCTGTCAGAGCTGCCTGGTAAGCCACTGTGTATGAGAAAGAAAAGCATCTTGTCCTCAGGTAACATGATTTGGTTGAAGTAATATGATTTACATGAGGCCCTCAAGATGAGACACACACAGAGGTCCAAATCTGGTCCCTCTGCAAAAATAAGAGGTACAAACTGGAACCCATATCCATCTGTCTAAAATCCTTTACTACTCTCAGCCCTTAGAATTTTCAGGCCTACCCTCCTAGAAAACAGCATGAACATATTACGATGTGCTTAGTCGCTCAGTCAGGTCTGATACTTTGCAACACTTTCGACCGTGGCCTGTCAGGCTTCTTTGTCCATGGGGTTTCCCAAGCAGGAATACTCGAGTGGGTTGCCATTTCCTTCTCCGGGGATCTTCCCGACCCAGGGATCGAACTACTGTCTCCGGTGTCTCCTACATTACAGGCAGGTTCTTTACCCACTGAGCCATCAGGGAAGCCTAACTGGCCTCCAATTTTATTATGCTCCTCTTTCTTAGCTAGGCATTCTAATGGATTTCAGGATTGACGTTAAGGCAAATAAAAGTGAAATCAAAACTTGCAGCATAAATAACCCTTTTCTTGCATGTCTGCTTTGTGCACTGTATTTTCATTTTTTTTTTTTTTTTTTTTGTATTTACCACATCTGAACAGTACTAATGAGCCTACCCACTAATACACACTGACCCTGTAGCTATCCCCATACATAATATGTGCCATGAAATATGCACAGGACCACAAGTAATCCAAATAAGGTATGTAAGTTAATCCATATTAGATGAGCCATTTCCACAGCTAGATAATTTAACTTTTCATTTTCCAAAGACAACAATTTCCATCATTACACTCTCAAATGTAATAAACCAATATTTCAGCAACACTCATAAACATTTACCAAACAATGTCCTCTATTGGATATATATACACAAAGCAGAGGTGAACAAAAATTGCTTCTGAGCAACCAAAACCAAGGTTTCCAATATTTCAGTTTTCATTCCTAAAGCTAAATCAAGCCACACAGAAGTGCTGCTGCAGACAAGTGTGCCGTGGCAGTGACTGGTTTGCTGGTCCTCAAACTGTTTGTTTCTTTTTCCTGAGAACGTAACTTCTCTGTTTCACTTCCAGTTAGAGATGACGATGTGATTAAGTTCTAGCCACAGGAAGGTGACTGGAAGTGACAGGCACTGCTCCCAGGCCTGGTCCTTATACTCTTCGTATAAAATCTGAATACCCATGCACTTTGCTCTTCCTGCTGGATGAGGACAGGCATGGTGACCTAAAGCTATTGCTAAGAGCCACAGATGGAAGAAACCTGGTTTTTTCCCAGCGCACAGTATGGAGGTAAGCGGCTCACCAATAGCAACAGTTATTTCAGACTTTATGAGAACAAGAAATACATTTCTGTATCGTGTGAACCACTGTTACGTTAACTCATACAGATGTTGACAGGAGTGAGAAGCGTCATCTTCTCACAAGCAAAGAGAGATCTACAGATTCACCTTTTGAAAACAGATCTGAGACACTCTGAGAGATTTACACTAGCATCTCTTTTTTTATTTTATTTTTTTCTTTTTTTATAAATGCTAAATTTTAAAAGAACAGAATACCATGTTGGCTTGGATACTATGAGACAGACAAAATCATGGATTTCTCATGTGAGATAATTTATATAACCCTGAGTACTTTTTTTCTGAATAGCAATTGGCATCATGCATCAAAGCCTAAAACATTTGCTCAACCTTTAGTAATCACACTCAAATCAGAGGCACACAGAAAGAATTATTAGTAAAAACCTGGAAACAACCTATATATAATGGAATGCTTAAATAAATTTTAGCATAACCATGTAAGGGAATAACACCATTAAATTACTTAAAATTACATTTAGAAGAATATTTAAAGACATGTGTAAAGACTCATTATATATTCTTAAATAAAAATAAAATAACATGACCAAAAATAAAAGAACAAGCAGCATTATACAATATGAATTCAGTTGTTAAAATGTCAAAAGACTGGTAAGCTGTTACAGACTGCATGCCTATAATCCCCAAAATTCATATTGAAACCCTAATCTCCAGTGTGATGGTATTTGGAAAAGAAGACTTTGGGAGGTATCTAGGTCATGACAGTGCAGCCTTCATGATGGAATTAGTGCCCTTATAAGAAAAGACATGAGAAAGCTTCTCCCTTTGCCTTTTGTCTCGTGAGGATACAATACAAAGATGACCATCTGCAAATGAGTAAGAGCCCTCACCAAGAACTGAATCTGCCAGCACTTTGCTCTTGGATTTCCCAGCCCCCAGAACTATAAGAAATAAATGTCTATAGCTTAAGCCACCTAGCCTATGACAACTGTTATAGTTATTGTTATTTAGCCATGTTGCAAAGTCATGTCGGATTCTTTCATGTCGGACTCTTTTGTGACCCTGTGAACTATAGCCTGCCAGGCTCCTCTGTCCATGGGATTTTCCAGGCAAAAATCCTGAGCAGGTTGCCAATCCCTTCTCCAGGGGATCTTCCTGACCCAGGGATCAAACCTGCATCTCCTGCATTGGCAGGCAGATTCTTTACCATTGAGCCACCAAGGAAGCCTGATTAAGACAGCAGCAAAACATAAATAAAGACTATCGTTGGATATGATATTATGCATCCTTTAATTTCTTCTCCATAATTTTCTGCAGTTCAAAACTTTTCAACAGTTAATAAAAAATATTTTAAATCAGAGAAAAGTCAATGAATTCTATTACTTAAACAAAGTGTTTTTAAAAGTAAGTGAAAAGTATGAAAAGATAGAATTTTCAAAAGCGGGTATGAGAATTAAAGGCTAAAGAGCAGACAAAAGTGAAATCATTTGGGCTACATCAGTAATTCTTAAGGAGCTATTACAATATAATAAATGTTCAATAACCAAAGTCTGTAGTGATGACCCTAACCTAGTGCTATGGAGTAATCGCTAGGATATATTATTCAGTGAGAAAAAGGTATAAAATATGCTAGCATTTATTTAAGATGGGAAGAAAGATATTTATTTTAAATTAGAGCAAAAGCAAACTGAAAAGAGAAGGAAAAGGAGATGAAGGAGGAAAAGAGAAGAAAGAGTTACCTACAGATGGAAGGAGGCAATGGGGTAGAGAGCACTGGACAGATCTGCCTGAATAGACACTGCCTTGTAGATTCAGAAGCAGTGTTCACATGATTATAAAACAAAATCAAAGGCAAGAAAAAAACAAACCCTAAAAATCAAAAGCAGCATGAAACAAATGATCCATAACTATACAAAAGGAACTATATCAAGTGAGTCTAAAACAGCAATTTTACCGTATATATCTCATGCACACACACTCAGTCACTTCGGTCATATCTGACTCTTTGCAACCCTATGGACCCCACCAGGCTCCTCTGTCCATGGGATTCTGCAGCCAAGAATATTGGAATGGGTTGCCACGCCCTCCTCCAGGAGTCTTCTCAACTGAGAGATCAAACTCATGTCTCTTATTTCTCCTGCATTGGCAGGTGGATTCTTTACCACCAGTGCCACCTGGGAAGCCCACACATCTCATACATATACTTGAAAAACAAAAAGAATTATTAAAAACTCACAAACTACTTTAATAATAATTTTATCCTTGGTAACATTGGTTTTGTTGTTTTGAGACTGTCATGTGAATAATGTGGGGCAAAACAAATATTAATATGTAATTATGCTCTGTCCCTAGGAACTACAATTTTCAGTGTCAGAAACGGAGATAGAGATGCACCATGGATGAGGTGAGGTCAAAATCCTTGTAGTTCTAAACGTGAATCGAAAGTATCAGGATGAACTCATTACCTAGTTTCATATTTGAAAGATAATTGATTTCGACAGAACTTGCCACTGGAAAGTCCTAGAAACAGTAATTATTCGGTAGCAATGAGCACTGCAAAAGCCTTAATTTTGGTCCTAAACATCACTCCCATCTTGGAAGAACCAAAAGCACTTGGAGGAACGAATAGTGTAGAAAATGGATAAGATAAACATTGAATGTCTGGAACATCAGGGAGGACAACTGAGGCCACATCAGAAGGACAGAGGAACCAACCTGAAGCAAGTTTCCACTGACCACAGACTGACATTAGAACATCAACAGATGATGCTCAAACAAACTCTAGTAAGTCCATACGTCCATATGGCATAATACTGCTGCTGCTAAGTCTGCTAAGTCAATTCAGTCGTGTCTGACTCTGTGCAACCCCATAAACGGCAGCCCATCAGGCTCCCCCTTCCCTGCGATTCTCCAGGCAAGAACACTGGAGTGGGTTGCCATTTCCTTCTCCAATGCATGAAAGTGAAAAGTGAAAGTGAAGGCACTCAGTCATGTCCGACCCTTAGCGACCCCATGGATTGTAGCCCACCAGGCTCCTCCGTCCATGGGATTCTCCAGGCAAGAGTGCTGGAGTGGGTTGCCATTGCCTTCTCCACCATGTAATACTATACAGCAATAAAAAGGAACAAACTATTGATATACACACCAACTTGGATGGATCTCAAAGACATTATGCTAAAAAGAAAAATTGTAAAAGGCCACATGCTGCACAATTTCACAGTATAGTGTTCCCAAAATGGAAATATTATAGAGATGAAAAATACACTAGTGATTGCCAAGGTTTGGGGTTGGTGGTAGGGTAGAGGGTAGGTACAACTACAAAGAGACAGCATAATAGACATCTTTGTATTGACATGATAATTGGGTACCTTGATTGTGATGGTGCTTATATGAATCTACAGACACAATAAAACTATATACACGTTGCATCACTGTCAATCCTAGATTTAATATTGCACTGCAGTTATTTACAGTGTAATCTTTGGGGGTAACTGGGTGAAGGGTGAAAGGGACCTCTCTGTACCATCTTTGGATCTTCCTATTAATCTTATATGTATTTTAAAACAAAAAAATGTATTGAGAAATATCAAGTTAATCTAATTCTAAAGTCCATGTCTGTTTCCCTGTGTCATGCTGCTTCACTGAAGAGCATTAAGCTCAAAGTATGACAGTGCTGTTCTCCCCTGGCGGCTCAGACAAAGGAGCAGAAGGAGTCTGCTGCACGCGTTCGATCCCTGGGTGGGGAAGATCCCCTGGGGAAGGAAATGCCAACCTACTCCAGTATTCTGGCCTGGAAAATCCCATGGACAGAAGAGCCTGGCAGGCCACAGTCCATGGGGTCGCAAAGAGTTGGACACGACTGAACGACTTCACTCACTCACTCATGACAGGTATTAAAAAATCATAGATTCAGCATCTGCGGCTAATTTATTTTGAGATGCTTAGTGTAAGTTGGATTTGGTTACTGTTGTCAGCAAATGAATCTTTGGAACTCCTGGCTTCCTTTCCTTAATATACCAGATTTGGGATTCAATTGCCCAGATGGTTTACAACTGAAGTCGTGGAAACTTTGACTTCCAAGAAGCAAAGTCAAAATTATGTGCATCACTCTCCCCAAAAGCATTCAGAAACTCAATGTAAGACCCGCAAAAATAGAAAAGAGAAGTTGTGTAAAATTGAGATAAGCATGGTTATTCTAAGCCAGAGAGAAATAATTTAAAGAAAACCTTTAAATGTCTGAACCTAAATCATACTCACCAAAACTCCAAATAAACCTCAACAGCTAAACATGTCCATATATATATATATATATATATATGGATAATATATATATTAGATATATTTAAGTTCATGGAAAGCAAAGTCCAACAAAAGATGAGAAATAAAAAGAATTTAACATACCTGAAAAAAAGCAAAGCTTGCAAATAACCTCTCCTATTAAAAAACTGCAATGTTTTCATTAACAGGGCAGCTAGTTGGTTATTAAACTGAAAATAATTAATTTCTTATCACTTTAAACAGGAAAAATACAGTATTGGTGTCATAGTATGGTTAAAAAAAGAAACATCCAGTCAATTTTTCATTTTTATTCTTTTTCTGAGTAAAATATGGGATTTCCAGAGCAGTCTTATTGCTATTGACTAGTTACAGAAAAAGAAGGCTAAAGAGAAAATCTGAACCTCAAATGTTTGTGAATTCTTAAAAGTTTGAGCGAAACTAATATTAAAAAATTTCAGCCATATTTTCTCATATTAGTAGATATATATAGTTTATCTCATTAGAATGTATATTCAATACATCACATCCAAACATTACAATTATAACAAAAAAAAAAGATGGCCTTGTCTTTCTTTTTAACCCTACATTAGTCCTAAATTGCTCTGAACAAATTCATATCTATTCACTTTCTAACGTTAAGATATATCAGACTAGGGTCATTGAGAAATGTTTCATTTGTTTAATTATTTTTTGACCCTCTTTCTCACTTCTGCTAAAGATACACCGCTCAGACCTTGGAGTGAATGGCATGTAAGATCTCTGGTTCCAGAGACAGACAGGCCTGTATTCAAATACTGACTCTGCTATTTCCTAGCTCTGAGCTGAACTTGCAAGGTTAAGAAAGAAAATACAGTGAGAACACTTAGCACAAGGCTTGCCCCTTCCACCGCCCCCGCTCCATACACAAACACGGGGCAGGGGGATCGTCAGCATTTTCCAATACTGTTATTGCAAATGACAGGTTATAGTGAACACAGAGAAATTTCCAACTCAATGATTCATAGAGAATGCATTAACAAGTCCCTTGTTATGTTCAGATATGTCATGCTATTTTTAATGAAACTCCAGACTTTTTTTTCCTTTCTATTATAAACAGTACTTTCCTTGCCATTTGGAGAAACTTTTTTTTAAAAAAGTAATTGGGCATAGGATGAAAAGATCATCTCTTCGCAATATATGCTTTTATTTTTAAATCACAATGTTTTCACAGATAGTATGAGTGAAACTTAGTTCAACTCAAGGAAAAGATTTTCAATGATATTTTTGAGAGTATCATTCAACAACATCAAAATAAATCAACTAAGGCTATTTTGTTGGCACTGAGATTCAGAAAACCAATTCCCAGGCATGGTACAAAACAGTCTCTATTCTAGAATTTAAAATTACTCTATTTATTTTTATGGAATTTTTCCTGTGCTTCTCTATTCAAATGCAATGGGATAGTATCCATTATTTCCAAATTTACTTTAGAAGGAAAAACTTTCCAGGAAGACACAATATTAAAACAATGCAATACATGAAGATCTTTATGCTTTAAGACTCATTTTTGCTTTGCCACCTAAATTAAAACTTGTTTTTGTAAAAAAAAAAAAAAAAAAGAACAAAATTTCATTCTATACACCTACAGTTCTCAAAAAAACTTTCACAAACCTGACAACTAATTTTTAAAAGTGCAAATTACTGTTTTAAGGACCATTATTTCCTATTGGAAACAAAAAAAGACAAAGAAGTCTTGTAGGCAATATAGCAAATAATACTACTGAGAAGCTTAGTAAATGAGAATAATTATTTATTGAAAATGGTCTTTAAAGGTTATTCTGTATATGCTGACAACATTGATGGGGAATCACAATTCCAAGGTTAAAATCTAGCAAATTCAAACTTTCTAAATCAGTTCCCTCCTTTATAAGCAAAGCAGGACAGCTTCATGGGGTCACAAAGAGTTGGACACAACTGAGCGACTAACCCTTTCACTTTACAGCACCTACAGAAAGTGAACAAACCATTCTTTCACCTCATGTTTATTATGATCTAAAACTGTAGACTATGTTATATAGTAGGATTAAAAAAAAAAAAAGTTTCACTTTACTCAGCTCCCAAAGCTCCATTATTATCCATTGACCACAGATACTGAATTTTACTAAACACCCTCTGCCATCTGCTCAAGTCACTCAGCTAAAACTCCTACTAAAGTCCCTTAACAATCTAATAGTCTAACCCAGGGGTCCCCAACCTCCAGGCCATACACCGGTATTGTTCTGTGGCCTATTAGGAACTGGGCCACACAGCAGGAGGTGAGCAGAGGGTGAGCAAGTTTTACAGCTGCTTCCTATTGCTCATATTACACCCCCTCCCTCATGCTCTTCCCCATTGACGGAAAATTGTCTTCCATGAAGCAGGTCCCTCATGTCAAAAAGGCTGGAGACTGCTGGGCTAACCCACACGGACATCTTGCCTATATATGACAGTATTTATCAATCTTTCTTAGAAATCTCTACACCCTTGGGTTCCCCCTAAACATTTCTCCATTTCTCCTGAAACTCTTCTGCAGCTTTTCTTCTTCTGCCCTCCCCTAATAACACCATTCCCAGACTTCTTTCACTACCGTATTTCATTCTCAAATTAATAAACACGATCACTAAATGATTTCATTCAGTTTCACAACTTTAGATTTCACAGACATGCCAATGCCTCCCAACAGTGGTCGATCAGTATACTGCTCTGGTGGGGAGGTGAAGAGAAGGGGGACAGAAAGACTTGATTTGTATCATTTGCTGATTTATGTGGTGTAAACACTATCTCCATGACTTTAGTTCAAGCCTTCCACATGATGGCATTAAAATGGACTTGAGAAGAAATGTGCAAACTGGGCTCGCTGAATTAGCAGGACTCTCCTTCCTCTGATGAGCTTCCCTGGTGGCTCAGATGGCAAAGAATCTGCCTGCAATGCGGGAGACCTGGGTTCTATCCCTGGGTGAGGAAGATCCCCTGGAGAAGGGAATTGCAATCCACTCCAGTATTCTTGTCTGGAAAATCCTATGGACAGAGGAGCCATGGGGTCACACAGAGATGGACAGGATTGAGCGACTGGCAATTCTACTTCCTTCTCTTCTCTGGCACACATCTGCTCTCCAACCTGTATCTCCTGCCAGGCATGATCCCTGAGCTTCGGTTTCACACATCGAACCGTCTCTCCCTGGATTAGGATTTTCACAATATCAACTTGAGAAAGACTAGGACCTGGGACCCTTCGCTGCAGTGCTTGCACCTTGAAAAGCATCTCCTTGAGCAACATAACACAACAAAACTATACCTGAATGTGCTGTTGGGGCAACTTATGAACAACAAGATACAAAAAGACAAAAAAACCCAACTTCCACTTCTAAGGTCGTTGTTGTTCAGTCGCTCAGTCATGTCCAACTCTTTGAGACCCCATGGACTGCAGCACGCCAGGCTTCCCTGTCCATCCCCAACTCCCAGAGCTTAGTCAAACTCATGTCCATCAAGTCGGTGATGCCATCGAACCATCTCATCCTCTGTCACCCCCTTCTCCTACTGTCCTCAATTTTTCCCAGCATCAGGATCTTTTCCAATGAGTCAGTTCTTTGCATCCTCTGTCCATGGATTTTCCAGCCTTGGGGCTGCCAGGTCTCCGCATCCATGTCCCCACCCAACCAGTGTGGCCCCTTATCAGGAAGCTCCAAGTCTGGGCCTTTCCTAAGTCAGGTGCCACCAGTTACAGGATACAGCAGCTACCTAGAGGTGCTTTGCATGTGCAATCTCTTTTACTGCTTACTTGTAACAACCTGTGGAGGTTAAGGCTATACTCACCTCATAGATGAGAAAACTAAGGCTCAATAGGTTGACAAAGCTGCTAAGTAAAAAAGCAGGTAAATAATAGTTATATTTTATGATTGATTATACCCTTCCATCTAGTACCCATTCTCCCTATTTTCTTAGTAACAGCAACAATTTTTACTAGACTCACTGAGCAACTAAAAAGATGAACATTGCCCTCCCTTATGTGTGGCATGTGACTAATGAAACATAAGCACAAATGTCTGGAGGACCTACTAAGAAATCTTCTTAAGGAACAGAGAAGAGCCTATGTGCATTGGTCCTGATTCCTTGAACTTGGATGTAATGGCCAGAGTGCTAGCAACTATTTTAGACTATAAGTGAAAGTTGCTCAGTCGTGTCTGACTCTTTGTGACCCCATGGACTATACAATCCATGGAATTCTCCAGGCCAGAATACTGCAGTGGGTAGCCTTTCCCTTCTCCAGGGGATCTTCCCAACCCAGGGATTGAACCCAGGTCTCCCGCATTGCAGGCGGATTCTCTACTAGCTGAGCTATCAGGGAAGCCCTTAGACTACAAGGGTGGGCCCCATAACCTAGCAGTCAAAGAACAGAGGCCTTGGGAATTTCCTGGTGGTCCAGTGGTGAGGACTCCACACTTCCACCATAGCAGGCAGAGATTCCATCTCTCGTCAGGGAACAAAGATCCTGCAAGCCACACAATATGACCAAATAAGGGGAAGAAAAACAACTTCAAAAAACTTGGCAGAACAAAGAGAATTAGACGACTTTGTGGCACCATCACACAAACCCTACAGTGCCTACGTCTAGACTTCATTTAAATGTAAGAAAAATAAGCTACTATCTTGTTTTAATCCACAGCATGTGTGTATGTTTAATATATGCAATTGAACTTCTACCAAAAACACCCTTTCCCTAGCGAAATATATACAATGTGACTGACCCTGGACCCTGAATTTCTTCTCTCTGCTATCTAACTGTGACAACTTTTACAACATACGACTGAGAAAACTCAGGCACAGAGATTTTTAATACTTCCCTGAATACTGGAAACATAAATGTATAATGAAATGCTGGATGTTTTAAAATTAAGTGATAACTATCTTCCAGGATTGTTATGATGAATAAATGAGTAAATGTACCCCTTTCTGTCTGCTCTGAAGTCAGTCATTCACCAACAGCTTGCTCAGTTACCAAGGAAATGGTATGACCTTGCTTGAATCTTCTCATCTCTATCTCACAGTAACAACTGTTTTCTTGAAAATGTTGTTGACTATGATAGGATCTATCAATGCATATTTAACCAAGCCCTTTACCTGAACAAGACTGCATCTCCCAACAGCCACTCACAAATATCAAAGCTGGCCCTGCTTGATAATCTAAAAGATAACTTAACAGATAAAACAGATGGAATGAATGCATGTCTTTTGAAACCAATCCCTCCCATAAAGATTTTATCATCACAATGCATATTGACTCATCTTATAACCCCTTAGAGAATTTTCTAGTAATGTGGATAAAAAGGTCCTGGGACTAAATTCTAAAGACAGTAATAGACTCAGGAAGTAACTGCTAGAATCAGTGCATATGTCGTTTGAATTATATTGCTCTTCTTATGAGACAAAATGGAAGGAAAACATGTGTTCATATCTCAAAACAGGCTGAACCAAGCACCAAGCAATATATGAGATAAGAATCTCAATTTATTTATAATCTCAATTACTTAAGGAATATTGCTTTCACATTTTATATAAGAAGCGTGACAATAATGAGATAAGTTTTTTAATTTGGTTCATAAACTGGCACTGATGGAAAGTTCAAAATAAGACAGAGGAATTGCAAAATGATGAAACGGGTTTAAAGCCAAGATCATTTATTTGAAAATACATGGCGCTCATTTATATATGCAAGCTCTGTTCTATTAAAACCATATATAATGAGCTGTGAAGATCAAGTACCGCTAATTTGGTGACAAAATTAAACACTGAAGAATATGTGTGTTTTCCTGGTATACTTTGAGATTTTTAAGGAAGACTTTCAAATGTGAATATACATTTTATTCAACTACATTTTCGAAAATTCTTTATATAACCCTTTGAGACCAGGATTAAACAGTTGGCTAAAATGAAAATGCTAAGTTTTGTATTACTCATTCACCATGACTTTTGAACTGGCCATCACTTGAAGCTAAAACTGAAGAAACTACTCTCAATCAATAAAGTATTTGTATTCATAGGGGAGTTTGTGTTATGTGTTAACACCTCCTAAGCCTAAAAGTAAAAATAAATCTCATGCCCCCTAAATCACGTAATTGGGTCTTTGATGAAGGCAGTAGAAGCAGAGAAAAAAGCAAGAGTAAGTGGGCTGCCCAGATGCATTTGTGTTAGTGAAAAGAAAGGACATGAAATTCAAGATTATTTAGGCTTGACATTATGAAGCTCAGATGGACACTAATGACCATAGAAGGCCTAACACTGTGTCCAAAAGTGACAGGTCACTAAAGGGAAAGTCGTAACAGAAGAAGGCCTTAATACATCAAGGGAAGAAGCTATGAATAAATGAGAATGCTCTTTTTGCAAAACTAGACAAGTGTAATGGATAATAACTCAAAAGCACTCTCAGTTTCTGAGCACATTTTGATCTAAATTAATAACACTGTCATTACCCTAGACAGAGAATGTTCAAAGTGTTACCAATGGTTCTAACATGCTCATATGTTTTTTATTTCACTGATACCATTATAATATGACTTGGCTTTCCAAACAACAATTTTTTAAAAATTTTTAATATACTTTTCCTTCTCTTCTCCTTTTCCATAATCATATATCTACTTTATTATCATTTCTTCTCTCACCATCTGTCTTTCATTTTTTCTCCTCAATTTCTCTTATACCTTTTCCTATTGTGTGTTCTATGGCATTCTTAGTTAAAAAACAATACAAAACTGAGTCTTAAAGACAAGTGACAGAGGTTAAGAGCCAAAGTTCACCTGAATAGCCTTAGAGGAACAGTCAACATCATTAGCCATTAGTCAAAATGAGATACCACTTCACAGCCACTGGGATGGCCATAATCAAAAAGACAGACAATACAAGTATCACTGAAGATGCAGAGTAACTGAAATCTTCTTACATTACTAGTGAGAAATGTAAACTGGCACAGTCAGTTTGTAAAACAGTTTTGCAAAAATGAAAACATGAACTTACTATATAACTCAGTCATTTTCCTTCTAGATATTTATCTACTGCTCCAAAAAAATAAAAATAAAAACATATGTCCACACAAATATTTGTATGCAAGTATATATAGCAGTATTATTCATAATGACCCAAAAGGAAGCCCTCCAAATAGTCACTGCTTGGTGAATGGATAAATAAGACGTTTATAAACAAAATGCAACTGAATACTATTCAACAGTAAAAACTAATGAAATAATGAAACATGCTATAACATGGAAAAACCTAAAAAATATTATGTAAGTTAAAGACATCCGATACAAATGAAAATTTAATTATTATATTAATGTAAATGTCTATAAAAGGTAAATCCAAAAAGACAGAAAGCAGATGAGCGGTTGCCTGGGGCTGGAACTGGACTAACTGCAAATAAATACAAGAGGTCTTTCTGGGGAGGTGGGAATGTCCTAAAACTAGACTGTAGTAATGTCTGCACAACTCAACAAATTTATTTAAAAGATTGTAACTGCATGCTTAAAATAGGTGAATTTTACAGTGTGTAAATTATGTCCCAATAAAGCTTTGAAAATACTCTATATCAACTTTTATACAGTGGTGATAAATACTACTATGACAGGTATCTATTCAGTGAATTCCACTGTAAAATTAGAGATATATTTGAAAAAAATATATGAAAAAAAAATCTGACAACCTGAGTTCCACAAGGTGTTAAAATGCCCAGGCAAATTCATAGCACATTGGATGTTACACTTTAGTTCTCCTAGTATTTATAGAGCAGATTGAAATATCCCCTTCATGTGGGATATATACCCCAATTTATAAGTTCATCAAATTCAAAACTGAAGGTTATTTATGTAATAACATAAACATTTTTCATATTATTAACATATATTATGAATAGCTTATTTTATAAAAAATACTTTCATTTTAAAATAAAGCATTGCTTGTCGCTGACCTAAATTCAGCATTTTTCAGAAAAATGGCAGCATTCTTTCCATGTTCCCATGTGTATCTTTCTACCTTTGTGATAAACCTTTTCATGGTACATCCCATATCTAACTCACTAATCTTGTGTAAGTTTCTTGCAGGAGAGACAGCGTTTTCAATGGATTTTATCACAACTAACAACACATCATTGCTACTCAATGAATCTTGGTTAACCCTTTGTGTATTAGTTTCCTATGGCTGCAACAACAAATAACCACAAATCTGCTGGCTTAAAACCACAGAAATTTATTCTCCCACATTTCTGGGGGCCAGAAGTCTGAATTCAAGGTGTTGGCAAGGCCAGTCTCCCTCTGAAGGTTCTGGGGGAGAATTCTTCATGTGTCTTCAGCTTCTAGGTGCAGTCAACATTCCTTGTCTTCCTTGGCTTTCAACGACATCACTCCAAGCTCTGCCACTCCAATCTCACAGGACCTTCTCCTCTTAGGTCTCTTATAAGGATGCTTATCATGGGATTTGGGGCCCACCTGGATAATCTGGGATGACCACATCTGAAGATAATTAGATTTGCAAGGACCCATTTCATGAATGGGCTTCCCTGGTGGCACTGACAGTGAAGAATCTGCCTGCAGTGTAGAAGACCTGGGTTCGATCCCTGGGTCAGGAAGATCCCCTGGAGAGGGAAATGGCCGCCCACTTCAGTATTCTTGCCTGGAGAATTCCATGGATAGAGGAGCCTGGCAGACTACAGTCCATGGGGTCGCAAAAGAGTTGGACACAACTGAGCGACACTTTTCACAAATAAGAATCCAATTCACAGGTTCCAGGGATTTGAATGAGGATGTATTTTCTAGGAAAGCCACAATCTACTCATTATACTACATAATCCAAAGATTAATTTAAAAGTCTTTTAAAGAACTTGACAATACCCACATTAAAACAAAGCAGTTTTGCCACCTTACTGATTAAGTTTTGACTGGAAAATAGTTTCTTTTTTTTTCACCTATATCTTCAACCTAAATCCTGGTAGTAGATTTTATGATGACATTGACTTTGGCCTAAAGGGAAAATATGAAGCGAGCTTTTTCATGACTGAAACAAATATAATTCACTGAAGCATGAGGCAGATATTCTCCCATGCTTTTAGTTCTTTTCAAATTTTTCCTTTTATTGATAGCAGTTATTTTCTGTGGTTCTTATAACTTTCCAAAGGTGTTTTTCCAAAGAGGCATATTTGAATTCATCTTGGATTGAAATAAAATAATTTAATTAACTGTGGAGCAATATAAAAAGAAATTTTTCTCTTTATCTCGACATTTTATCACAGCCTTTAGGATCAGAAGCACTGTTATCTCAATCTTTTATATATATATTAGTTTGTGTTTCGGGAAAGGATGGGCCCAATCACATACATCTAGATCTGAGTCACTGCAGTTTACATGAACACAGAGTTCTACCGCTTTAATGGGGATGAACGGAGAGAACAAAAGAATAACATATTATTAAATGTTTTAAAAATGAGCCAACAGCTTTGTATTAATAAACCTAACTTCTGGATGTATTTAGAAGTAAAAAACAGTCAACCTTGACTACCCCACATTTAAACAAGGAGCCTTGCCAATACTGTAATGCATTTCTACAGTTTTTCATCTAAATTTTTATTTTTTAATTTAATTTTATTATTATTTTTTTGATCTTGCTGCAAGACTTGCGGGATCTTAGTTCCAGGACCAGGGATGGAACCTGTTCCCCCTGTAGTGGAAGCACAGAGTCCTAATTCCTGGAGCACCAGCGAATTCCCCATCTAAACTTTTAAAAATCCTGAGAAACTCAAAAGAAAACTTTTGGTCTGTAAAGAGGCAATCTCTGTCCTCAATGTTATTCTCTTTTCTCCCAATTACACCACCAAATTCACCACTATTTGCAGATAATCTTGAAGCTTTCCATAATACACATTTCCAAGGAAACTAAAGATAAAGTCGTGGATCTTAAATTTTTTTTAGAGCTTCTGCCTCATTTTTGTTCCAAAGATAGCAGGTGATTGTCTCTAATTTGCATGATTCAAATACTATAACATACATTAAGATGAAAGATTTAAATAAACCTAAAAATTACTATTAAAACATTATTTTTATTTGCCAATTTACTTTTCTTATTTAAAAAGATGGAAACTTACTATATTTTATCAATCTATACCTTTAATTTTAAAAGTTTATAAATACATATGCTAATATTTCCTTAGGATCATTAACTTGCTAGATTAGATGCTTAAGTTCTGCTGGGGTTGGGTACGATGATATACAGAAAGGAAACAAACAAACAAACCCTTAACACATGGAAAAGGTTATTTTGTGCAAATTAACATTATTTATTTTTAAATGTTTAAATTTTTAATTTTTTTGTTTCTAATTTGCACTTGAAGAACTTTATAAAAGAGCTTTATAAATACACTGACACATAAGAAGTATTACTTTTATTTATAGAAAAACAAAATGAAAGGATGTAAAAGGGTTTCTGAAAACCATAAAGGTCTACTGAAGTACACTGAAAGCTTGCTTAGAAATCACACACATGCCCTGTAAAAACTAGAACTAGAAGTTTCATGCAAGCAGACTTCATAGCTTTGTTTACCAATTTATTCCCAGAACCACGAGCAATGCCTGACTGGTGCTAGGGTCTCACCATGCACTTGCCAAATGAACAAAGGAAGAAATGAAAGAATCCAAGGGCACAGGCGCGGAGCACTCAGTCTGAGTACCGGTTCCACTGTCTACTGCACACTAACTGACTTTCACTTCTTCCCTCATCACTTTGTACTCTGCATAGCCCCTGCCTGAATAGATTATTTTCCTTTTTGTGAGCATGTATATCCTGCCTCCCTGACTGTAAGCTTCTTTGCATTCCCAGTGTCCACCACAGCACCCTCTCACATCTCAGACAGTATCCAAGGATGATGACAATGCTGGGGGACTGGAAAACTTTTTCTACGTTTAAGGGGTGCAGTGTGTATACAACCACCTTTACAGATAAACTAGCATATGTGTCCCACCATATCTCTGCTAGAGATGCTTACAAATAATGTCCTCTTTCTTCTCATGTTTTTAACTTGTAGAAGGTAGAGTTGCCATTCCAATGTCTCATCTGACACACCCCCTCACCCCTTAAACACTTCAGCACCTACACTTTAAACTCTGGTATTAATCACCACCATATTATCAAATTCAAATCAGCATCCCACAGTCTTGCCGAAGTATGAACAGACCCTTACTATCATGAAAAACTGAATGATTTCTGTTACTCACCCTTGGAGCCCTGACAAGTCTCTATAAGGTTAAGAGGGAAACTGGGAAAGAAGGGGTTAAAAATCTCATTCCCTGGAACCACCCTCTACTCTCCAGCTGTGAACAATCAGGCTGATCTGCATTCCTTCTAGGAAACTCCTGCGGCTTTATTAGGTTGAATGGGAAACAGAATTTTGACTTTTTGATAGGTAGGGTTATAAATCTACCATGAAGACTGCCAGGAGTTCAGAGTTTATCTGAACAAGTTGGATCTTTAATTCTGGACCCCACAAGATGCTGTACTTAGGAATGTCATATTATGCTCCAAGGCAGAAATGGGAGGAGATGGAGAAACTAGGTTTGTGACTAAGGAAATACTATATTTAAATGGAATTATATAAAAGGACAGGTAACAGCTGTGCAAAGCAAGGTCCCTAAATATTCATGCTGTGTCGATCTGGAAGTATTTGTTAATACACAATTCTGCCTGGTTATGATTTTATGGTTTTCTCTGAGTTTTGTATCTAATCTTTAAATAAAAAATTTATTCTTTGACATGAAAATGTGTGATACAGTTCAAGGAAAATAGTAAAGGTGAAAGCAACTTAATTTGAATTTTTCAAAGGAGGACATACCAAGAACCTGGATTTGACTACAGATTAATCAATAAACTTTCCAATCTCTACTCCATGAGACAGAATCCTTCTATTTTACCAATATAAAGTACAATTTTTCTAATATGGGAATTGCTTGTGCACCTTCTTTTTTTTCTTTTTGGCTTCTAAGACTTCATCACATAATGGCAGCAATATCCAGAACATAGCACAATGCATTCAGTGAAATCCACAACAACAAACACCAAGCAGTGAAAGATTGTGGCCCTTTGTAAATTAAAAAAATAAACCAATAGTATGAACCAATAGCCAGAGATCCGGATGTACAACATGAGCCTGTAGGAGGAGAAACATAATCAGGAAAACTGCCTCTCAAAAGCATGAACGAGTCATGTGAGGTCCTCAGGGAGTCAGTGTTTTCCTCAAAGGTAGCAACCTAGAAAATCTTCTTTCAAAAGGGAAGAATTTTCTCTTAATTGATTAAGCCCAGAAGTTTGTCATTATCAGGAGAATATTCTTTTTAAAAAGTAATTATTTCACTGCAAATGTCCATGATTAGTTTAAGAATTCTTATAGCATTTTTTTATTGTTGGCAGCATCCAATTCAGCCTGTAAAATATGGTAAACTTTTCTCTTTATTGATTTAAAATAAGTTGATAAAGAATTTGGTTGGTTTGTCAAAAGCATCACTAATGTGGATTAGATTTTGCTCAACCCCAAGCTGCATTTATTTTGCCAACAAAACCCACGAGGAAGCAATGAGAGTTGTACAATTATCTGAACTTATTTTGCTAAGAAGGACAAGAAGTTGCCCAGTCCAGCACCCTTGTTTGATGTCTTGGATGTCACTCTTAAAGGTTACCTTTAGCAGATCTTCTCTTTAAACTTTCATGGCTCAGTTCTTCATAAACTTGTACAAACTCTTTGAAACCCTTTTAAATTTCCTGCCACCATTGGGGAACATTAAATCTGCGGTCACTATTACTTTTGCCCAAGACTCCTGGCTTTACTTAGGTTGAATTGTTATAATAATTGGTACCTGATTATCAGCTAAAAATGATAATTTTATGGATTTCACTGATCTCAGTCAAAACCAATTTTATGTTGAGAATTAATTTTTGGTTTTCATAACCAATTAATGGTTATATATAACCAAATATAATAACATGACAGTTGATGAGAAAATATTTCTCTTTTATTAAAATATATTAATAATTTTAATCAAAAATATAACAGCAGGGACTTCCCTGGTGGTCCAGTGCTTGAGAATCTGTCTCGCAATGTATGGGGCATGGGTTCAAACCCTGGTCAGGGAACTAAGATACCACATGCCTTGGAGCAACTAAGCCCATGTGCCTCAACTACTGAGCCTGCATGCCACAACTAGAGAGTCCATGCACCACAACGAACATCCCGCATGCCGCAACGAAGACCCAAAGCAGCTAAGTAAATATAAATAAATATTTTTTTAAAAATACGATAGAAAGTAATGCCAAGTACAGCTTTGTAGCATCAGAAACTAAAGTGGCTTAATTTCAAACCACGCAACCAGAGGACTAATATAAACAAATGAAAAAATGAATTGATGATAGAAAGTCAAAATGAAAAGGAATGAATCTCAGGGGTGTAGCCGATAAAATCATTTCACAAGGAAATTGCCTAGCTGGTGACTTCAACACCCCAGTTCTTGGAGATGCTGCAACTTTGGAGGTTAGGGGAGAGATGGCAGTAATTACCATAATGAAAATCCACAATCAAATCCAAATTCAAAAAGATCTCAAATAGACAAGAATGAGGCTAAATTTAAAATGCTGAAATTTAATAGGACAATTTTTTTAGTATCCAAATTTAAGACTTTATAATTTTATAGGCAATGAGAAGAAGTGAAGGAAAATGAAGTTTAACAGGGATGGAAGATCTTGAGGGGATGGTATTGCAGATAGTACATTTACTGTAATCCTCAAATGATCTGTGTGTCTGGCCCCAGGACTTAACAGTAGACCACAAAGAACAGCAGAATATAATACCCCCAAATGTGTCATTTGGCAAAAGAATTATTTTGAGCTGAAGGCAGCTGAAAAGCAGCAGATGCAAGCAAAGTTCCTTGCTCTCCTTCTATCTGCCTAAAAGTAGGAGATAAATCTTCAAAGGCATGCTTCCTCCCCTCTCCAGGACAAAAGTTCATCACTGGAGACAACTGCAGACTTTTACCAACCTGGAGACAGCACGGGAGGAAACTATACAACAAATTTACTAATTAGCTTTTTTCCACCATTAGTTTTCTCCAGTATATTTACCTTATTTTTTGTTTGTTGCCCTTGGAATTCTGAAACTACTTCCCTTCATTCTATCATTTCTCTGTGAACTTACTGTTTTCTGTTGAAGATGCTATATAAACCACAGTTCTAAGCAACTGCTTTGAATTACTCAGTTTTCCCTGGATATCTTCCATAAATATGTGAGGTGTATGTGTTAATAAACTTCAATTTGCTTTTCTCTTATTAACCTGTCTGGTACTGTAGGGTCTCATTCAAGAACTCAGAAAAGTAGAAGGAACATTATTTTTCCTACAATATAGCTGCATGAACAGAATCCTAGTCCATAAGGAAGAAAATGAAAGTTCTATTCCTCTTGGAGAAGAATTCAACTCTGGTCATCTCACTTATTAGAGATGTTCATTAATTACAGCATGTCTAAGGAAGAGCGATTAGAATAAAAACTAGTATATGAAAAAAACTGTTTTGTGGGATATGGCATATGTAATATGGAAAACCGGTATACGAAGAAATGCTAAAGAATGGGAAGGTGTTTCTCCTTAAAAAAAAAAAAAATTATATAGGAGGAGAATATGTTGCCTGAAAACATGTACAGAACTACTGATAGAAGAAGGGTCAACTTTTCCTCACCCCAGAGGAATGGGCAGCCTCAGGAAGCAGTGAGGCCAGGGTTGCTCAGAGTTCAGAGTAGAGGCCAAACACAGATGAAGACGGTCCTATGGGAGGGGTCGACGCTATGATCAACCACCAAGGTCTCTTCCAACCCTGAGAGTCTACAGTTGGTGCACTGACCAAACTCAGGGAACTCTCCTCTGGTTATCGGTTGCTAGATCCAGCCTGTCCTAGAGAAACCTCAGCATGTGCAGGTTGGTTCCAAAGAACCATAACCATGTACAGGTTGATCCCAAAGAATCACAATCATGTGATCTGTTTCTTGCATTACTGACATTCTAATACTGAAGATGTGTCTGCTTCTGGCCAGAAAAAAGGCATCATATAAATTATAAAAAGCTATAAAAAGTAGCACTGCAATTCTCATTACCATCTCTCTCTTTTTAAAGTTTTCACAGGCTCCCCTGGGACCCAGGATATGTGTCCTACAATTCTCCCTTATGTCCCAGAAATACAAGCAATCTACCAGGGATGTTGACTCAAAGGGAGGCAGAGAATTTTGTCATCCCCACATTAAGTCAGCATGGGGTACCCAAACAATGCCACCAGAATTCACAGAAAGAGCTTCATAGAGAGGGTGAAATCTGACTTGGGACCTGCAGAAAGAAAAAATGGTGAAAGGAGACATGCATTTCCCAAAGGGAAGGCAGGGACATTAAAGGCAGAGACAACAAAACTAACACACTCCACTTCGTGGTTCCCTATATGTTGAGATCTAAAGGAACTGCATTTTCCTTCTGCCCAACTGTTCCACTCTCATCCTCTCTCGGCTCTAAAGGAATGAAAAGAAAAGTGTGTCTCGGCTCGTGAATGAGCCACAATGCCAGTGAGGTAGTGCTGTTAGTGCCATGATGGAGTTTAATTACTTCCACATTTTGACTTCTTCACTAAAATGTGGGAATGTGAAGGGGGTGATTCTGGAAGTCCTTTAACAGGCTTTGGAGCAAATGTTTTCATCTGAAAACACCCACCCAAGAATCTTACACCACACAGAGACAGACATCCACAAAAATAATTTTCACACTGTATGGCGAGAATCAGTTCACTGTCAATTCTGTTAATTCTGTAGATGACATTCCATGTGGGTGTTTTTGGTAAACTTTCATTTCTGTATATTTAGTTACATACATAAAGAGAAATTTTGTTGATGATGTTGCCTGTGTGTTTATGTCCAAAAAAAAAAACACTGGGCGGGAGGAAGGGAATAGAGGAGAGAGAGGTTGAAAACAGCTGTTCAGATATCTGTTCAGATACTTGGCTCAATCAAGTAACACAAAGATGTCTTCATTCAACATACACTAACCCAGACCTTTCAGCGTGCCCAGCAGTGAGGTACACACCAAAGCAGAAAGCAGACACAGGCCTTGACCTCTGGGAGATTTCAGTTTCCTGAAGCAGACGTCACACAAATACACGATCAAGGACTGTGTTAAGAGCTGAAATGGAAGGATACAGGATTGCACAATGACTGTAGAAGAAGGTGACCTGACTTACTTTAAGGAGACATAGGCTTTGTTCCTGTACAATGCCTGTACATTACGGATTTAATAAACAAGTGGATGAATGAGTATGGTTAAGAGATGACTAACTAAAGACAAGAAAGGTCACAACAATTTAATATATTTTATTTACTAAATAAATATAAAATGAAATGCACAGAGCAAATCCAATTAAAATGGACACTGAAATTCATAGGAACAAATAATTTGGTTGGAAGTTACTTCAGAGACCACCTGAAACCACCAAAAGTGGTTCCTAACCACCAGGCCCCTCTGACAATCTGAAAACAAGCAAAAGCTGCATAGAACTTCAGTGGCACACTCCAAGCCCTGGGACCCCATTAAGGACTCTTAATTTAATAATATTTTACCCATAATCCCACTCAGGGCAGGACCACACTGTATATTTCCAAGCAGACTCCAGTGGACCCAAACTGGCAGGTCCTTTGGAAAACTTGGGTCAGTAGAATACATTCTAATGACAAGATACTTTTCATGTTAGAGCACATACACACACACATACACACACACCCCAAGCCAAACCAAACATACATCCAGAATCTATGTAAACAATTTTACATTCAATACCTGGTGTGTCAGGAAATTAATTTAGGGAGGAGAGTGAAATAGGAAAAAAGGAAGTAAAGATAAAATATTTCCACATTTTATGGCAAAAACCACTAAAAAAAAAAAATAAAAATTTCCACATTAGATACAAGTAAGGAACAACAAGTCAGTTCCGTGTTCTACTTTTTAAAATATAAGTACATTCAAAAGAAAAACTGTGAATGAAATATCTCAAGACTTTCAAAAGAGAGAAAAAAAATGGAAGAGAAATCAGAGAAACTGCACATCCTGGAGCCTGCCTACCTTTCTCTGCCCTTCTCTCCTCTGCAGGAATTAAACGCCAGACGAACGGAGCCAGTCACAACAAGAACACGTTGTGTCAGATACACACATGCCTTCTAAAAAGTGCTTAAAAATTTTACAATACCTTTATAGTCACATGTTTTAAAAAGCGCTTCTACAAATTTAAGTCTTGTTCTTTCCTGCACACTCACTTGTGAGGGGGGCTTCTCGAAGTTTCTGCTACAGTCTAATGACACAGTGGAGACAGTACAAAGCCAGAAGTGCGATCCAACGGCAGAAGGGGAGTCACCCTGTCATCATGGAGACAATCTATACGTGAGGGCAAAATACCCTGGGAGGAGTCGTTTGAGAGGAGTTGCCGAGAGGCGTCGACTGAGGGATAGGATCGGCCAGGGCTGTCCTGCACTCCATCACTGAAACATGTTTCTCTCCAGCTCTGCTCAAACAGAATCTGTGTCTATTTCTGTTTTCTCACTTGTTTCCCTTATTTCTACTGAACAGCGTTACTGAAGCAAGCAGCTGCCACACAGCTAGCTGGCTTCCAGACCGAGCTACTCCAAACGCAGCCCGCACCCCCTGGCCGGGGTCTGCCGGGAATCAGTAGGCCTGTTAGGACACAGCGGATGCCTTGTAAGCCACTGGGCTGCTCATGTTCCCGCTGCAGGCCTATTAGTCTGCAGGCTGCTCTTTCTCTTAGCCATCAGAACCGCACTCCTGAATCAGGGATGTCTCAGGAGCCACGTGACTGAGACAACAAATGATGCTGATGCCCAGTGTTTGTCATCAACCTGGACCTTCTGACCATGATTTTATAATATCATGCATAGGTCATTTGGAAAATCCTAGGTCACTGAATTACACAAACTTTCAAAGTGTTTACACATTTCATTATACAATATTTTGAAAAGCCTATTTGCTACTATCACAACCAATCTTTGAAAGCTTTTTGATACTGGAAAGTTTGTTAAGCTCACAATGTCAGCTTAAAGTTTTCCAAAATTTTGATTTCTGCTGGAAAACTTGAATTTTAGCACTAGTAATAAACATTGTTAGTCATTTTCTTTGAAGCATGGGTTTCATTGCTCATTTTGGAGAAAATGCTTATTAAAAAATAGAATCTGAATAACTATATCAGTAAGTCTTTCTACTAAAAACAATGTTTCATTTTTAAAAGAGAAGTTGGTATGGGCTTTCCACTCAAACAATCACACAACACTTCTCCTCCAGACATCACTCTGTTGGGCACAGCAGAAGAGCTTTGTGCAGGCTGCCAATTTCTTCACACAGAATATTAAGATGAAATACACTCCACTGTTGACATTTAATACAAAACTACTTTTTATTGCTTCATCAAGAACATTCTTGAGTGAAAAGAGCATATTTTTTTAAACTGCAAGTGTGCAGCAGTATGTACAATGACCCCTATCACAGTTTGGTGCCACTGTCTTGATCTGTGATAAAAGGCCAACTGTTCTGCCTATCACAGCCTTTGCATTATCAATGCAAATATCAACAGAGTAAAAAAGGCAAAAAGCTGCTTTTATTATTCTCAGAATGGGTGGGACCTCACAGACCCCTAAAAGGGCCTGGATCTTCAGAGCAGTTTAGAAACCACAGAAGTGACCTGCCCTCCCCCAAGACCTGCCCTCCCCCGAGTTTACCTACCAACAAGTTCCAGAGGGGAAACTCAAGCTGGTATGCAGATGCTGGGCTGGGTAATTTCCTGGCCTTACTGTGTACTGAAAGTGGATGGCCCCAGGAGCCATGATCTCTAAACTGGGGTACACAGACCAGGGGACACAAAAACTCTCTAAGATTAATTCCCTTCAGAAGCACTAAAGGCCAGATGGTACTTCTAGTTCTCGGGGTCCACTATTCCTTTCACATTACTTCTGACTCCTTCTTTATAAAAGAAACAGTACCTGTTTTAGAATAGTGTACTGTCCGGATGGCATGTCCTCCCAGGGCATCCAACAAAAGTATAATTAGAAATGCCGGTATTTGTGTTGCAAAAGAAAAGGACTATAAAGACAGGAGAAAACTCATTTTACAAGTGAGCAGGTTTCCAACTGAATGCTTTCAACAAATTGAAGCAGGATCTAATGGAGTCATTCATTGAAGGATCATTTAAAATATCTGATAAAAGATCAGTAAGTGATTTTTTGGCACATAATCCAAAAAGAGTTCAAGGAATTGAGAAAGTTTGTTATAGCAAGACTCCTGTCATCTCATCTACTCATTCACAAAAAAAATTTTCTTATCTAAGCATATAAATGAAAAATTGGTATAAACATGATTCTGAATCCAGATTCTTTCTGGTTAACAAATAATTTCATCATTTAATATATGAATTTTATTGTAAAATAATTTCAGAAGATATTTCCATCTCATTAAGAGATGCATTTCCAATAATACTTTACTTTTGATCTTTAATAAGTATGAACAGAATAATGTAGCATCACCTTATAATGCTAATTTGAGGCTAGAAATTATTCTAAGCCATTTGTTGAGATTGCTTAGTCACTCAGTCATGTCTGACTCTTTGTGACTCCATGGACTGAAGCACGGCAGGCTTCCCTGTCCTTCACCATCACCCAAAGCTTGCTCAAACTCAAGTCTATTGAGTTGGTGATGCCATCCAACCATCTTGTCCTCTGTTGTTGTTGTTCTCCTCCTGCTTTCAATCTTTCCCAGAATCAAGATCTTCTCCAATAAGTCAGTTCTTCACATCAGGTGGCCAAAGTATTGGAGCATCAGCTTCAACATCAGTCCTTCCAATGAATATTCAGGACTGATTTCCTTTAGGATGGACTGGTTGGATCTCCTTGCAGTCCAAGGGACTCTCAGGAGTCTTCTCCAGCACAACAATTCAAAAGCATCAATTCTTCGCCACTCAGCCTTCTGTATGGTCCAACTCTCACATCCAAACAAGACCACTGGAAAAACTATAGCTTTGACTACACAGAACTCTGTCAGCAAAGTAATGTCTCTGCTTTTTAATATGCTGTCTAGGTTTGTCATCACTTTTCTTGCAAGGAGCAAGCATCTTTTAATTTCATGGCTGCAGTCACCATCTGCAGTGAATTTGGAGCCTAAAAAAATAAAGTCTGTCACTGTTTCCACTGTTTCCCCATTTATTTGCCATGAAGTGATGGGACCAGATGCCATGATCTTAGTTTTTTGAATGCTGAGTTTTAAGCCAGCTTTTTCACTCTCCTCTTTCACTTTCATCAAGAGGCTCTTTATTTCCTCTTTGATTTCTGTCATAAGGGTGGTGTCATCTGCATATCTGAGGTTATTGATTTTTCTCCTGGCAATCTTGATTCCAGCTTGTGCTTCATCCAGCCCGGCATTTCGCATGATGTACTCTGCATATAAGTTAAATAAGCAAAGTGACAATATACAGCCTTGATGTACTCCTTTCCCAATTTGGAACCAGTCCATTGTTCCATGTCTGGTTCTAACTGTTGCTTCTTGACCTGCATACAGGTTTTACAGGAGGCAAGTGAGATGGTCCCGTATTCCCATCTCTTGAAGAATTTTCCAGTTTGCTGTGATCCACACAATCCAAGGCTTTAGCATTGTCAATGAAGCAGATGTTTTTCTGGAATTCTCTTGCTTTCTCTATGATCCAGTGGATGCTGGCAATTTGATCTCTGGTTCCTCTGCCTTTTCTAAATCCAACTTGAACATCGGGAAGTTCTCAGTTCACATACTGTTGAAGCTTAGCTTGGAGAATTTTGAGCATTACTTTGCTAACATGGGCTTCCCTTGTGGCTCAGCTGGTAAAGAATCTGCCCGCAATGCAGGAGACCTGGGTTTGATCCTTGGGTAGGGAAGATCCCCTGGAGAAGGGAAAGGATACCCACTCCAGCATTCTGGCCTGGAGAATTCCATGGACAGTATAGTCCATGGGGTCGCAAAGAGTTGGACACGACTGAGCGACTTACACTCACTCACTCACTCACTTGCTAACGTATGAAATGAGTGCAATTGTGTGGCAATGTGAACATTCTTTGGCATTGTTTTTCTTTGGGATTGGAATAAAAACTGACCTTTTCCAGTCCTGTGGCCACGACTGAGTATTCCAAATTTGCTGGCATATTGAGTGCAGCATTTTAACAGCATCATCTTTTAGGATTTGAAATAGCTCAGCTGGTATTACATCACCTCCACTAGATTTGTTTGTTTGTTCACTATGAACAAATATTTACATGTAAAATTTTTATATTTTACATGTAAATATTTATATATATATATATTCACTTAATCCTTATAACACCTATATTGTATTAATCCCTGTTTTACTGATAAGGCAACTGAAGGCATAAAGCAACAAGAATTAGAGCTAGGATTTAAACTCAGACTCGAGAGTCTGTGTTTTCAACTACTATTTTATGCTACTTTATACATTAGTTAAAATGTTTTGATAAACTGAATATTAATACTAATATACAGTTTTAATACTAAGACACTAGGGAAATGGAAAATTTTTAAATCATATTAATATATTTGCAGATTTTTATTGCAAAGAAATATGATATAGTGATTAATAAAAACATAAAACTGTATTACATTAGAATGAGACCTTATATGTCAAATGGAATGGAAATATGAATCTAAGTGAAAAATAATGTAAAATTTCAAGTGATAAAAAGGAAGCTTAATGATGTGTTTTAAAAATGCATGACGGCAGATGACAAATCACTTTTAGCATTTATATTCCATTGGACATATTAAAAATAGTGATAACTTTATTTTAAATTGTTAATATATATAATATGTGGGATGGCCATCTGATGTGAAGAGATGACTCACCGGAAAAGACCTTGGTGTTGGGAAAGATTGAAGGCATGAGGAAAAGGGGTGGCAGAGGATGAGATGGTTAGATAGCATTACCGACTCAATGGACCTCATTTTGAGCAAACTCTGGGAGACAGTGAAGCACAGGGGAGCCTGGTGTGCTGCAGTCCATGGAGTCAAACAAGACTTAGCGAAGAGTTGGACACAACTTAGCAACTCAACAGCAACAACAGGGATTTTACAGTCTTGTAAGTGGTGCAAACTTCTGCAGAAAAATTTTAGATGCTAATCTAAATGTAGAGAGAGTCCATGGATTTTCCAAATTAATTTCGATAGTAAGTGGATCAAAATGTTTATAATACAGTCCTCGATGAGGAATACGTTTCCAGAATCATCTCCTGAAGAGCTTTGGTAGACTGACTTGAAGTCCACATGTCGAAAGTGAATGAGGTCTGTGGAACTCATATGGGATGGCTCAGCTTTACGAATCCCATCACTGTTTATTTACCAACTGTGGTTCCACTGGAAATGGGATCAGCTTTATTTATGATCAAAGTTCAACACACCTGTGTTCCTAAATAAAAATTAAATAAATTTAACAAGGTCTGAGTCTGAAGAGAGTTAGCAATCATAATCTTTAATTTAAATGTTCACATTAGATATGAAGTAGTACTATCCTATAACCTTCACTTTTAATTAGATAGCAGCAAAATCATTGGTAAAAACTGGAATTTTAAAACTTTTTTCATATTGGGATTTATAATTCCTTCTGTAAGTGGAAGCTTGCACACTTCATTATAAATTAATGGTCCAATAATTACTCTTCAGTTAGGCAACAATGTTGAACTTGCAACTGATTTCTGATTAAGTAATGACAGGCACTTAACAAAAGGAAATACTCTGTAACACAATGTAGATCACTTGCAGTAAATCAAGCCCACTCAAACAACTGTTTTCCTAATTACTATGCACGTTCTAAGTTAAAATGTCAAGTACAGGAAGGTTCTGTTTCTAACAGTCGTGGAGTACTCTATTGGTCCAACGCTTCCACGAAAAACAACTTTAAATTTTGTAGTAAATACCAAAAATAACTACTGGAGGCACTAGAGAGTGATCAAAAGCAGGCAGAAATCAGAGGGAAATTTGAAGAAGGGAACAACACTTTTTTTTATGCTGTATTATTTTTCCTGTTTTTTTTTTTTTTTTTTTTTTTTTATGGTTCTTCATCTGAAGGGAGGGAAAACCAGTTCTACTTGGTAGAGCAGCTGAAATGCTGACAGAAAGCCCCAGCCCTACTAACTTGAAGAGCGAGGACAGAGTCCAAGACAAGCAAGGTAGCCATGATGTGAGGGAGAATCCCAGAAGACTGTCCCAAATTCTGTATAAAAACTTCTTTTTACACAGAAAACTGTGTAAAAACTGCCCAAACTTCTGGATGGCAGCCAGTGTACATATGCAAAGCAGAACTCCAAACAGACCTTAAGACTATAAGATTGATACAAAGATTTCAGGTGACATCCCATACCAGAGGAAAGAGTTGAAAAGTTTGTTTAGCCATGCTAACTGCTACTATACAATGCCTTTACCAATATCAAGAATACTATCCAAAATCACTAGGCATATGAAAAACAGGAAAATGTGATTCAAATACAAGACAAAAAGCAATCCATGGCCACCCAGGTATTATTAGGAGACAATTTGAAATTATGCTAGGAAAACATGATCTTTTTTAGGAAAATTATAATTATTATATTTATGCTAGGAAATTGTAGTTATGCTTAGAAAACATGCTCTTTTTAGGAAAATATGAACTTCCAGATGTTCAAGCTGGACTTAGAAAAGGCAGAGGAACCAGAGATCAAATTGCCAACATCCACTGGATCATCAAAAAGGAAAGAGAGTTCCAGAAAAATATCTACATCTGCTTTATTGACTATGCCAAAGCCTTTGACTGTGTGCACCAAAACAAACTCTGGAAAATTCTTAAAGAGATGGGAATACCAGACCACCTGACCTGCCTCTTGAGAAACCTGTATGCAGGTCAGGAGGCAACAGTTAGAACTGGACATGCAACAACAGACTGGTTCCAAATAGGAAAAGGAGTATGTCAAGACTGTATATTGTTACCCTGCTTATTTAACTTATATGCAGAGTACATCATGAGAAACGTTGGGCTGGAAGAAGCACAAGCTGGAATCAAGATTGTCGGGAGAAATATTAATAACCTCAGATATGCAGATGACACCACCCTTATGGCAGAAAGTGAAGAACTAAAAAGCCTCTTGATGACAGTGAAAGAAGAGAGTGAAAAAGTTGGCTTAAAACTCAACATTCAGAAAACTAGGATTATGGCATCTGGTCCCATCACTTCATGGCAAATAGATGTGGAAATAGTGGGAACAGTGACAGACTTTATTTTTGGGGGCTCCAAAATCAGATGGTGATTGCAGCCATGAAATTAAAAGATGCTTGATCCTTGGATAAAAAGTTATGACCAACCTAGACAGCATATTAAAAAGCAGAGACATTACTTTGCCAAAAAGGTCTGTCTAGTCAAAGCTATGGTTTTTCCAGTAGTCATGTATGGATGTGAGAGTTGGACCATAAAGAAAGCTGAGAGCCAAAGAATTGACGCCTTTGAACTGTGGTGTTGGAGAAGACTCTTGAGAGTCTCTTGGACTGCAAGGAAATCCACCCAGTCAATCCTAAAGGAAATCAGTCCTGAATGTTCCTTGGAAGGACTGATGTTGAAGCTGAAACTCCAATACTTCAGCCACCTGATGCAAAGAACTGACTCATTGGAAAAGACCTTGATGCTGGGAAAGATTGAAGGAGGGAGGAGAAGGGGATGACAGAGGATGAGATGGTAGGATGGCATCACTGACTCCATGGACATGAGTTTGAATAAACTCCGGGAGTTGGCAATGGACAGGGAGGCCTGACGTGCTATAGTCCATGGGGTCACAAAGAGTCGGACACGACTGAGCGACTGAACTGAACTGAACTGAGGAAAATATGCTCATAACTAATGAACCAATAGGACATCTAAGCAAAATTATATTAAAAAGCACTAAATGTTAGTTCTACGACTAAAATACCTACACACACACGCACAAACACATAAAACAAAAATTCTCTGAATGAGCTGAATGATATGTTAAAGAGAGTAAAATTGAAGATATATCCAAAGAATTAATCAAATTGATCTAATCTGAAGGAACAAGAAAAAATAAAGAAAAATGAACAGAATCTCAGTGACAGTATGGAACATCTAAGATCAGTATAACTGAAGCCCCAGAGAAAAAGGAGAGAGAATATAGTAGTAAAACAAGTTTAAAAGAAATAATGGCTAAAATATTCCCAAATTTTGTGAACTGTATAAATTTAAGATTCAGGGAATTCGGTAAACGCAATATGGTATAAATGCAAAGAAAGCCACACCTAGAGGAAAATAAGTGCAAGAGAATAACAATATAATATCCGATGATCTTTTACTGAAAAGAAAGAACAGCATAAGGCAATGCACTATTACCATTAAAATGCTGAAACAAAACAAATAGGGAGCAGTCATCTTAAAGCAAGTCTAAGAAATTGAGAAGGACAAAATGATTTCACGAAGATAAAATCACTCTCCACAATATGGTAATAACATAGCAACAGTGGTCAATTCTATCAGGGGCAGAACAGAAACAAGGGGACTCATTTTCCACCAAATGCCCCTCTGTATCCTTTCATACAGACTTCTGAATACAATCCAGCTATTCAAAAATGCTAAATATTTTAAAGCTGAACAATAAAAAATACATCATATATCTGTTATAAAACCTATGTTCCTTTTAATTTGCTACTTCATGCCTAGCAATGTGGTCAAGAGTTATTAAAACATATATCCATAAATCTAAAGGAAATGAAAGTAAGCATCCAAGGGAGAAGTCAGTGAAGTCCATAAACTGAGGCAAGGAAAAAAACCCATACAAGAAAAAGACAAGCCTGAGCTTCAGAATAGGGAGAGCAGTGCTTCTATCTGTTATACAAAAATTATGTTCTTTATGAATTTGCCTTTTCATTTCAGTGAAATGCTCCCCAATTAAAATATGCTTTAATAAATCTAGAAATAATGAAAATAAGCACCTCACAGATAAGAAAAGTCAACAAAACTGAAGGGGGAATAATACAAGAGCAAACTTTGTGAAGCTCCGTGATAGTGAGAGGTGGGAATTTGGGTTGGAAGCTTAATCTGCATTCCATTTTAACAATAACTTCCATTTACAGGATGTACAACAGACTCAGAAAAAATGATTTCTTATTTAAAAGCCACAATTTAATCCCCTGTACTATTTTACCAGAGAAGCAGCTTAGCAGAATGGTTGATTGCACAGTTTTAAGCTGGCCCAAACGGCTTCAAACCATGGTTCTGTTGCTTATTATAAGCTGTGCAACCTTGAATAAATGCCTCAGTTTCCTCATTCAGAAAATAGGAATCGTACTTCCCTGGTGGTACAGTGGATGGGAGTGCGGGCAATGCAGGGGACACAGGTTGAATCCCTAGTCTGGTCCTGCAGCAAATAGGCCTGCAAGCCGCAACTCCTGAAACCCACCCCTAGAGCCAGTGCTCTGCCATAAGAGAAGCCACCGCAAGGAGAAGCGCTTTCTCCTGAATGAGAGTAGCCCCTGCTTGCCACAACTAAAGAAAGCCCCTGTGCAGCAACAAAGACTCACTGCAACTAAAAATGAATAAATTAATTTTTTAAAAAAGAAAAGGAGAGTAATAATAGTGCCTATCTGATGCAGTTTCTGTAAAGACCAATGAGGTCGCAGAGTATTAAAGTTTTTGAGACAGTACCTGACACATAATAAAGTGTAAATGTTTCTATATGTTTATAAATGTTACATAGTAATTAAGAATTACAAGTTTAAATATAAACTTTGTTGCTTAAAATCAGTTTGCTTTTCTGTAAAATATCTTCAATAATCTTTGTATTTGATTAAATTTGATAAGTATAAGCTATTGGAATAACATACAAAAGTTATTTTAGTTTTAGAATGGCTACAATTTGTTGCTTTAGAAAAAGGAAGCTCCCTTGCCACACAGTGCCATGTATACCCTCCATCAGGGCTTTTCTCAAACATAAATAAACTCAAAGTGTTTAAAGTGTCCCAATTTCAAGATTGCAGATGGGATTTCCAAGATTCAAATATTCCTTCAAACAGGAAACTGTGATTCAAAGTCATGAAGCTCCCACGTAAAACAGTACAGGGCTCTGTCCGCATTGTCTCCATAGTTTGGAACAGATAGAGGCGAATTTCTCATTCTGGTAGGGCGGAAGTTAGATCCTCTCATGGAAAAACAAAATGTCAGATAAAATATTTTTAAAATCCAGTTTGTAAATGTATTGATGAGCTGCGTTAAGAACTTCTCAGAGACCAAATATCAGGTGCAAATGGAACATCAAAAGGTGAGGGGACTAGGAAAGCATTTGCAAGCAAAATTATAGTAGAACTTTCTAGTCCTTAGTCTTATAGGTACTATAAGAATAAAAGAAAATAACCCAGTGACCACCCAAGATGGGAAGTCAGTAAAGGACTCTGTGCACACGTGCTGAGTCATGTCTGATCCTTTGTGACCCCATGGACTGCAGCCCGCCAGGCTCCTCTGTCCATGGGATTCTCCAGGCAAGAGTACTGGAGTGGGTAGCCATTTCCTTCTCCAGGGGATCTTCCCAATGCAAAGACTGAACCCCTGGCTCCTGCTCCTGCACTGGCAGGCAGATTCTTTACTTGGGAAGCCCCAAAGGACTCTTCCCCTGCATACAGCTGGGATTCTAAAGGATTGTGCTCTCAGGTAAGGGCACTGCAAGGAAACTTAACTGATACAAACAATGGCAATGAATAGGGGAAGAAAACCTCCTTTGAGAATTCATAATCACAAACGGGCAAGCATAAGGTTTCACAGCTTGAATTCATATCACTGTATTTTCCAAAAAAACTACAAGTTGAAATTTAAAGTACTCCTGGGTTTTGTACTGTCCTCCAAGCAAATGAAGCAAATACAGATTATGCAACCCAGGCATCTAAGTATTCACACGGAAAATATTCCAGGAAAGATGAGCTCAGAGTAAATCACAAAAAATATGCAAGGAAACAAAGCACCATGAGAGGGCCTACAGGGAAAAAAAGCCAAAATTAGACCCACAAAGGCTTCATAAATAAAAATTATCTGAATCAGAATATAAACTTCCATATTTTAACAATCTAAAAAGCCATCCATTTTAAAATGCACCATTATTTTATCTGAAACAAAGAGGAAAACAACACTGACAACTACAACTGTAAGCTGCATCTCAACTTCAGAGATGCCAAACGTGGGGGGAAGATACTTATCCTAGGATGACTGATATGCATTTAGTATGTCAGTATGTTAGTAATGGGTCTTCCCAGGTGGCTCAATGGCTAAAGAATCCATCTGCAATGCATGATACATAGGTTTGACCCCTAGGTTGGGAAGATCCCCTGGAGGAGGGAATGGCAACTCACTCCAGTATTCTTGCCTGGATAATCCCAGAGGAGGCTGGTGGGCTACACAGTCCATAGGGTCACACAGAGTCAGACATGACTGAAGTGACCGAACACACACACGTTAGTAGAGTGTAGTAAGAATGAGCTTATGACTGATTCCCTGAAGGCTGACTTCCTGCAAATCTCAATCAAATCCTTTTACAACTGACTTCAGGGTCAATCCTGGTACAGTACTGAGGCTACAGATCAATCCAATGGTCTGCTATCAAGCTGGGAACCAGGCTTGGACCTCAGACTCCTTCCTCATCAGCCCAAGGGAGGAACTGGTATTCCCCTGACCCTTGAATACTGAGGTGGCAGAACAGAGATGAAGGTCAAGGTTTAGCCTTGTCATAATGCTATACCCAAAGGTTTGAACGCCATTCATTTATCACATTAGGAGGGGAGTGGTATTACTCTAATCTTGCAGCCTAGACATTTCACAGCCCTAGATTCATATTCCTTTTCCTATTGCCTTATAACTCTCCATGCTAGATCCCGGAGCATACTGCATAATAATGGGCAAGGAGGGGATGAACATGTCTACATGGACTCCTCTTCTGCGAATATCCCCCAATATAAATGGTGCCAGGAAGTCTGAGGTGTGTACTCTCAGGTATTTCACATTTTCTTGCTCTGTAATGTCTAAGGAATCTATAAATAATTGTAAGAAGGAAAAAGCATACTTAAAAGACTAAGAAGATTTGAAGAAAAACTAAAGAGAACTTCTGGAAAAGGATAATAGAATATTGTATATTTAAAATTTGCAAAGAGGGTAGATTTTGTGTTTTATGTTCTTACCACACACATAAATTACTAACTATAATAAAGGAGGTGGTGGGTGTTCGCGGACTTGATGGCAACGATGATTCTATAGGTAAATATTTATTCTCAAACTGACTTAGTTATATATTAAATATGTATCACTTTCTATATATGTCAATATATCTCAGGAAAATGTTTTTAAGTATGTTTTGAAATATTAAATTCCATGAACAGTTTTACAAACACAAAAAATCAAAATAACAAGAGAATTAGTAAAGTAGAATCGAACCTAAGTATCCAGAATATAAAGGGACAAAAAATAAATGAAAGCAGGGTTAAACTAAATGGAAGAATAAGAAAGTTTAACAATAGGAGATGGAAAAGGAAAGATAAGAATGATGAAGTAGAGATAATAATTAAGCTGATAATAGCTACAAATTCATCTACACACACAAACACACACACATACACATACATATATTATAAATATACAGATAGCTGAAAAGCCTAATCCATGGGTTCAGAACTCCTAACATATACCAAGCAGCATAAGTAAAAACAAATCCACGTTTAAACTATCAAGATGAAAATGCAGATGACCAAATAAAAAGTATTAAAAGCAGGCAAAAGGAAAATACAGATTATACTGCAAAGGAGTGACAGACTGGTGACCTCTTACAATCAAAAATGGAAGTTAGACATCAGAACATTATCTTCAATCTGCTGAGAAAAAGTAACTCTCAATCCAGAAAGATAGATGTTTAGATAAATGAGATAAAAATATCTTAAAAATTAAACTGAAATAAAGATAATTTACAGAAAACTAAAGGGATATGCTCAATTGGTAAAGAATCCTCCTGCAATGCAGGAGACCCTGGTTCAATCCCTGGGTCAGGAAAATTCACTGGAGAAGGGATAGGCTACCCACTCCAGTATTCTTGGGCTTCCTTTGTGGTTCAGCTGGTAAAGAATCCGCCTGCAATGCAGGAGACCTGGGTTCGATCCCTAGGTTGGGAAGATCAAGGTTACCCACTCCAGTATTCTGGCCTGGAGAAATCCATGGGTTGTATTAGTCCATGGGGTTGCAAAGAGTCTAACAGGACTGAGCAACTTTCACTGCACTTCACTTCAAAGAGGTATGCCAGGGCTCCACCAGTGACTCAGCAGTAAAGAATCTGTTTGCAATTCAGGAGTCACAGGAGATGCAGGTTTGATCCCTGGATCAGGAAGATCCTCCCTGGAGGCGGGCAAGGCATTCCCCCTGGAGGAGGGCAAGGCAACCCATTCTAGTACTCTTACCTGAAGAATCCATGGGGTCACAAAGAGTCGAACATGATTGAAGTGACTGAGCATGCACGCTCAAAGGGGTATGCTACCATCAAACACTTATTTCAGGAATGCTAAGCAATATTTTTCAGGTGAAAAAGTGATTATAGATAGGAGGATTGAGGTCCATAAGAAATAAAGAACTGACATCAAATATTGAAGGGGTGTGTATATAGACAGATGGATTTATCAAAAACTATAAAGTGGAAGTGATGGAATTCCAGTTGAGCTATTTCAAATCCTAAAAGATGATGCTGTGAAAGTGCTGCACTCAATATGCCAGCAAATTTGGAAAACGCAGCAGTGGCCACAGGACTGGAAAAGGTCAGTTTTCATTCCACCCCAAAGAAAGGCAATCCCAAAGAATGCTCAAACTACCACACAATTGCACTCATCTCACACGCTAGTAAAGAAATGCTCAAAATTCTCCAAGCCAGGCTTCAGCAATACATGAACTGTGAACTTCCAGATGTTCAAGCTAGTTTTAGAAAAGGCAGAGGAACCAGAGATCAAGTTGCCAACATCCACTGGATCATCGAAAAAGCAGGAAAATTCCAGAAAAACATCTATTTCTGCTTTATTGACTAGGCCAAAGCCTTTGACTGTGTGGATCACAATAAACTGTGGAAAATTCTGAAAGAGATGGCAATACCAGACCACCTGACCTGCCTCTTGAGAAACCTGTATGCAGGTCAGGAAGCAACAGTTAGAACTGGACATGGAACAACAGCATGGTTCCAAATAGGAAAAGGAGTACGTCAAGGCTGTATATTGTCACCCTGCTTATTTAAGTTATATGCAGAGTACATCATGAGAAACGCTGGGCTGGAAGAAGCACAAGCTAGAATCAAGACTGCCAGGAGAAATATCAATAACCTCAGATATGCAGATGACACCACCCTTATGGCAGAAAGTGAGGAGGAACTAAAAAGCCTCTTGATGAAAGTGAAAGAGGAGAGTAAAAAAGTTGGCTTAAAGCTCAATATTCAGAAAACTAAGATCATGGCATCCAGTCCCATCACTTCATGGGAAACAGATGAGGAAACTGTGGAAACAGTGGCTGACTTTATTTTTTGGGGCTCCAAAATCACTGTAGATGGTGATTACAGCCACGACATTAAAAGGTGTTTATTCCTTGGAAGGAAAGTTATGACCAACCTAGATAGCATATTAAAAAGCAGAGACATTACTTTGCCAACAAAGGTCCGTCTAGTCAAGGCTATGGTTTTTCCAATGGTCATGTATGAATGTGAGAGTTGGACTGTGAAGAGAGCTGAGCACCGAAGAATTGATGCTTTTGAACTGTGGTGTTGGAAAAGACTCTTGAGAGTCCCTTGGACTGCAAGGAGATCCAACCAGTCCATCCTAAAGGAGATCAGTCCTGGGTGTTCATTGGAAGGACTGATGCTGAAGCTGAAACTCCAATACTTTGGCTACCTGATGCGAAGAGCTGACTCATTGGAAAAGACCCTGATGCTGGGAGGGGTTGGGGGCAGGAGGAGAAGGGGATGACAGAGGATGAGATGGTTGGATGGCATCACTGACTCGATGGACATGAGTTTGAGTAAACTCCGGGAGTTGGTGAAGGACAGGGAGGCCTGGCGTGCTGCGATTCATGGGGTCGCAAAGAGTCTGACACAACTGCACGACTGAACTGAACTGAACTGATAAAGAACTACAGAGTAGCTATTTTGACAGATATTATAATTATTTTAGAGCTACAATAATTAAGAGTAGGTAGTATTAACATTGGGAAGACAAACGAACACAACAAAGAAACCAGGAACAGACACAAATATGTGGAAATCTAATTTGTGACAGTCCTGGCCCTGTTGCTGCTACTAAGTCACTTCAGTTATGTCCGATTCTTTGTGACCCTATGAACTACAGCCCACCAGGCACCCCTGTCCATGGGATTTTCCAGGCAAGGATAGCTGACCTTGTACATCAATGGTAAAAGGCTGGACTTTGCAACAAATCATACTGCAATACTTAATCACTTGCATGAAAAATAAGATTTAGGAGAGAGGATTTAGCTAAAGTGAAGACAATATAAAAAGTCAAAATTATATTTTAAAGATGTTTAGAAAATAATGTAGAACATATTCATGATCTCAGGACAGAGAAGGATTTTTCTGTTTCTTCAGAGTAGAGATGGTTTTCCATAAAAAGAAAAGATTGATAAATTCAACTATATTAAAATTAACCACCCTATTAAAACATTGGCAAAAAACTTGAAAAGGTAGTTCACAGAAAAAAAGTAGACAATAATAATCATAAAAACACAAGAATAATCCCATCAGCATTTAGGAGAAAAATTAAAACACTGTGAGACAATATTTTACAACACACTAATTTGGCAAAATGCTAAAGTCTGACAATATCAAGTGTGGACAAAAATATAAAGCATTCTGATTATACACACTCTGCTGAATGTAGTATCTATTGTTATAATCAGTTTGGGGGGAAATGGCCTAATTAATGATGAAGATAGAAATGCTCTACACCCTGAAAATCACCCTTAGTATGAACGCAACCTACTCAAATTCATGTGCATATATATGCATTACATATGCAAAAAATGTTCACAAAAGCATTATTTGCAATAGAAAAAACTAGAAATCTGAATTTCTTTCCATCATATTCTAGATAAATAGTAATAGAATAATTATACAGTGTATACAACATTATACAGAATATTTCAGAATACAATCATGTATGGATGTGAGAGCTGGACTATAAAGAAAGCTGAGTGCCAAAGAATTGATGCTTTTGAACTGTGGTATTGGAGAAGAATCTTGAGAGTCCCTTGGACTGCAAGGAGATCCAACCAGTCCATCCTAAAGGAGATCAGTCCTGGGTGTTCATTGGAAGGACTGATGCTGAAGCTGAAACTCCAATACTTTGGCCACCTGATGCAAAGAACTGACTCATTGAAAAAGACCCTGATGCTAGGAAAGATTGAAGGAGGGAGGAGAAGGGGATGACAGAGGATGAGATGGTTGGATGGCATCACCGACTTGATAGACATAAGTCTGAGTAAGCTCCGGGAGCTGGTGATGGACAGGGAGGCCTGACATGCTGCAGTCCATGGGGCCACAAAGACTTGGACACAACTGAGTGACCGAACTGAACACAGTTCAGTTCACTGATACAGAATATTATACAGTTATGAAAATGAATATAGCTACTGATAATAACAAAGATTAACCATAAAAACATAATGTTAAACAAAAGCCAGCATTTTTTCAAAGCAGATATACAAATGGCCTACAGGCACAGGCATACCTTGGAGATGCCTGGGGCTTCATTCCAGACCACTACAATAAAAGCAAATATCACACAGTATGCCATACAAATTTTTTGGTTTCCCAGTGCATGTATGAAAGTTATATTTTCCCTATACTGTAATTAAGCATGTAGTAGCATTATATCTAAAAGAACAATGCAGATACCTTCATTAAAAAATACTTCATTGCTCAAATATACTAACCATAAAAAGCACAAGCAGCCTAGTAATATATACATATATACACACACACACACACACACACACACACACACACATATATACAGTATGATTCAATTTACAAAAATTTCTTGTTCAGGGATATAAACATATGTGGTAAAATCATAAAGAATAGAAAGGGGGAGATAAACACAAAATTCAGGATAATGTTACCTCTGAGGAGGCTGGGGGGAGAATGGGTTGAAAGAAGGATGCCCTATTTACAGGAACTACTGTATTACTAGGCTTCCTTGGTAGCTCAGTTAGTAAAGAATCTGCCTGCAATGCAAGAGACCCCACTTCGATTCCTGGGTTGGGAAGATCCACTGGAGAAGGGATAGGCTACCCACGCCAGTATTCTTGGGCTTCCCTTGTGGCTCAGCTGGTAAAGAATCCACCTGCAATGTGGGGGACCTGGGTTCGATCCCTGAATTGGGAAGATCACCTGGAGAAGGGAATGGCTACCCACTCCAGTATTTTGACCTGGAGACTGTGAAGTCCATGGGGTCACAAAGAGTTGGATATGACCAAGTGACTTACACACACAGTTACACTGTATTATTAATTCCTTCTTCTTTCAATAAATTTTAATAAAATTCTTTATCTAATCAAAAGTTAACTTTAAAAGTAGAATAGAAAGATTACATAAAAGTGTACCAACAAACAAGCTAAAATGACAGGTAGTTCACATTTTTTATTACAAATGATAACCTAAAATTCATTATAAAACTTGGCTGTGTCTCTGCCAAGTTCTTAATATAGTAATTTCTCATTTTGAATTATCAGATCATGTAATAAAGGCAGAATTGAAAGACTACCAGTGAATAATTGTGTTTATAAAACAGAAACTAGATAAATGACAAAAGTACTATAAAATATATTATTTATGTCTGGTTCACAATTAATTATATGCCCTAAAGAGACAAGATGCTCCAGTAATAAAGTTTTTTGTCACTTTGGGAAAGATATTTATTTGGTCTGCCATTTCACAGTAGTCTACTATTTGCTAAAGCATTTAATCTTCCATAAATAGCATTTCAAAGTCATCATTGGAGCTAACTTCCAGGGGGGAAACATGATATTTAAGACCCCCAATTGTGAAAATCCAGTCTTCAAATTCAAAACTTTAAATTTTGCCAATGACCTTTCAAAAGAAGTGCATCTGACCCCAAAGAATGCGCTGTCAGCTGGAGGCAGAATTCCAACTTCTTTAAGACCTAAGCCTTTATAAACAGACCCACCTAAGCTCAGAATTTCACAGCTAGACTGAGCTGGCTGCCAAGTATTCAGCCTGAGTGGAAATGAAAAACAGACACCATGTTCTAGTTCCTCTAACACTGCTCTGGGAAACAACAATGCGGTCCCAGGGGACACCACCCACCTCCTAAGTCTGGGGGAGCTGCAGCCTGCCCTTTGAGCGGCTGAGCCAGACACAGAGAGTTAAGGAGGGTGGAGGGGAGCAGCCTGTCTCAGGACAACATCCCAGGTTTCTGTCCTGTGCCTGCTCATTATTTCAACCAGCTCACCAGCTGCATTTGATATCTTTACCGTAAGTCACAGCAATTAACATGAAAGCTGCTCTTTATAAACACCAGGGACATTGAAACATAGTATTTACTTTCTTAGTAAATACCAGTGATTCACTAAATAATAGAGATTTTATGCCATCTCCCAATCTTAATATTAACCCAGAAAACCTCTCCTCAGATTTTTAATAAAGCTCTCTTCCACCTAAGTTTGATTCTTTAAGCTCAAGAGGGAATAAGGCAATGGCCAACAAAAACATAAACAGAGGTGCAGACCAACTGCTCCCCCAGGAGGGCAGCCAACCCTAGACTCTCTGCACTTCTTTTGGAATCCTTCCTGCCTTCACTCTACGCTCATCACAAGCCTTGGAAGGATATCTGACACTACTGCACCTCTTGTTCTTCAAGGATCTAAAAACCCCGTAGCTGGTAAAGTGCTGGCCACAACAACATGATCTTCTCCAACCACAACAGGATGATTAACTGGGTGTCAACAACATAAAATGGGGCTTCCCTGCTGGCTCAGACTGTAAAGAATCTGCCTGCAATGCAGGAGATCCAGGTTTGATACCTGTTGGAAGGATCCCCAGAGTAGGGAATGGCAATCCACTCCAGCATTCTTGCCTGGAGAATTCCATGGACATAGAAGCCTGGCAAGCTACAGTCCATAGGGTCACAAAGAGTTGGACACAACTGAGCAGTTAACACATACACACAATAGAATAAAATAAAACCAATCCAAAGAACGGATCAAAAAAAAAAAAAAAATGGAAAGCCAAATCCTTAACATAGAGATCATTCGACAGTCATAAAGACTTGTTTATATTGATAAATTAAATGTACACATAATGATTATGCCTCCCAAATATCTACTTGACTTGCAAGTAGCACTAGATGCAGTTAAGAGATAATGAGTCACGTAAACGTGATAACAGGACATCAAACATCCTTCTCCACAACCTTCCAGAAGGCACTGCTGAGCACGGCAGGAGAATAACACCACTGCTCCAGCCTGATTAGTCTGAGAGCATCATCAGAGGCAATTAAATCACCCCAAATGTCAAAATACGAGGGGGAAACCATACACAAAATGTTGCAGGAGCTCTGCACCTGGAAAAATTCGATGCATGATTTACTGAATGTGTGTTATAGCACCACATGATCAAAGTAGAGGAAACGAAAAGAGAAATGGGCTCAGCATTGCGGCCCCATCTGCTTTTCTGAAGCATGAAGTCTGCAATTTTGCATATTGTGTATACAGCTGTGGATTACAGAGAAATGGGAGCCCCAGATCACAGGTAGAAAACTTGGGGACCTAGGGAACCGAAACACTGTTATGAATGCTACACAGTGAGAGGGTTTATCCCTTTCCATCCGCAGGTGCTGGTGCCGGCTGTGGCACACTCCAGTTATTACAAAAGGAAAAAGAACTGGAAAATTACGAGTTTTAAGCAGAGCACTGCCTCTGCTTAAAATTTAAGCCACGCAATGTTAGGCATCTTTTAGGCGTGCCCAATAGTAGAAACGCTTTTAAAAAGAATAAAGGAGCTTTATTCAGATACTAGAGGTGGCTTTGCCGGACTATTACAATTTGGGGCTCCAATTACAGGAGCAACAAAAATGACACAATGTGGTACCTTGAGTATCAGTCTCTGTTCTTAGATCCAGCCCCTCATCAGTGTGACAGGAATGAGAACCCAAGAGGCAAAAGGGAGCAGCGCCAGATGCTGGGGGAGGCTCGGTTCCAGAAGGAACGGCTGAGAAGGAGCAGCCCCTATGTGGCCAGAAGCTCCAGCGCTGTCACCTGAACTCAGCCCGTGGGGAGGAGGCTGCCACGCCTGCTCCCCTCCAGGGCCTCCTAGGCCGTCACGACCAGGAGACCACACCAGGACAGCTGGAAGGTGCGTCCAGGCTGAAATCAGGGGGCGCGGGATTCACAAGCTTGCCTGGGCCTGAATATCACCCGAACTGCTCCTGTGACACATTAGAAAAAGGAAGAGCAGAGACCACAGGTTGAGAGTCTTACCCTTAGGACGGACTCCATGTCTAACTGCAGGTCCTGGATCCCTCGCTGCCAGAAGCAGATCAACAGCAGTTGGCAGAAATGCAGATTCTCAGGCCCTGTGGCAGGATCTGTTGAACCAGGAGATATTCTCAAAGAGCCCCCAAAGATTCCCACATACATCAAGGTTTGGAATGAAAGCACTGCTCCACACCACACTGCCTAACTCCTGCAAACCGGCAAAGCTCAGACTTTACCGACAAACTTCTTGGGTTCAAGTCTCAGCTCACTAGCAGTCTGACCCTCAGTTAAACCCTTAAACCTTCAGTTAAATGCTTAAACCCTCAGTTTCCATCATCTGTAAAAATCACCACAATACCTATCTCATAGGGATCTTGTGAGGGTACTCAATAATTTAAATATTATTCTAACTGCATTAAAATGTCTGCTTACTCCTCTATCTCCCTGATGGATCAGGAATATCTTAGTGGCTGGGCAGTTCATCTGTGTGTTCCAGATCTCTCCCACTTGTCCTCCAGCCCACCTTTCCTAGAAGGCTCACCTCTATGGTCTACATCAGTCAGCTGCCTGACTGCCCCCCGCACCCCACCGTTCATAGCAGTTCGCAGCAGGGAGCCCTGGACTAAGTCTGCCTATTGCCCAGGGTCACTCAGGTGGGTGGGTGCTGGTCTCAAGGTGACCTTTCCTGTAGGACACTCGCTTCCCAGGTTCTGGGTGATAACTGCTCCTCTGATGTTACTGCCCTCACCTGAGGAAACAGTGCCTTTGTCAATGATCCTCCCCCTATCGTCCTATTTTGAATGTGTCATCTCTTTACTGGTGTGACTCTGACCAACACACCAAGTCTCATCCAATAACTATTCCTGCATGTCAACCCGGCCAGACCCATGCTAGTGGCTGAAGACACAGAAGTAAAATTAAAATGGCAATCCTGGCACTCGTGGAAGTTATATTTTGGATCTCACACTGTGACTGACACAGAGAAGACAATCTTTTAAATGGATAAATATAATTTCCTCTTTTCCTTAATCCTGTATCAGAAGCACTTGCCCCAGAGCACACCAAAAGCCTGCTGGTTACAAAAGCAGACATGCCAACAAGACCCAAACAAGGGCAGGGGATTAGCCAAACAAGGGAATCAGAGTCTCACGGAAGCAAAAGTGAAAACAAGTGCTCTACAGATTTGAATCCAAATCCGCTATTTTCATTTAATAAAATCAAAGGCTGTGAAAATATTTTACCTGAGAAAGTGAGACTTAAAAGATAAACACCACAAGAAGGTGAGTTTTGCAGCTTTTCCCTAATATCAAACCATTGCAAGCTGCATAATTCCCATGATCTGCCAAAGAAGAATCCCTTTCACAAAGATCCTGGCTGGTGCCTTATAAAAAAAAAATGTATTTTGTGGAAAACAGCCACACTTCCTAGGAGGCAGAGAGAGATTTCTACCCTTAGAACCATCTCTGAGAAGGATCACCAGAGGTTGACAGCATTGCCACCTGCAGGAGAGGCTGGTGGGGATTAGCTCTAAGACCATGTAATTACTTCCTGATGACAGCAAAGGTTTTCACCAGCTCCTCCTTTGGCTGTTCCCAAATCTGAATAAAGGCCAATAAACCTGTAAAAATGTTTCTTAGGTTCTAAATTTTTAAAGGTCAACTTAGTACTGGTTCACTTGGGATATAAAAGGGGGAAGAATCATAACGAGGAATTTCATTTAGTAGTTGTTCAAAAAAGAGGGAAGGTTCTTACTCTGTTGGTATTTTGTTAGAATTTGTTAGCATTAAACACGTTTTTTACTCCCTACTTTATGCAATGGATTTATGCAGTAAGTACAGTAGGTCTTTCTGCAAGGATCATCTCTATTAACACTAAATGAAATAGGAGTGGATTCTGCATATTCTTGAGGACGGTCATGAATGAAAATTTGGAGAAAGGAATAATTTGTTAGTAGTAAATTTAAATTAATGAAAATCTATATTTTCTGCAGTTTTCCGTCAGGGAACTCTAGCTCCTACCACAGGAGAATTTAATTCAACAGAGGAACAATCTGAATAATAGTCTAAAAGTCTAGCAAAGTGGATTTTTTAACAACATAATAGCAAAGCAATGGAGAGTAAAGCTTATGTCCTTGGAACAAAAAGAAAAAGAAAAGAAAAAGCTATTCAGAAACTGATCCTTTATAAAATAAGGACTAAAAGAAAATGTTTTAAGATCTCTGAATCTGATATTAATGTTATTTTCTCCTATCATTTATTTGAAAGAAGATAACCAAATAATATTAATATATAAAAAATGTTTATGCTTGGAATCCATTAAAATACAAAAAGGAAAATGCATTGTATCACTACAAATGTAACCAGATTTTTCCAGTCACTTTCGTTACCACTTTTTATTATACGTTTAAAGATTTTGGGCACACAGTTAATTAAGTTAATTCTTCTAAACCAGAATATCAATTCCCATGTGGCTCTGGCATACTCTTTCTATTTCTATGCAGTTTTTCTTGGCTGTTTTTTTTTCTTTTTTAGCCACATCACATGGCACTACAGAATCTTAGCTCCCTGACAGAGACTTGGACTCCAGCAGGGCACCTCCAGGAAAATCCCATCTTGGCTATTATTTTCTTTTGTTCATTCCTTTTTCTCTACTACAATATTCAAGCAACTTTTTTCTAATTTCCATAAAATATGTATTGTGATTATTTCACTTGCTCAGAATATTCTTTCTTTCAGGCTTCCCAGGTGGCTAACTGAAGAACACTTAGTCAATATTATCTTTGCAGAGAGTATGGTATTAAACACTGTTGGGATTAAAAAAAAAATGATTCACACAAAACTTTGAAATCTTTTCGAAAAGGGCACACATAACAAATGTTGCAAATATTTGGTTGCCAGTGATAATGCAAAATCAGTAAAGCACTACCAAATGCCATGGGCCTTTGGGTATTACTCAGGAAAGGATATTCAAAGGCAGGAAGAAATTGTTGGGTGAGTGGAAAAGGAGAAGGCACAGAGGTGAATGACCAGAGAAGAAAATGATGGCAACCAGAAACACAAAGTGTATTTCAGTGGAAATGAGAGAGCCATTTGGCTGAAATAAATCTTTCCAGTAGGAAAGAATTGGGAGATGTAGATAAACAGATGGGCTTGAAGCCAATCAATTTATTAACATGAAAACAAAAGTATTATGGGAACTTCTCACAACAAACTGTGGAAAATTCTTAAAGAGATGGGAATACCAGACCACCTGACCTGCCTCTTGAGAAATCTGTAGGCAGGTCAAGAACCAACAGTTAGAACTGGACATGGAACAACAGACTGGTTCCAAATCGGGAAAGGAGTATGTCAAGGCTGTATATTGTCACCCTGCTTATTTAACTTATTTGCAGAGTACATCATGAGAAATGCTGAACTGGATGAAGCACAAGCTGGAATCAAGATTGCTGGGAGAAATACCAGTAACCTCAGATATGCAGATAACACCACACCTTTGGCAGAAAGTGAAGAACAAAAGAGCCTCTTGATGATAGAAAAAGGAGAGTGAAAAAGTTGGCTTAACACTTAACATTCAGAAAACTAAGATTATGGCATCTGGTCCCATCACTTCATGACAAACAGATGGGATAACAATGGAAACAGTGACATACTTTATTTTTTTGGACTCCAAAATCACTGCAGATGGTGACTGAAGCCATGAAATTAAAAGATGCTTGCTCCTTGGAAGAAAAGTCATGACTAACCTAGACCGCATATTAAAAATCAGAGACATTAATTTGCCAACAAAGGTCCATCTAGTCAAAACTATGATTTATCCAGTGGTCATGTATGGATGTGAGAGTTGGACTATAAAGAAAGCTAGCGCTGAAGAATTGGTGCTTTTGAACTATGGTGTTGGAGAAGACTCTTGAGAGTCCCTTGGACAGCAAGGGGATCCAGCCAGTCCATCCTAAAGGAAATCAGTCCTGAATGTTCATTGGAAGGACTGATGCTGAAGCTGAAACTCCAATACTTTGGCTACCTGATGCGAAGAATTGACTCATTGGAAAAGACCCTGATGCTGGGAAAGATTGAAGATGGGAGGAGAAGGGGATGACAGAGGATGAGATGGTTGGATGGCATCACTGACTCAATGGACATGAGTTTGAGTAAACTCCGGGAGCTGGTGATGGACAGGGAAGCCTGCCGTGCTGCAGTTCATGGGGTCACAAAGAGTCGGACACGACTGAGCAACTGAACTGAACTGATGGGAGCTTCAGGAATTGACTCTGGGGTCAAACAAATCCTGTTCTAAATCTGGTTCAGCTACCTACCACCTGGGTTTCCACATCCATAAAATGCTGATAATAACAGCACCAGTCTCAAAGAGATTCTCTAAGCAATAAATTTTAACGCTCTTCTCACAGTGCTTAGCACATATCAAGAGGGTCTTTTTTTGTTGTTTTTCTTTCTTTTTTTTAATGTTAAATCTGTTCTTATTGTTAGCCACGCTGAAGGGCCTGGATCATGTGTCACTGTTAAAGAGGTCTTTGTGTAGAGCAATGTGATGCAGCACTCATTTGGCCAATAAGGAGCACTGTCCTGACCAAAGGGAGGGGCCACTCTTCATACAGGCACTGTATGCAGCTCTCTTAACGCAGTGTAAAGTCAATCCAACAACAGAGATTTGAACCAACTTCTTACCCAGCCACATCACCCCGTTACACCCAAAGGCCTCCAGTACCAAGCTCTTATCCCCTTACCACCTACTCACAACTGTAGGTTCCCAATATGCTCCAATATCTGCTAACCTTCATGCTGCAGTGAACATGGAACATGGGGCAAGAAAGACCTGGATTCAAATGCTGACTGCATGTGTTCCTCCTGACAAGTGATTTCCTCTGAGCTCAATTTTTCTCACATGTAATACATGGAAATAATAAAACTAACCTGGATATATTCTTATGAGGCTTAAATAAGATAAGTAAAGCAAAAGCAACCAGCACGTCATTTAACACAGAATGCTAGGCATGTACTGTTATCTGCTGCTGCTGCTGCTAAGTCACTTCAGTCGTGTCCGACTCTGTGCGACCCCATAGATGGCAGCCCACCAGGCTCCTGTCCCTGGGATTCTCCAGGCAAGAACACTGGAGTGGGTTGCCATGTCCTTTTCCAGTGCATGAAAGTGAAAAGTGAAAGTAAAGTCGCTCAGTTGTGTCCGACTCTTCACGACCCCATGGACTGCAGCCTACCCTGCTCCTCCATCCATGGGATTTCCCAGGCAAGAGTACTGGAGGGGGTTGCCATTGCCTTCTCCGGTACTATTATCTAGTCAACACTGAGAACAACGCTATGAGGTACATGCTTCTGTTTACTCACATTTTATGAATACAACTGAGACTTAAAGAGATTAAACTGCCAGTCACAGATGATAGGCATGGCAGAGCATCAGAATCAAGCTGTCTCACTCCTCCCCACCTTCTCAAAACTCCACAAAGGTAATTACATTGACCAGTGTCAACCTCACCAGGCTCAGGACGGCCCTGACTTCATTCAGTCTCTGTGAGAATGTCTTTGGTTGACATAAAAGCCATAATCAGAGGGAAATCCTTAACATTCTCTAGGAAGCTGCTTACTTATTATCACATTTTTTATCCCTTATACAAAAGACTAAGAGTCATTTCGATGGTATAGAGAGGACTTAGGAGTTAAGCTAAACTCCCAACTGTTACCACATTCATGTCTCTCTTTTTTCTTTCAGAATTAACATATTTTGATAAAAATTTTCGTCTTCTGAACACATTCTGCCTTCTCCTCTCTGAGCTGCAACCTGACAAAACATGGTAATCAGGTTGGCTTTATGCCTCAGTGTGAGCTTGAATTTCTTTTGATCTACTTCTCTATTCACTCCTTATCAGTCTCTTCCTCAGTTTCTGTGCCATCAATAATTCTTCTCTACTCAACACATTATGTTCTTTTCTTTACCTGCTTCAATACTGGTCTGCTCACTCTATTGTTTTTCTTGAGAAGCTCCCCATTCCTTTGTTTTGACAACCCAAGGCCATTTTTTTCAACATAGTTTCCACAGAATATAAATGCACATGAAGTTGTTTACTTATTTCCCTTTGAGGATATATAATCAACACTTCACTGGGAAAAATAATTTGCTTCTGATATTACTGCTGGAGTCTTTCTACCTTTTCACAGTGCAAAGAGGCCCTGCTCTCTTTCACTTAACTGAGGAACTTTACGCTCCTTAAAATACATGTTGTTAAGTCTGCTTTCACTGAGCAGACAAAAGGCATCTATTTAAAGTATGATTCATTCTTTCCTATTCCAGTACTGCCTTTTGTCTTTTTACATTTTCACCTGTCTCTTAAACTTCAGGAAAGAACAATTGTGACATCCACAGGGGCAATTTGTTTGTCCTGAACATCCTGCTGAGTTTGCCTGTCGCTAACAAGGACACATGCCTTTTCTAACTTGAAGAATAACTGGCAAGCCCTGATATTTTTCATGAGGTTGGACCTCTGACCCCTTCCCACAGTGTTGGGCCCTCCCCTGAGTTTCCTCATATTGGGCACGCCCTTCCTTTGAGCTGGCCCAGCAAGCAGATGAGTGCCTGCACCAAGAAGCCAGAAGACTCTATATTATCTTGACAGTTCTACAATCCAAATGTAGAAAATATATGCATTATGAATCACATGATAGAGAAGCCTGAGCAATTTTTGACTTTAAGAATATACTTTTACCATGCCTTTCATGTTAGACTGGCACTAGCAATTTTTCACAAAGCTCATTTTAAAAAGTAACAATTTTAATTTCAATAATTGGTTTTTTGAGATTTTTATCTTCTTTCGCTTTTTACAAGAGAAGTTGTTATGACAGATATTTCTAGAAGGCAGGAATCCCTCTGCCTCAAGACATCTATTTGCACTTTAATCTGTAGTGTGATTAAGGGGATTACCTGAAACCTCTGGGGCAGCTCCAAGTCTAAGTAAATAGAACATAATTGGGTAGATCTGTTTGTGTGGGCTCTGCTTCTCAAAAGTATTTCAGTTCCATCATAAGAATTAGCCTGTTCTTTGCTAGTTAAAAGTATCTAATTGTTAAGCAACCAATAAAATACCCACCATATTCTCATTAAACCCCAGAACTAAACTGAGTCCAGATTAAGTAAGCAGAGGAAAGGCCAAGACAGAAGGAAATACCAAGACCCACTCAGAAGGCCGGATCCTCATGATGGCGAACTCAGCTTTCTGCAAGGAGGTACGATCCTTACACTGACAACCTGATCACTTTTATGAGATTTCTCACCAAAACCAGCTTTCTCTTTGTAGAGGATACAGGAATTGATTTTAAGAGCAAAGATTCAGGAGCCAGGCTGCACAAGTGTGGTTTCCAGGTTCTTCACTGATGATGTAGCATAAGTTATTTATCCTCCCTGTATCTCCACTATCACACTGGAGAATGTGGATAACAATGGTGTCAAATGGTACACAGAGTTGTTACGTGGATTAGGTGAGCTAGCATACATAAAACTCTTAAAGCAGTGTTTGAATATAATAAATGTTAGCTACTATTACTAATTATACTCAGTATATTCTGGAGGGTTAAGTATTGGAATTCAGTAGTTTATCCAATAAGAGAACAGTTACCTCATCATTTAGCAGGTGTTCAATAAATACTTGTGAAATTACACTCATTAAAGTGATGACATTTCATAAAACACTCTAGTATATAAGTTGATGGGCATGAAAGAAAGTTGACTATACCCGTAACTCAGGTGCAAAACCTTAAAACGTGAGATGAGTATTGATAAGAGTCGCTCCCTAGGTTATCCAGACCTTTCAGATGTTCTTCAAGTCTATTATAGACTATGAGTTAAGGAGATCAAGACAAGGTGAAACTGGAGCTTGTTATGGGTAGTACATAGATATGCTAATTCACTTCTTTGTGAAAACTGACTGTATGACCAGATTAACCAAAGGTTGACATATAATTTAGGTGGAATAGATATGGTAATAAAAAAAATCCTATATATATATACAAGACACAGGACAGGCATAGCCCCTGAGGAGACAGTGAAGGGAATGAGATCAAAGATAATATTAAGGTAGACTTCAACTCTACCAATACAGCTTCATGCCTTAGGTATGAAGCAAAAAAAGGATTGGAAATAAATATGACCATACATAGCATGGATGTTTGTTATATTACTATTCATGTCTGCCTGTGTATTTTAAGTCTCTCAGACCAAGAACAGGGAAAAAAGAAAAGCAGCCTTTATTACTTAAAGTGTCCTTCCTAAAAAGTAAAAATAAAAAACTAATGACCTAAAAAATGACATTATGGTTTATGTAGAAAATCTGAAAGAACTGACAAAAAAACTCCTAAAACTAATAAGCAATTATAGCAAGGTTGCAGGGTACAAGATTAATATATAAAAGTCAAATGCTTTCCTATATTATCAATACCAGCAATGAACAAGTAGAATTTTAAATTAGAAACACAATACCATTTACATAAGTGCCAAAAAATGAAATACTTTGATACAAATATAATGAAGTATGTACATGAGAAGAGCTACAAAACCCTGATGAATGAATTTAAAGAACTAAATAAATGGAGAGATAGCCTATGTTAACAAACAAGGAGACTCAATATTGGCAAAATTTCAATTCTTCCGAAATTTACCTATAGATTCAACACAATCTGATTTAAATTCCAGCAAGTTATACTGGGGATACTGACAAACTGATTCTAGAGTTTATATATGAGGTCAAAGACCCAGAATAGCCAACTCAACACTGAAGGAAAAGAATAAAATTGGAGAACTGACACTACCCAACTTCAGTAATTACAATAAAGCTACAATTGTCAAGACAGTACAGTACTAATTAAAAAAAAAAAAAAATTAGACAATGTAATGGAATAGAGAGCTCAGAAATAAACCCACATAAATAGTCAACTGATCGACAAAAGAGCCTACAATGGAGCAAAGATAATCTTTGCCCAAAAAAAAAAAAAAAAAGGTAATGGAACAACTAAATATCTGCATGCAAAAAATATAAATAAATACAGACATAGATCTCCCACCCTTAACAGAAACTAACTCAAAGGGATCACAGATTTAAGTGTAATGTACAAAACTATGAAACTCTCAGAAGACATCATAGGGGAAAACCAAGATTATGACAGTTGATTATAGTGATGACTTTTTAGATAAAATACCAAAAACACAATTCATCTAAGAAGTAATTGATAAACTGGATTTCATTAATATTAAAAACTTCTTCCCTATGAAAACTGTCAAGAAAATAAGAAAACAAGCCACAAACTGGAAGAAAATATTTGTAAAAGACACAGCTAGTAGAAAATTGTTACCTAAAACATACAAAGAACTCCTAAAACTCAACAATTAAAAAACAACCCAATTTAAAACTGGTCAAAGGTCTTAGCAGAGACCTTCCCAAAAAATATACACAAATGGCAAATAAGCATATGAAAAGAAGTTCCATATCATATGTTATCAGGAAAATGAAAATAAAAACAATGAGATACCACCTATTAGAACAGCCAAAACTGAAAACACTGACAACAAACACTGACCAATCACCAAATGCTGATGGTGATTATGGAGCAACAGGAATTCTCATTCATTGCTAGTGGGAAGCAAAATGGTACAGCCACTTTGGAAAACAGTTTGGTGATTTCTTACAAAACTAAACATGATCTTACCATCAATTCAGTTCAGTTGCTCAGTTGTGTCCAACTCTTTGCAACCCCATGGACCACAGCACTCCAGGCTTCCCTGTCCATCACCAACTCCTGGAGCTTGCTCAAACTTGTGTCCATCAAATCGGTGATGCCATCCAACCATCTCATCCTCTGTCATCCCCTTCTCCTCCTGTCTTCAATCTTTCCCAACATCAGGGTCTTTTCCTATGATCTTACCATGTGTGCATGCTAGGTTGACTCAGTTATATCCAATTCTGTGCAACCTTATGGACTGCAACGTGTCAGGCTCATCTGTCCATGGGATTTTCCAGGCAAGAATACTATGATGGGTTTCTGTGCCCTCCTCCAGGGGATCTTCCCAACCCAGGGATCGAACTCACATTTCCTACATCTACCTGCATTGGTACGTGAGTTCTTTACCACTAGCACTACCTGGGAAGCCCTGATCTTACCATATGATCCACTAATTGCACTCCCCAGTATTCATCCAAAAGAGTGAAAAATTTATGTCCACATAAAAACTTACACACAGATACAACAGAGCCTTATTCATAATTGCCAAAACTTGAAAATAACCAGGATGTTCTTCAGTAGATGAATGGATATATAATTATGGTATAATCGGACAACACAATATCATTTGAGCACTAAAAAAAAAAAGTATCAAATCATGAAAATGGAACAAATTTAAATGCACATTACTAAGTGAAAGAAGCTAATCTAAAAAGGCTACATACTATATGATTCTAACTGTATGACATTCTAGAAAAGGTAAAAGACAATATGGAGGCAATAAGAAAACTGTCTTACCTTATTATGGAAACAATAAAATGAACGATTGTCAAGGGCTGGGGAAGGGAGGGGGTTACTAGGTGGAGCACAGAGGATTTTTAGGGCAGTAAATTTCAAATGCAAATCCACTGTTTGTAACTCTAGGAACCATGCACCTAACCCCTGAGCATGCCTTTGTTCCATCATTAAAGGTAAATAAGGTAAGAACTCTAGAATTACTTTCGGAGAAAACTGCATCAATAGAGGCCTTCAAGTCAGCACACAATTTTCCTTGTGTGAAAACTAAACTGTTTCTTATATTCAAACACTAAGAGTCTAATATATAGATTTGGTCAGAAATTATCTCTGCCAAAGTGAATTCTTGACAGCTAACAGCTGCAGTCTAATGCTAAACTGTGCTTGCTACATCACTTCTGAAAACACAGTCAACTTTAGGTTGCAGAGTTACCAATCGATCATGCCAGAAAAAGATACTTATTTGGCATCTGCTCATTTTCTTTGCCAAGTAGAAAAGCAATTATCTGCAGCAATACAAAATGCAAATGCTTGGGCACAATACAGACAAGAAGAAGTCATTATTTTAATCAGAAATTGGAAGTCAAAATTATAAGCTTAGCATACTGAATGCATAACAGAAAGAGATTATTACCTCCATGAAGTTTTTCATTAGTTTCTGTCCTTTGGAGGAAAATCATACATTGAAAAGTTTTAAATTAATTAAGGTGTGTATAAACAGCACTGTCTCTCCCTATCATGGGCAAATGTACTCTTGGGTCACCTGTCAATTTTTCTTAAATATGAGAATTTTTTCCAAAATTACAAAAATGTACAAAAAATATTTATATAAGATACTGTCTCAAAAGACAAAGAGAAAATACTGAACTTTCACAAACATAGATTCAGGATTCAATTAAGGTAAAAATCTCAGCATTATCGTTTTTAATTCTCAAAAGTGTAATAATTAACATGAAGTAGTTTGAATTTTTAAAGCTTTATACTTTAATAATTGGCTTTACCATCAGTCGTTTCTTACCTATAAATCTGAAAACAAGATGAGCCTGCCCTGCACTGCTTGCCCCCTGTTACAGGAGCCAGTCAGCCCCTTGGCGTCTCTCCAAGCTCCTCCATAGCAGGACTCCTGCCTACCTTCCCAGCCTCACCTGCACTCCTTGTGTTCTGAGCTGTCTGTAGTTACACACTCACACACAGACACATGCATGCACACTTTACAGGTACATGCCTCTTGTGTCCTCCCTCCTGCTGTGCTTTACGCCTGAAAGACCACCCTCTCTTTCTTTAGCTCATCTTCTCCTCTGTTAAAGACTCAGTTTCTACAAAACTTCCCAGGCTGACTAAGGTATCCTATTCTATGAGTCCCATGATTCAGTATACACACCTGCCACCCTCAGTAAGTTTATCTTTTTTATTTTCACGACTTCCCCACTAGGATGTAAACTTATCCATGCTGGGCCTATGTGAATTTCTGCGTTTGAGAACTTGCAGCCAGAACACATTAATTACAGTCCATCTTGTACAGAGCATTGAACTGAGAGGCTCTATTAAGCCAGGACTGAGGTGGCCCTAAGAAATTCAGTCTTTAAGAACAGGAGGAAAGGAAAGCAACATGGATTTAAAAAAGCAAAAGAAAGACCACGAAGCCCCAGAAAGGTAAAAAAAAAATAAATGTTTTAAGTTTGCCAGTTCCTATGTCCAGAAATTAGGCTCAATAACCAGACTGGGGTGCCATTAGAGTCTAATGTATCTTTCTAATGAAAACCTCAATTTGTTGAAATAATTCCTTTAAAAAATTTATTCTTTGTAAGCAAATCATAACTATGACATCTGTATACAGTAAGTGTTTAATAAATGTTTATTAGTCAAATGAATCAACCAACTGTCTCTGAAGAGTCAACAGTTATCAGTTTGTGCATGCACAGCTTTAATGACCTCTATGACGATTAAAGGCAAAAATACTTAGAAAGCAAAATTTAATCTTGTTTATATTAATATTTTTCATCAACACATTTGACTAAAATTCCAAAGACCTAAGTACTTAAGAATTCAAGATGGAAAAGGAAAAGAAAATAGCAAAATGCACATTAGTGAAATTTCCTCCACGGTCTGCTTGGTCACTTATAAAGGGGTACCATTATGGTATATCAATTCGGGGTCAGCCTCCAACTCCCACATAAGTTCCAACTACATGCACACCAACGGAGTGGAGCAATTAAAGAGAAAAAGAAAAGTGGCAGCACTGCCTAATAAGAGTTTGACCAGAGTGCCAAATGACATGAGACTACCTGTCTTCCTCGTGTCCTTTCACAGATAAGAAAAACAAACATCCAAGGAAGTAAAACAACTGGCCCAAGGACCAGAGCAAAGCAGAATCAGAGCAGAACTCAGTTTACTTCCAACCAAGCCATGGCTACTGACACTACCATGCATTTTCTTTACATCCAGCACAAAGTAGGAAATAGTTCTTTTCTTTTGAAGAATTCAGCAATTATACAATATTCAGATTTTTTACAAACAAATATGAGCACAATGATGTGAGTTTTATTGTTCAATTCATCATGTACTCTTAGTCATCGACTATTTTCACACATGTGTTTTCTGTTTAAAAATATCTGGGATTTGGTATCCGACCTCAACTTATCTTAAAGGTTTACCTAAACCACCGTGGCTATAAATTAAGTGCTGTAAAGAAGAGAGAAACAAAGAAGCCTCCTACAGGGTTGGTGGGAATGTAAAATGCTATAGTCACTATGGAGAACAGTATGGAGGTTCCTTAAAAACTAAAAATAGAGCTACTGTATGATCCTAAAATACTTCCCCTGGCCATGTATCTGGAGAAAATTATAATTCAAAAAGATATATGCTCTCCCAACATTCACTGCAGTACTATTTACAACAGCCAAGACATGGGAGCAAGCTAAGTGTCCATCAACAGATGAAGGGTTAAGAAGGACATGGTATATTTACACAATGAAATGTCAATCAACCATAAAAAAGAATGAAATAATGCCATTTGCAGCAATATGGATGGATGTAGAGATCATACCAAGTGAAGTAAGTCAGGCAGAGAAACAACAAATGTCATGTGATATCACTTATATGTGGAATCTAAAAAAAAGACACAAATTAACTTATATACAAAACAGAAATAGATCCACAGGCAAAACAAACTTACGGCTACTAAGGGTAAGGGAGGGGAGGGATGAATTAGAAGTTTGGGATTAACAGATGTACACTACTATATATAAAATAGATAACCAACAAGGACCTACTCTATAGCACAAGGAACTATACTTAATACTTTGTAATAACCTATAAGGGAAAAGAATTTGAAAAAAATAGATATATATGTATGTATAACTGAATTACTTTGCTATACACTTGAAACTAACACAACATTGTAAGTGAACTATACTTCAATTTTTAAAAATTTTTAATAAAAAATTGTTTTTTAATAAAAAATTTTTTTAAAGAAGAGAGAAACAAACTGTATTGAGGTTATATGTAAAGTTTCTCCCTGACTCTACATGAAAACCAAAAGTACAGTTTTATAATTAAACAACTTTTAAATAAAAAATTTTTCATTATAAATGCAGTATGGAATAATTGCTTTCACAAAGTGACATCCTCTCAAAATTCATAAAGAGAAAATTACTTAAGGGAACCAAAAGTAGAGTACAAAAAGAAATCTATGATAAAGACTTAACTGTCAGGAAATAAAAGCTCTACCACTTGAAAACTGAAACACATTGGTTATTCATTAGGAACTGAGGCATGTCTAGCTCTTAACATAAGACACAAACATTATTCCTTCCCTCTGTTCAACTCTGGTTGATTGTTTGCATGTGGTTGTTTTTTTTTTTTTTCCTAAATTATTATATATGAATTGCCTTCATCCCCTAAAAACCCATACTATGTTCCCTTTAAACATTTTACCAATAATTTTAGAGGTTAAATCATTAAGAGCAAACCTTTAACGCCAGTTTCCTCATGGAGACTGTTGCTTAGGGTGATTTCAAAATCAATATGCATTTTCTAGGTTATATATAAAGTAGTAAAGATCATGGTTTCAGTTATGCAAAGAGTATTAAAAATTCATAAATCTACAACATGAAACACATTTTCCTATATGGCTATAAGGTCATCAATCTAAAACCTAGTGAATTGTTTTTATTAAAGCAATGTTTTATTCAATAGTAATTCTAAATACATAAATTTTTTTAATTAAAAAAGCTCACTCTTAGTCCCAGAAATGAATAATAACTCTAAGTACACAACTTATAATGAGGATGGTATTCATCGGTTATGAATGTGTTAACACAGGCATTCTGTATTCCTGCTAAATTTTGATGAACTTTTCATCTTTGCTATAAGAATGCTTTTCTCTTTTACAATCATTTTCCTCTAAAGTACTGTAAGCTCATAAAAAGAGAAAAAAATAACTAAATATCATAAACAAATAAAATCAAGACTATACCACTTTCATAAATATAGCAAAGGAAAAGTGATCACTATAAAAAGATTTCTAAACAGTAATTCTTCCACACTGGCTTTGGCACAAAACATGGTGGTCAGGAAAGCTAAGTCCTAGCCCTACCATTTATGAAAAGCCACAACTAAAAGCCATGTTAAGCTCTTTTCATGTATTTACTCATCGTTCCTCACAATAACCCAATAGAGCACTTTTTCTGTATATTTTCCAAGCATTTACATTTAAAAAATTCCATCACATTTAATCTAGAAAACATAGTACCAGTTCAAAACTCATGGCAGACAATTTTCAGAGCAACAAATTGGAAATCCCACCAAATTACCTGAAACCATCATGATCTATTGCCTGCTGTAGAATAATGTTCCTATGAAAGAATTATTTATGTACACTCTGTTTACAAAGTTAAGATGAACTGATACTGCTTTTATTACAGTCATTCTACAACCTCTCAGCAGGCTACATTAAAAAAGATAAATTTAAAAAATTTAGCTGGATGACAGTTGCATTAACTAAAAGAGCAAAGAAACTGGCAGCAAACTCCCTACAACACCTTAAGAGCCCTACCTGTGTTCTGCAAAAGAAGGGAGAGATGTTTGGTGTCCTTGAAGTCACCCAAGCTCTAACCCACATAGGACAGAGATCGAGTATCCATATGGTGACTGATGAGCTGATGGAAAACGAGGCCTGGCATCCTCTTCTAAGAGCTTACTGAGGCAGTGACACAACTGGATGCCCACCAGAAATGCCTACATTCTGATAGTTTTCTCTTTCAACATATGTCCCCATGCATCCAGTTGGAAAGCAGATGCCCAAGCTTGATTGTTCTACACTGAGAAAGCAAAGAACTTATCATCCACTGACTCAAATTCACAGGGGATAGAAAACTGCCAAGAATTGGTACCCAGTCAAGATTAAGCAGAATGAACCAGGGTCTGTCAGCAGTTAGGAACTCTACCAAGTGCTGTCCATAAATTAAAAGGAATTTTACCTCTTTAGCATGTGATTTATTTGGAAGAAGCTTTTAGTGCTACGTTCTGAATGAAGCCAAGAGACACTTTATTGAAATGATTCATTTTAGTGCTGAGTTCAGTTCAAGAAGCAAAGGAGATTTCAATAAGCTTTGAGACAAACTTATCAAAGTAATTCCTGCTCTCCCATATACTCCGGGTCTGGTTCAGAAGGAATAACATCATCGTCAACTAGTGGTTAGGAAACAGAAATGAAAAAACTCTCTTCTAATTCTCTATGCACAGAAGTGAACACCTCTCTGGTAAATTCCATACTCAAGAAAAGCTACTTTAAAAGAACTTGGGAGCCAAGCTTTGGTAAATTAAACTCCCAAAGAACATTAAAGACATATTAATGACACTGTATCAATAAACAGTTCAAAATTAAGAAGCCTGATAACACTGACAGTTCATTTGAAAAATAACTTTTTTACCTAAGTTTTTAAAAATAAATTTCCCACTATTTCCATCATTCCTATATCAAAACAACACTGTTCACCCTTCCTGGTAAAGTGTGTTCTTCTCGGTAGGAAAAATGCATGCAGCCATTACCCACCTTCCTTCTCCAGACCCTTTCCAGCCACTAAGCATGTCTGCAGTTCAGTCACGCCAAGAGCCACTATAGTGTCTCAGTAAAAGCTACAGTCAGCTCAGTACATTAAGAAGAAATTGACAAACTATGAAAAAATTCAGGGGTGTATGGAACAAAGGTAAGAAGAGGATATCCTTTGGATGTTATATACAAAAGATAGAATCATGAGTGTAAACAGTTATAAAGTTGTTTAATAAGAAATAACTTTGACATTAGTTAGGCTAGTTAATCTGGTCAGTGTCCTTATAAAATATAGCCTGGGAGTTACTGCTTTCTTGGGTCCACTATCATCATGTGCCAAATAAAGTCATAGTGATCTGGCTACAGCCACCTAAGAACTACATCTGAAGACAGAAGGATTTACACCATTGAAGAAGACATAGAATTCCATAGCAAAGCAAAGGAAATGAGGAAAAATGAAGAGCAGTGAAAGAATTCACTTTTAAACAAGGCAAAGGAAATGAGGAAAAATGATCAACAGCAGTGGAATAATTCACCAAGTCTCTATAAAATAAGATCTGAGTTCGTATCTACTTCCATGAGGTGTCTGTGTTCTTAAGGTGGGTTCATCAGTAGGTTTACACTTGCATTAAGAGATTTTAAAGTAGGAAAGGGGATTTCTCATTATGAACCCACAAACTTCACTTTTCACTGTTGGAGGTATTTCCCCTGTAGATCTATTAGTTAACTCCACCCCTCTTTCATTTGGTTATTTCATTTATTAAAGCAGTAACTGAATGAAATTGTAAATGGCTCACCTGAGATCAGTCAGCCAGAAAAGTGTGTAAAATGGTTGGGGGGAGAGCCCAATTATTCACAAGTAATACAGATAGCTTTCAACATAGATCTGTTGCTGTCACCTAAAAATCTCATTTCACTAGCTTACTAAGTTTCTCTCAGAGCTGACATGAGGCTATTAATAATGATCTGAAACACTTTTGCCCAACTCACAAGATCAATGTGTGGAAAGTTCAAAATCCAACTTCAGGAGTTTAATCTACAAAACACTTCTTACTTCATGGAAGAAGAGTACCGTGCAGTGTCTACAGAAGTAGGACTATAGCTCACCAGGCTCCTCTGTCTCTAGAGTTCTCCTGGCAAGAATCCTGTAGTGGGTTACCATTCATTTCTCCAAGGGATCTTCCTGATCCAGGGATTAAATCCAGGTTTCCTGCACTGCAAGCAGGCTTTTTACCATCTGAGATACCAGGGAAACCCCAAAGTATTAAAACAACACTTAAAAGTTAGTGATCCATTCCATCAGTGAAGGTCAAAATATTTATATGCCTTTCTAATTCCCCTGAATTTAATGACTTCACAGTTTCACTTTAGTGACAACCTGTTCTCTAGTCCTAAACTTGTTTTTATTTGCAGGCCTCTGTGCAAGGAATACAATAAAGACTTTTAAAACACATGGAAGTGAAAAATCTAACCACTGTCTTACCCACAAAGATTGAAAATGAGCCCATTTTAAGTGAAAACACCATGATCATCATCCAGCTAAGTTCCATAAGGGCAGGGCTTTGTTCACTTCACTATCATATATTTTCGACACCCAAAACAGTGCCTGATCATAGGAGGCATTTGGTAAATGCTGACAGAATGGATGATTCATGACAGATGTCGCAGAGCAGCAGAATAAAGGAGACAGCTCTTGAGCCAAGAACTCTCTTCAATACCAATTGCAATCACTGTGATTTAAATATCAGGTCTATATATGAAAAATGACTACGTATAGTTATAGAAACAGATGTGAGTTATGAGAATAAGATTTCAGGTAGAATTCACTGAGTTTTCTAAGGTGAAAGGGAAAGGATATTCATGTGTGAATCAACTGTATGTAATGAAGAGGGTGGGAGAAGGAAGATTTACATTTCTCACTTCACATGGAGCAACTGAGCAAAAGATGGAATCAACTGAAATTTCATCTGATTCCAGAGTGTCTACCCTAAGTCCTAGGTTCACTGCACTTGCCACTTGCTACCTATAAGACAATCACTAAGCCATACAGAAAAACAGGCAACTAAATAAATGACTTACAGTATGACTTTTCCCTGGGTTGGGATGGTCCCCCTGTGTTTGGTAACTTCTGAATACATTTTATATGATAGTATATAGACCAATTTTTGACAACCTAATGCCATCCATGCAACACAAATACATACTAGCAAGAAAAAAAAAATTCCATAAAAACACATTCCTTGCCTGTATACTGTAGGTTCACCAGTTACAGTGTTTAGAAAGTCACATTCCAGTGTTTAGAAAGTCATAAGGAATAATAATATTTATAATTCTGAACTACTACTAATGATGCTGCTGGCTGCCACACCAAATGGCCACTGTGTGCCAGACACTTATTTACAGACTTATTACCTGCTTTTACTGTAGCTCTGAGTCCTGACAAGCAATCTGACAGTAAGATGCTACAATTAGGTCCCTTTTTGGGAGATGAGAAAACTGATGCTCACAGAGATAAAATAACTTGTCCAGGACCTGGTAAGTGAAGGATTCACGATTTAAACACTGTCCACAGAGATCTTCAGAACTAAGATAACATTGCCTCTTTGAGCTTTTATTTTCTTTACCTGATCACCTTCTGAAAAAAGGACAAACATAGTTTTTAAAACTAATTTTGATACTAATCGAATTTATAGTCAAATACATGATGCTTTTCCTTTCCAGAGAAGGAAAATATATGACAAGTTTCCTCTCAAGGAAGGATAATGATCCTTCTTGCTCACAAACATGTTCACTTAGTAAGATCCTGACCCAGTTCCACTTGTATTGTGCACTGCTCTCCAAGCATTATTCTTTCTAAATAGGCTGAGGCTCGGAGTTAAAAAAACTTTTTTTAAAAGCATATCACCTAATTCAATGTATAAGCACCAATGGTCTATATTAAAGCCAGTTAGGAGAGGCCTTATTTGTGGACCCACGGATGGCTGCAAGAATCTTCTATCCCTGAGAGCTGAGCAGGGAGGCCAGCTGCACAGAGCATGACACCGCCGTCCTGCCTCCTCCCCAAGGCCAAGTTCTCACCTGGGATTCCAGACTTCAGAGCACAGCAGACAGGCAAAGCACGGGATTCGTGGCTGTGCAGTTGTAATTCCAATCCTGACTTTACCACTTACCCACTATGTAAATGTGTTAAATGACCATTTAACCTCTCTAAGATCTTCCATTTCCACCTGATAAGCAAACTGTAAGATTTACCCTAAACAAATGTTGTGTTGGCTGCATGGAATAACACGTGGGTGGTGCAAGCCCACTTCCTGGTACATAGTGATAGATAATAGATGTAAAGCTTTCTTCCCCTCCTGAAGGACCGTCTTCACGGGAGTACTGGAGCTCACACTGTCCTGTAAGAAATGACTATTAAATTTTCAGGAATTTTGCAGGCCAGTTATTAAAGACAGCCGTTATTTAAAATTAAGTTATATAACTTAGAGTAAATTATATGTACATATAGTCTATATTTATATCAATTATAATATCTTTTATAATAAAATGAATTATGTAAGCTTAAATAAATCAAGCTAAAAATAAAGGTAATAAGTACACAAATCATATCATTTCCTAATCAGTTTCCTTCATTTTACTTCTGTCTATGCTCTTGAGATTATTTACATCTACAGTCTATTGGGCAGTGGAAATGCTTCAAGATGGCGGGCTATGGCACACCTCTCGCAACTCCAGTTTCAGCTATGTCACATTTGTAGCTTGAAATCAGTCAGGGTAGGAGTTACATGGAAATTTGTAAACACAACAAGTGGGGATTTATTTTCTTTGGACAGCCAATGATTAAGCATTTATCAGCACACCACTGGTATGCATACTTCATCTTATTCCTTTTTGCTCCTGCACCTACCTCTATATTCTCTACAAGTTATTTACATACATACACACATCCATTAAATTTAAAATAAAAATGAAAACAAAAACCTCACATGCCTGCAGTTAACATCCTTTGCCCCATTTCTTTATTGCCAAATTTACTAAAATGTTCTATTTTTGCTTAATTTCAATACTTTCTTACCATCTACTCATTAATTTATTCATTTCACAAATACTTGTACAACTACAATTAACCAGACACTATAAGAGGATCTGGGGATACAACTGAGAGCAGAAGCCAATACAGGCATATCTGCATGGAACTCAAGTCACTCTATGCACCCAGTCTGACTGGTGGAAGTCAGTCACACTGCAGCCTGCCTTCCGTCCCTTCATGAGAGTCTCCAGTGCTCTATTTATTCTTCTTTTTTCTTCTCCTTTGCCTTCCTTAAAAAAATTTACAATTCCCCCAAATGTTTTGCCCTCTTTTCTTTCATGCCCTGTACTAAAAAGTCAAGATTAGTTCAAGGTTTTGACAGCCTACCACTCTTCTTTCTTGCTCAGGAATTTCATGCATTTCTGTGACTTTATCCTTTCCGAAACCAACTTTTCCTCTAGCCTTTCCATTTCAGTAACTGACAATACCATTCACCCAGCTGTTGAAGCTAGAAAGCCGAACACCCTCGTTTCCTGCCGTTCCCTCACCCCTTTACCCGAAATTGGCAAGTCCTGTTAGATCTATATCCAAGACGTCTTCAAAATCCACCATATGCCTACATCTCAGGCTCCATCACCCTCAGCCAAGACCTCTTTTCTCCCCTCAGTCAGTATGAAAGTCTCCTTGCTTTGCTCTTGCCCCTAAATAAAGCACCACAAGAAACAAGACTGAACATTTGTAATATAACCACATCTTGCCACATTAAACAAACAAGCAAACAACAACAAAACCCTCCAAAGTCTCCCCACTCCACTCAGAATAAAATCCAAATTCACTCCCATGGCCAACACACTCTTCATCATCTAGGCCTGCCCACCCCCTGAACTAGCGCCTTCCCATCCCCACTTGATAGTTATCCCAAGGCTGGAACCCTCTGTGCAGATCTGAGCAGGGTGAGCACCTCCTCTCATCCACAAGGATTCAGAGACCTTCCCTGACCAACCAATGGGAATTCGCCCCAGCCAGGCTCACCCACCACTCTCCACCACACTGTTCACTCCTTGTTGGTTACTTAGGGTCTGTCTTCTTCTTCTGGAAGGAAAGCTACACAGGGGCAAGGATCTTGTCCTCCTTAAACCCCAGTACAGCCCTGGTGCCTACCTGGAACATGCCGGGCGCATGGCAGACATTCAGTAGATCTTTGCTGATGAATGAATAAATGGAGTATGATCTAAGAGACAGTGAAGGCAGGACTAATTGGAAACAAAGACACCCCAAAACAGGGAGTTTTCTGGGACTGTAGAGAAGACTAAGAATAGCAATATGCTACTTACTGGAGTGGGTTGCCATTGCCTTCTCCTAAGTGCTAACAGTATGAGTCAAATTTCCGTCTTTATTAAATTCTTACTTGCCCATGGCTTGAGTTATTTTGAAAGTGAAGTCGCTCAGTCGTGTCCGACTCTTTGCAACCCTATGGACTGTAGCCTACCAGGCTCCTCTGTCCGTGGAATTCTCCAGGCAAGAGTACTGGAGTGGTTTGCCATTTCCTGCTTTTAGTGGCAAGCTAATTTACCCAAGTACCTGTTCAGATAAATCTATGATAATTTTCATGGCTAGGTCCAAAGATTTTTTAAAAAGAAAGAAAATTTTGTACTTTAAAGATCTTCCTGAACCCTCAGAAACATTCCTGAGAGGCAGTGTTCCCTGGGCTACCTCATATACCTGCGCTGTAATAAATTCCTATTGTGAGGGTAACAGGCAGGAAGACTAGGGGCCCCGAACGGAAGAAATAGGCTGGAAGTGTCAAACATTTTTTTAATCTCTCTTAAGTGGCAGGAGTAAACAAACTACAAGTGTCAGATTTTTTTTCCCTTCTTTATACAAAATTAAAAGGAGGTTTCTTTCAAAATTCTGTGTTGCCATGACAACACCTTGTTTCACCCGAACTTAACTTTTCTCAAACTTTGAGCTAACTAATGCGGTTTTTTTTTTTCCTATGGAAATGTTTTTCTTAACCTATGTTAATGAACAATGTATTTACCTTAAACTCTGTCTTTCCTCAAGTTGGTTCTGCCTAAGACTAAGACTCAGAAACGATAATGGCTCAAAAAAGCAATATGTTTTACTCATACAATTGTTCTCCTAATCTATGTTAATGAGACCATGGAAACCTGCCTCTTCAAGATTCATGTCAAACATTTTATGGCCCGGGATGACTCACCTTGTACCAATGCTATCTCAAAATGCATGTTGTGGGTGAGGGGCCTAGTGCCATTCTCTGAGTTATGAGACATTTCCTTTCTCTAATTAGCAGCCTGCGAGTAGGTATATAACTTCCTGTTAAAGACTAGCAGGAGGACACTCTTTCTGCCCTCTTCTGATGTCTATGTCAGAAGCTCTCTCTTTTATACTTTAATAAAACTTTAATATACAAAAGCTCTGAGTGAGCAAGCTTCGTCACTGGCCCTGGATTGAATTCCTCTCCTCCAGAGGCCATTTTTGAATCCAAGACCAAAAATGAATCCCGGCATTTTTCACGGCTCAGCAACAACCTTTCATTATCATACACCAAAAGTAGGGAGTCGGGGCAGGGGAAGGCAGAGCTCTCCTCCCAAAGAAAACTGAGGGGCCTGTGCTCTGATGTGCAAGGCTCTTCCCCCAGGGAAGCAGCAGAATGCTTGTACCGCTTAACTGAGGCTTCACAGCCTCATCTCTCCTTCCAAATAACAGCAGCCAGCAGGGTTACTTCTTCCAGCTACTCCTTTCTTATCTGATATGACACAGGGAAGGACAGGGATAGGGAAGAGAAGGAAGGAAGAAAGAGGAAGGGAAATGGGAAAGGGAAAAGAAAGGAGGCTAACAAGAGTGGGGGTGTCACAAAGAACTGACTCGGCGCTTCACTTTTCCAGTGATCCCCCTGCAACAGGTGATGCTGGATGGTAAAAACACAAGGTCAAGGAGCCCAGTCCGGTACCTCATCAAGGACCACACAGCTCCAGGAGACACGGGGAATCCACTGCTCTTGGGTTCAGACGGCATGGCATGGCAGCCACCCCAAGCTCCTTTGTGAGGGAACCGCTGCTGCTTCCCATTCTCCCGGAAAGAGTGTGCTGTCGGGGAGCTTCCAGGCTGCTGTGGGCCGCGCTGATGGATGACCCCATTGCTCCTAATTGTGAGGAGGAAATAACGTCAAAAGGAGCGACAAGACCTGCAACAAGGAACAGGGGTCCCCATCCCCTCCCCAAGCCCTGTCCCTTGGAAACAACTATTTCCAAATCTTTTAGCTCTTCTGTTTCTGGTATTTATCACAATATTTTTAAAATAACATTAAATAATAATGTTATTTCCAATTTTAGAACTTGTCATATTGGCTCATTACAAGAGAAGATGAAGATTTAATCCTTTCATGTGGTCACCAATACACATACAGACACTCTTCACTTCTCATCCTCCTCATACATTTCTCTCATAATAAATATAAGTTGAATTATCATAACCTAGCTGAAGGGATATTTGGGATTTTCATTATTATTATCTTGTAAAATTGTGTTTAGAGATGATCCATGCAACTTATTCTCACATATTCTTCCATGAATCCTCTGAGATATATTCCATAACATTAGCTGGGCAAAAATTTAAAAGTATGACACTACTCAGGGATGGGGAGAATATGGAACAAGAGGATTCTCATCCACTGCTGCAGTTATTTCAAGAGAATAGCCCCACATCAACACAGTGAATATGTATCTATCTGTGGGCCCACAATCTCACTTCTGTGGTTATGCCCTGGAAAACGTGCAGGTATGTGCACACAAAATGTAACTCCAGCATGGTATATAACCAAAAAAGTGAAAACAACCTAAATTCAGAATCCAAAAGGATGGATGTGTGCATGCTAAGTCACTTCAGTCCTGTCCGACTCTCTGTGACCCTGTGGATTGTAGCCCGCCAGGCTTCTGTCCATGGGATTCTCCAGGCAAGAATACCAGAGTGGGTTGCCATGTCTTCCTCCAGGGGATCTTTCCGACCCAGTTATTGAACCCACATCTTTTATGTCTCCTGCACTGGCAGATGGGTTCTTTACCAGTGTACCACCTGGGAAGCCCTTATTCTAAACTAGCAGATAAGAATTTCTGGGAAAAGGAGACACAATTATGTGAGATTCTCAATGAGTCAAGACCCTCCAATATAGGCAGAACCTCTGAGATCATCTCCTGCTACTACTGTGAGCCCAGGCTCTGAGCTGCAGATGCCCTGGGAGGTTATTTGCCCCAGTCACATGTGCCCCATGGAGTCAGGCGCTCAGGGGTAACCCTGTGACTCTGGAGTTACACAGACAGAATCCAAATCGGGGATGGGTGACCCTCGAGAGGTTACTTTCTATGCCTATACTTTCTGCTCTGTGAAACAAGGGTAACAGCTGTCAGCAGTAAGTGACTTCATACCTGTAAATGGCATGGTCCCATTCCTGGAGCATAGCCTTCACTCAAGAGATACTGTTATTGATCAGGTATCCCCAAGAGAAGACTCTAAACATGGACATCACCAGATGGCCAACACCGAAATCAAATTGATTATATTCTTTGCAGCCAAAGGTGCCAAAGCTCTATACAGTCAGCAAAAAACAAGACTGGGAGCTGACTGTGGCTCAGATTATGAACTCCTTATTGCCAAATTCAGACTTAAATTGAAGAAAGTGCGGGAAACCACTAGACCATTCAGGTATGACCTAAATCAAACCCCTTATGATTATACAGTAGAAGTGAGAAATAGATTTAAGGGACTAGATCTGATAGACAGAGTGCCTAATGAACTGTGGATGGAGGTTCCTGATATTGTACAGGAGATAGGAATCAAGACCATCCCCAAGAAAAAGAAATGCAAGGAGGCAAAATGGCTGTCTGAGGAGGCCTTAAAATAGCTGTGAAAAGAAGTGAACAGCAAAGGAGAAAAGGAAAGATATAATCATCTGAATGCAGTTCCAAAGAATAGCAAGGAGAGATAAGAAAGCCTTTCTCACTGATCAATGCAAAGAAATAGAGGAAAGCAACAGAATGGGAAAGACTAGAGATCTCTTCAAGAAAATCAGAGATACCAAGGCAACATTTCATGCAAAGATGGGCTCAATAAAGGACAGACATGGTATGGACCTAACAGAAGCAGAAGACATTAAGAAGAGGTGGCAAGAATACACAGAAGAACTGTACAAAAAAGATCTTCATGACCCAGATAATCATAATGGTGTGATCACTCACCTAGAGCCAGACATCCTGAAATGTGAAGTCAAGTGGGCCTTGGGAAGCATCACTATGAACAAAGCTAGTGGAGGTGATGGAATTCCAGTTGAGCTATTTCAAATCCTAAAAGATGATTCTGTGAAAGTGTTGCACTCAATATGTCAGCAAACTTGGATAACTAAGCAGTTGCCACAGGACTGGAAAAGGTCAGTTTTCATTCTAATCCCAAAGAAAGGCAATCCCCAAGAATGCTCAAACTACCGCACAATTGCACTCATCTCACACGCTAGTAAAGCAATGCTCAAAATTCTCCAAGCCAGGCTTCAGCAATACATGAACCATGAACTTCCAGATGTTCAAGGTGGATTTAGAAAAGACAGAGGAACCAGAGATCAAATTGCCAACATCCGCAGGATCATCGAAAAAGCAAGAAAATTCCAGAAAAACATCTATTTCTGCTTTATTGACTACGCCAAAGCTTTTGACTGTGTGTATCACAATACACTGTGGAAAATTCTGAAAGAGATGGCAATACCAGACCACCTGACCTGCCTCTTGAGAAACCTGTATGCAGGTCAGGAAGCAACAGTTAGAACTGGACATGGAACAACAGCATGGTTCCAAATAGGAAAAGGAGTACATCAAGTCCGGATATTGTCATCCTGCTTATTTAACTTATATGCAGAGTACATCATGAGAAATGCTGGACTGGATGAAGCACAAGCTGGAATCAAGATTGCTGGGAGAAATATCAATAACCTCAGATATGCAGATGACACCACCTTTATGGCAGAAAGTGAAGAAGAACTAAAGAGCCTCTTGATGAAAGTGAAAGAGGAGAGTAAAAAGGTTGACTTAAAGCTCAACATTCAGAAAACTAAGATCATGGCATCTGGTCCCATCACTTCATGGCAAATAGATGGGGAAACAGTGGCTGACTTTCTTTTGGGGGCTCCAAAATCACTGCAGATGGTGATTGCAGCCATGAAATTAAAAGATGCTTACTGCTTGAAAGGAAAGGTATGACCAACCTAGACAGCATATTAAAAAGTAGAGACATTACTTTGTCAGCAAAGTTCTGCCTAGTCAAGGCTATGGTTTTTCCAGTGGTCATGTACGGATGTAAGAGTTGGACCATAAAACAAGCTGAACACCAAAGAATTGATGCTGGTGAACTATGGTGCTGGAGAAGACTCTTGAGAGTCCCTTGGACTGCAAGGAGATCCAACCAGTCCATCCTAATGGAGATGGGTCCTGATGGGTCCTGGAAGGACTGATATTAAAGCTGAAACTCCAATACTTTGGCCACCTGATGTGAAGAGCTGACTCATCTGAAAAGACCCTGATGCTGGGAAAGATTGAGTGCAGGAAGAGATGGGGATGACAGAGGATGAGACAACTGGATGGTATCACTGACTCAATGGATATGGTTTTGGGTGGACTCCGGAAGTTGGTGACGGACTGGGAGGCCTGCCGTGCTGAGATTCACGGGGTCGCAAAGAGTCGGACACGACTGAGCAACTGAACGGAACTGAACTGAGTCCCTGTTACCTGTTCTCAGTCCCTTCCTATCAAGTTCACAGTTGCACTCAGGTACTCATGTAATTACTCACGTAACGTCTGTCTTCCCCAGCACTGCCCTTTGTGGGAAGGAATCTTATCTGTCTTATGTGTGGCCAGGCACAAAATGGGAATGCATTGAACAGGTGGAGAAAACGATGCAGGAAAGAAAGAACACCTCCACCTATGCAGAGATGCTGGTGGTTGTGAGAGCTAAAAGTTACTAAAACAAACAAAAAATCCATAGACTGTGAACTATGCAACTTCCAAGCTACATATCAGCAGTTATTATTTTTTCATAAAACTTCCAGCAGTTTGGTATGATGAAGGTCAAGAAAATTACTAAAGGACTAAAAGAGATAATTATCCTCTTTGAAAAAAGCCTAGCTCAATAGTGACCAGATGAAGAAGAAAGGACTATAAGCAACCATGTGTTGGGGAGTCCTAAGACCAAAGGAGATAAGACTTCAAGTTTGAGTGTAGACAAAAGAATGCTGTCTGCCATCAAGCTATCAGCCACTGCAGCTGGCCCCAGGGTGCACACTGAGGGAATTCAGAATGGAGAAAAACAGGATACTGACCCTAGACAGCTGAGACGCATATCAAAGGAAAAATTTTAATGAGCCCAGACTCTTGCGTCTTTTAATATATTGCAAAGCACTAAATCACTAACTTGAGGTGTCTGATTTTTTGTGATTAGCACTCTTTTGAGTTTAAACTATAGGGTTTTTTTCCCCCCAGCAGCAAAAACTCATACATCCTAGTTCTTCCCTCACCTCTATGGAACAGTTCCCTTAGAGCTATCTAAGGGGCTTTCTCAGGTTATAAATCCTTAGTAATGGTCCCAAATAAAACGTAATTCTCAACTTTCAAGTTCTGTGGGTGTTTTTTTTTTCAGTCGATATGAGGTTAAAATATCTCTGGATGGGACCAGAGGGGAAGGTCTGCAGTCACTTGTCACAGAGGAAAGGAGGCACACACAAAGAGGAGGCAGAAGCAAGTGGAAAGCCAGAGGAGCTGATGGGAAGGTCAGCAATGCAATTACTGCGATTGGTTAAAACGATATCGAGGAGAGGCACACTCATATAAGCCACGGGGAGGTCCTCTGGCTCACAGCTTTCTTGGTTTAAGCTTGGGTCAAAATGATAACTAGGCTCCTTCCTTTTACACGCCTCTGAGATTCACAGAGAGCTCGCAGAGTACTAAAATCTATTTAAATTATCTCCAAGTATGCCCAGGCAGGAATTTAATGACTCATCTCAGCTTGTTGACATGCAATAGCACTGCTCTTATCTTTGTGTCAAGAAGTATAAAGAGGTAGGGAATGGGATAAAAAGGCAGGATTTTTTTTTTTTTTAAAGATAAAATTCTTCCGGACAAGGCCGGAGAATAAATCAGCTGCATTTATTAAAAGTTCAAACGTAAGGAACTTATAATTACTGAAAAATGGGGTTTGCACATCACATTGTTAGTAATCCTGAGGAAGAAAATTACAGTATGTGCTTGAACTTTTAAAACGCCTTAGTCATTCTTATCATCTATAACCCACAGGACAATATGAAAGTGCCTACATTTTTTAAATGAAAACAGGCTACTAAATAAACTTGTTCTTTAACTTGAATATGATATGCAATTAAGTATTCCTGTATGGTTTAGACTGGTCTGTTGTGGAATTCCAAAAACACCCCCCCCCCCACCACCCCGCCCCATTCAAAACTTAGGTAAATACACCACCCCTCAAGCTAGTAAACAGACTCCAATTTAGCAGTGTTCTTTGAAGGATAGCACTTATGTGAATGCATAGATTCCAGTCAAGCTGTTAACAAACTGTTACCATTTGTAACCACTCTCCTGTGTGAATCAAGATTTCTCAGTATTATACAACCAAAACAATCTAGTGATATAAACTTGCAATTAGCATAGGTACTTTTCAATTCCAAATTTGGTGCTCACAAAAACTTTATAATCCTCATTTACACAAGTGTGAAAAGTTTGAACACATACAATGCATCTATCTTAAGGAAATAAGCCTTACTATATTATGGTCTAAGGTGAGGTTTGTTTTTGTTTAGTCGCTCTGTCCTGTCTGACTCTTTTATGACACCATGGACTGCAATCCACCAGGCTTCTCTCTCCTTGGGATCTCCCAGGCAAGAATACTGGAGTGGGTTGCCATTTCCTTCTCCAGGGGATCTTCTCAACCCAGGGATCAAACCTGTATCTCTTGTGTCTCCAGTGTTGGCAGATGGAGTCTTTACTACTGAGCCACCAGGAAAGCCCCCAAGATGAGGTTACATTTACCAGAATGTTGTATCTCTATTTTTTTAATGAAAATTTTCAGACTATTGATTTAAGTAATTTTTCTCTGCACATCATGCACCACTTGACAGCAAAACTTTGACATGACTTACGATTTATCATGATTGTGGGATAAAGAAAAGAGATCATAAACCAAGCAGACTCCGAACACCGTGATGCCCGTCTCTTTCACCAGCATTGCGCAGGTCCCCAGAAACAGACTGAGCAGCAAGAAGAAGGGAGAAGCTGTGGGAGGGAAACTTTCCCCAACACAACACTGGTCCACACTCCTGAAAAACAAAGTTGAGAGGGTTTTACTCCAAGAAGAAATATGGGTTGCTAAGAAATGCCACCTTTTAAAGGTAACAGCCAACACAGATTTCATTTTATTCTAAGTAGATGAGCAAAGATATCTTTAAGAATAAAATTTGCAAAGATGGGAAAAAGTAAATGACTGACAATGCTGAATTTGGTACTTAGGTAAAAGCATATAAGTTATGGTAAAATATGGCATATAACAGAGGAACACTAAAAAGCAATTTAAAATGCTAGTATATAGAGATATACTTAGTGAAATGGAAAGATGTTTAGGTGAATATATAGTAAGTGAATAGTATAAGCCACATGCATGAACTCTGGTGCCAGGTTTCCTGGGTTCAGATCACAGGTCTGCTAACTAATAAGGTAACAGGGGGCAGGTCAATGCCTCCCTGTACCTCATCCTATGTTTATCATCATTATTATTATTATTGTGAAGGTGTTTTATATGTTTCTGTACAAAGAAAACACTGAATAGATACCAAAACACAATCATCATTAATGTGATGAAAATATAGATGCTTTAGTCTTTTTCTCTTATTCTGGCTGATCTCTTTTTTTTTTAATTGAAGTATAGCTGACTTACAATGTTGTATTAGTTTCTAATCTATAGTTGTAAGTGTATTTTATGTGAGAATATTTAGGGAAAACATTTTTTTTTCTCTCAGCTTAATTTCCAGCAGGGATTTTCTAAAACCCTCCAATTGCTGTAAAGTTTTTTTTAACCTTACAAAAAAGAATCAGCTCCCCAGCATGAAACCTCAACGCTCCTTCTGCAGGTGACACACCAATTTGTTCCCTCTCCTCGGTAGGCCAATACATCTGCAGTTGTGACGTCTCCCCCTTATTGTTATGTCTTGGAACAATTGCCTAAATTATATTCCAAATTTGTAGGAGACAGGCTTTTTCTCCGAAGCTGGTTGACAGCTTAAATTACTCAAAGTGCGAGTGACCTGCACAACAGAAAGCCGTAGCAATGTGGCTTATTATCACACAGGTACGGTTAGGCTTCAGGCCCACTCACATTCCCAAGTTTATCAACACACAGAAAAGGCCTGAGAGATCAAGTTCACACTCAAAAGTGATGGTTAATCTTGTTCTAATACCACAGCAAACAGGAAACAATTGTTGAATTTGGGTTTACATTTCTAATATTTTCACAACACTCATATATAACTAGCAATGCCATGAGGGACTTCCCAGGTGGCACAGTGGTAAAGAATCCTCCTGCCAATGTTGGAGACCCAAGAGACATGGGTTCGATCCTTGGATCGGGAAGATCCCCTGGAGAAGGAAATGGCAACCCACTCCAGTATTCTTGCCTGGAGAATCCCATGGACAGAGGAGCCTGGAGGGCTACAATCCATGAGGTCACAAAGAATAGGACACGACTGAGCAACTAAGCACATACTCATGCAATGAAGTGGGAGGCTACAGAGTCAGGACTAGAAGCTTGGTCTTACATTAAGAAAAGGTTCTGCTCTTAAACCAAAACTTTATAAGGTTTAATTCAGTTCATCCTTGATCCAAAGTCTAAGCTGCTTTACAACAAGGATTCTCAGCACAGCTCAGGGAAGATGATGCTTTGTTACAAGTGCTGTCCTGCAGGCTTCAGAATCCTTGGCCTCCACTCACATGCCAGGTGAGCAAAAATATCTCCAGACATTGCAAATGTCCCTGGGGACAACATGGACAAATTTGTCCCATATGGAGAACCACTGGTTTAGAACAGTGTCCCTTGCAGTCACTGTGTTTTGTAAGACTATAAGCCAATAATGAACTGACCCAAAGATTAAGGTTTATAAATCCTTAACCAGGCATCACTCCATGAAGCAGGACAATGGTTCACTGTCCCCCTTTATCTGGGCCAGCCACTGAGTCACTGCCCCCATTACATTCTTTTTTTTTTAAGATTTTTTCTTAATTTATTTATTTTTAATTTAAGGATAATTGCTTTACAGCATTTTGCTGTTTTCTGTCAAACCTCAACATGAATCAGCCACAGGTACACATATATCCCCTCCCTTTTGAACCTCCCTCCCATCTCCCTTACAAGCCCACCCCTAAAGGTTGATACAGAGCCCCTGTTTGAGTTTTCTGAACCATACAGCAAAGTCCCATTGGCTATCTATTTTACATATGGTAATGTAAGTTTCCATGTTACTCTTTCCATTCATCTCACCCTTTCCTCCCTTCTTCCCATGTTCATAAGTCTATTCTCTATGTCTGTTTCTCCATTGTTGCCCTGTAAATAAATTCTTCAGTACCATTTTTCCAGATTCTGTATATGTGTGTTAGAATATGATATTTATCTTTCTCTTTCTGACTGACTTCACTCTGTTATAATAGGTTCTAGGTTCATCCACCTCATCAGAACTGACTCAAATGCATTCCTTTTTATGGCTGAGTAATATTCCATTGTGTATTACATCCCATTTTTAACCCACCCCTTTGCCTATATGGCTATGTCACAACTCAGGTGAGAATCTGATCATCTTTTGGGGAAAGAGGCAATATAATGGGAGACTGTTTTATTGCTTTTCAGTCTCACAAAGCAAGAAGCTTCTGTATTTTGATAAAAAGATGTGCGAATTAGAAAATCACAGTTGAGAATAGTACTTTCAATTCAGCCTTGTTATTTTAAGCTTTAAGCTCCTTTAATGAGTATAATAAAGTGGGGTCAAAAAACTAAGACCAAAATGAAAAGGACAAATTAAGCAAATCATAGTTAAATAGAGGAGAGGACTATACCCAGTATAATTTGGCTCAGAGCTGATTTCAAATTCCATTCTCAGTAAGAGGAATCAAGAAGCTAGAGCTTATCTTCCCAGCATTGGGAGAACAGTCCTTCTAAGAGGCTATGACATAGTTCAGAATACAGCTGGAAAACAGAACAGCCTAGTCTTTGGTTAAGAGACAGTTTCCTATGCCAGGTCTCCAGGAAGCTCACAGTTATCTCACAGCCAAGAAGCTTCCCTCCTCTCTCAGGAAGGAGCTCAGAATCTACACACAAACACACACACACACAGCAGAAACTCCCAGGGAGGAGCATGCCTGTAAACACAGACAAGTGCGTTCTTAGCCATACATACCTATTATAGGAGAGAAAGGCCAAAAGAAACAGCAGGCACGCCAACACATCAGCTCTGCCAACAATTCCAGCTACCTACAAATTTTGAAAAAATAAAAACCTTAGAAAACCACTTTCTCAGAGACCCGTAACAGAAATGTATTTGTTTTTAGAGGAATGAAAGAAACAATAAATTAGAAAATACATTATTCTTCAATTTCTGATATATGACTAATCACTTCTGGTTATCCTAAACATTTAACAATAATTTTAGAGAAGGAGATAGAGAGGAAGAAAGGGGCAAGATTTTCATGCTTAACTTTATTTTTAACCTTTCTTGACTATAATACAACTCATAATCTATCATAATATATTATTGCATATAACATATTTTCAATATAATACATATACTTAAAAATATACTATATACATTATAAATTCCTCCTTTATATTCAGATGTTCTTACATTATTGTACCTACATATATTTCATTATTTTAGTTATATTATAAAATTTTAATATAATATGCCATACATGTAAATCATGTTATAAATTATATAATATAAACTTGATTATATATTTATAATTATGCAACACAGTATACATTATTATAACAAATATCACATTAATAACATATAATAACATTATATACATCATAATATATCATTTTAATTACATCTAAAGATATAAATAATATAATAGAAAGACAATGAAGACTGGTAACTGTTACAAACTTAAGATTGGAAAAGGCTAAAAAGAAACAGTGACTAATGACCATGGTTTTAGAAAATACACATCACAACTAAATTATTAAGGTATAAAGTAGCATGAATTACACAACCTACTGTCAAATGTTTCAGACAATAAAAAATATTTCCATATATTGAAGGAAAAAGAGAGCAAGGATGATAAAGCAAATGCTGCAAAAGGTTAAAAATCGGTGACTCTGGATAAAGAGTAATATGGTCATTACACTTCTTAAGTTTGAAATTTTGTTTTTAACGTGTTACTTCAGAAAGGGACTGAAATGGAAGAGGGGTGGGGGGATAGATGCCTATTTATAAACCTTTGTATTATTTCACTATCTAAAACATGTGTACATTTCTTTTAATTTTTTTAAATCCAAGAAATAAAATTATGAAGGAAAAACTGGGGTATGGTTCAAAGAAAGTTTCAAAGAAAAGCTCACATGGGGAGTAAGAGTTTGCAAGACAAATGAACAGATTTGACATTCAGGCACAGAAAACAGCTTCACCCAAATCACAGAGGACCTGAAGCCCATGGTTTGTTGAAGAATCAATCAACAGTTCATAGCAGAAAATAGATTTCTGGGAAATAGACCTATAAATATCCTCAAATAATGAGCAAACTTTGCAGTCATAAAGGAGAGGTGATGACACACCCATGGAGCTAGACCACCCAAGGCTCGAATATAGACTCCTCTTGTCATCTGAGTGAGACTCAACTTTGTCATCTTTAAGTTCTGAGATTTGGTTTTGTTATTTTTAAAATGAGTATTACACCCCCTACCTCATGTTACTGCTGTAATAAGTAAAATGATATATTGGGCTGGCCAAAAAGTTCTTTGGGTTTTTCCAAATGAACTTTTTGGCCAGCCCAATACATAAAGTGCCCACTCGGTGTTGATGCCCTTCTGTTTTCCTTTTGTCTGCAGAGCAAGGGAGGGAGACTCTTATCACTGAGGTTTTCCCGTGTGGCGTACAGAAATCATCTTTTTACATTAAGGTATACCTGTGTGATATTTTATGTTAACCTTACTAGATAATCCAATATATCTATTAGTTAAAATCTAGATAAAAAATAATTCAATTAAATACCTGCATCTGGATGGATAGCGAGTCACATAATTGAGAAAAATTCTAGTCTAATCCACATCAAGAGGAACCTGGACATGGCCAAAGAATTTCACTGGCAGTAGAGAACTGAAAGCTCCTACCTAAAGTGGCTGTTTCAGGCTGTTCATTGATCCCTTAATCTATAAGGAACTTGAGTGACACGTCAGGAAGAATGCGTGAGGGAAGTAGGCAGTGACAGTGTGGTTTCCCCTCAGTGTCAAGGCCTGGCTCAGCCTCGCAGTCTGTAAAGCTACAACTGCATACGATTCACTTCTGAAGCCTAGTTCTGCTCATTCTACACCACTGCCTCCTAGAGCCCTGAGCTCAGCATCACCTGCAAGACCTCTGGAAGGTTCAACAGAGAGCCCAGCTCCCCAGCAACAAAGTCCTGGGATGAGGCCAGGCATCTGGGCCCAGAGGGACAGCCACCACAGCACAACGGATTGTGGCCAACTCAGACACAGCGAGACTCACAAGTTGGTAGTGGGGGTACCAAGCTGGAACGAGGCAATCACAAGCCGGGCGAGTGAAACTGACACTGTGAAGGCGCCTGGAGCCCTGCTTCTAGAACTGTAGTCAGTCAGCTCTGCTGGGAGACAGCAGCAACAGCAGCATGTGCCAGCTGGACGTGCCCAGATATAAGGAATGCAGTGTCCCTTGGAGCAGAAGCTCAGAAGGGGTGTTGAAAAGTCAGTGCTAACATCGAGACTCTGCTGCCAGCTCCAAACCCCCACGTGGTCACTGAACCCCTATTCTACATCCTTGTTAAGCTGGGGTCTCTGGGGGCAAGAAGGCTAGTGTCTTAAAAACAAAGTGACTGTCATCAGCTAATATATGTCCAGACCAGCCAAACGCTGCAAGTCAATTTGTCAATGTCATCTTGTTCAGTAATTGCATGTATCACTCCCTTCAACAAACATTTTCCAAACGCCTCCTCTTTGCCAGGTATTACGCCAGCTGGAGGGATAAAGCCTGTCCCAAGCAGTTAGTATCTGGTGGGGAGTCAAAAAAGGGTATTAATAGGTTACAAGGAAACTGCATGCATTGTAAAGGAGAGAAATCACAGCCATGAGAAGACTGAAGGGATTAATTTGGACTGCAGGATCCGGGAAGGCTTCGTGGAAAGGCTGGCTATATTCACTGGGACTTACAGGTCAGGCACGGAGGACTTCAGGAAACTCGAGACAGGGAGATGTGAATTCTGGGCCAGAAAGGGAATGCAGCATTCCAGGGAGAGGAAAGAGAGGTCTGTAAGCGTGTGGGTGTTTCTGGCAGGGAAGCCATAAAGTGATGAGAGTGTGTGTGTGTGTGTGTGGGGGTGTGTGTGTGTGTGTGTGTGTGTGTGTGTGTTTAGTTGCTCAGTCATGTCTGACTCTTTGTGACCCAATGGACTGCAGCCTGCTAGGCTCCTCTGTCCATGGGATTTTCCAGGCAAGAATACTGGAGTGGATTGCCATTTCCTTCTCCAGGGCATCTTCCCGACCCACGGATCGACTCTACATCTCCTGCATAGCAGGAGGATGTTTACCCACTGAGCCAAGACAAAGTGATGACAGCATAGATTAGTGAAAGGGGGGCAGCAGTAAGCAACAGAAAGCAAAGATGAAATGTTAAGTTGGAGCCCCTTGGGCTTGATTCCACAACAATGTAGGCTGAATCACAGGGTCCTGTGAAGTACAGAAAGACTGGTCAAAGATATCAATGCAGAGACGGACAGCAATTATTTCTGCCCTCAAGCTGCAGGTTTCCATCACCAATCGGGAAGTTGTAACCTGGGAAATGTATTCCTTTAAGAAATATTTAAACATTTGAAAAATATCAGTGAACCTAATTGAGTTGAATTCAAATAATGTAATGTTCAGATCTCCTAGCAGGCTTTACAGAATCACAAGTGGGAGCTGCCAATTAAGGACTTCACTTGCCCCCAGAACTTGTTACTTCTTGGACTATCACTCTTAGGATTTGTATGAAGTATACTATATGTATAAAGCTATTAATTATGTTATCTGCAAAACGAGTTCTCCTGGTATCAGACTGAGCAGGAACACACACTTAACACATGGCCGCAGCTGAAAGCTAGATGGGCTGATTAGATCACGACCAATTTTTTCCCCGAGTACTCTGTTCCAGCCTTGAAAATGCTCACCCTAACCTTCAACTCCGTGTGTAAGCATTTCCTGTTCTTGTTTTTGACTTGACATATGAGCATTCCTTCAAACAGTAATGTCTCGTGATGACTGTTAAGTTTTAATTCTCATAGGAGAATTTCAATGATTTCCCCCATTTTCCTAATTTCTCTACTGATTTTTCTCATGATTCAGAATTAAGAAAAACCCATAAATTTCCCAAGAAATATACTGTCAGGAAACCCAAGAATCACAAGGTTTTCAATGAGGAAAGTCTACCTTATTCACTGTATAGTCCTGCATTGATTGACTATATTCCGGTCACTCAAATATTTATTGAAAAATTAAGTAAATAAATGAATTTGTTCATCTCTACTGAAGTTGGAATAATTTTTCCCTTCACTGGAATTGTAGTTTTACCACAACATATTGCTTTGTCTTCTATGGTTTTATGTGTATGCTCTTTGGCTTTCTAGAGGTTTATGAACAAACTGTGGGTAGGGAATCCCACTGCCCACTCACATATCCCCTTGGCACCTGGCAAAGGGCCTGTACCAAGCAAGGACTCATTAACAATTTGTTGATTATATAATTAAGAAAGCAAATTGTTAATCATATCAACATGCTTAAACTAAACCTTCCTCCCCTCCAATTCAAACCCTCTATTCTTCCTGTCATAATTGATGGTCCCATTTTTATTCTTGTTTAACACAAGGTGGATATATTCTACTAAATCCCTCTTTCACCACACTATGGTCTGTTTTTCTTTTTTTTAAAATCATTCACTGTTTTCATAATGCACATTTCTTTTGTACTATTCCTCTGTCCTCCTTTTTAGAAACCTAACCTAATATCTATAATTAAGTAATGGTCTCTAGATTTTACTTTCCAGTATAGTGTATTATGTAGGTCAAACTTCTTTACTTTCTTATGCCTCCCCTATCTCCTTGTAAATGCAAATAGTTTAATATTTTTTCCTAAATAAATGTCCATCTCTCAGGCTGCTTTGTCCCCATAATTGAGTTACCATGGATTTTTTTTTTTCCGATTAGTATGAAAGCTGGTTGAAACCCTTTTTTAAAGGTCATTTTTCTAACAGAATTTTCCCTTTTTCTTAGATTTCAACCTAACTCTATCAGCTCACGATCACACTGAATTTTATGCTCTCCTTTTCTGCAAGCACAGAATTAGGACTGGTCTTATTCTACTCAATTGTTCTTTCCTACACAAATTTTCCCTAAGACCTCTAAGCATGAATTTTCAAATCTATCTAAGAGACTATCAGAAACATAAAAGTTGATGGGCTTAGATTAAAACATTGCCATTGACCTGGTGTCATACGTTCTAATATGGCTAGGAGTAGTGGTCCTTGATTATTTCTCTTCATTTAACAATAATATTGAAAATTTACACATCATTCTTATCTTTTAAAATTCATATCTAAAATGTTTCATCATAATTTTAAATACTTCAAGGGATTTAACTTCCTGTGCATTTTAGAAATTGATATTTTAAAATAGGCCATAAACTTACTGTTTTGAATGTACCAAATGAACCTGAAACATACCACAGCATTTTGAAGCTCATTTTCTTACATTTACACAAATATGAACAAGCTCTTCTTTAAATGACAGACATTTCACGTGCCCTTTCCCCTTGAAATCATGTTTCCATTTTATCTCCCCTTCAGCAATTTTTTCTTAATATGCTATGCAATGACATTTTAAAATATTCTATTTATCATCTTACTCTATAATAAAAATATATATATAATTAGATTAATGATTAATTTTTTAAAGTTCCTGTGATCAAAAGCACCTAAATTTTCTGAATTTTCAAAATTGTTGAATTTTCAATTTTGTATTATTATTTCAATTAATAATATTTTCAATTGCTAAATACATTGTAAGTTAGAAAAAATGATAAAAATTATTGAATAAAGAATAGTCCTCAATATATAGGTGTAGGCTTTTTAAATAAATTCAGTTATCTATGACTGAATATTACTTTTTGTTAGAAAAAGGAAGTATGCGGCATCAAATTCTATTTGTAGCTTTTGTATTTAAACACAGTTCACATAAATGAGGACAGAAGTAACCATGTTACAGCAGTGACAGTTCTTTGAACACCCAAGTTCTCTGCAAAATCATAGCGATCTATCATCTTGCATAATGTTTAATGATCTACCAGCTGACAACTCTACCAGGTTCTCCTTTAACCTGGTTAAAAGTAAATAAATGAAGTGTACCAATCATTAGAGTTATCTGTCATTAGATTCATTTGCTTTCACAGTTTCTCAAAACTAAGGAAAAAAGCCTTGACTGAGACTTTGCAAAGGATTATTAGTTATACTTTACAGCCCTCCACTTACAGGCACCTTGTTCAGTCCAAAATACTCAGGAAGGCTGGGAAAATTACACTTAACAAAGTAATTGTTTATAAAATAATTTTCTCCCTTATCACTCTAAATATACTTGTGTCAAAACCTTGGGCTTACAGATTTAGAATTTTGTCTGTGGCAAATGTCCATCATATAGCCTTACTAGCCCTCATTATCAAACCAATTGGCCAAATCAGACGTTTTACTTCAGGTCAAATGAAAGTATTACGCATCCCCACGACAAGCATCTTGCAGGCCACCATATCTTACTTCTAATACCATGCTGCTTTCTTCACAGAAACATGTATAGACAGAAAAGGACATAAACCTATTTTGGGTTTATGATGCCTTAATTAGAGGAGACTTGGCTGACACCAAAATATCAAACTGGTTCACTGTATGGTGCCATTTGTACCCCTGGGCATAGTAAGATTCTGATGTATGCAAGACATTCCTTATTTTTTTAATATAAGAAAAAGGCAACTGAAAGGGGAAGAGGGAGAGGAGAATCAACTTGACACTTTTCCCCCAGGTTCTCAGACCTGGATGTAAACTGTAGGATGTGAACTGTAGGAAAATGTCCGGATGCAATCTGTGACTCTTGAGACAATTCTTATAAAACTGTGGTACCCATGTACTGCTTGGAAAGTCTTCATCCACCCTGAGCAATACATAAACTAAACCAGCTGTGGCTACTGAGATGTGAAGCCAGGCTAGATCATACCATCTTGGTACATAATTAAGCCCATATTTTAAGTAAGACTCCAGATCTATACTTTCTAAACACATTTCTCATCATCCTCCAAATAACTACAGCTCATACTAAATAACTTGGAAAACTATTGGTAAGTCTCAAAACTGTGTTTAATTTGAAGAATGTCAGTTCAATATCATAAAAGTTTTAATGGTCTTCCCCCCGCTCCTGGGCTTCCTATGTGGCTCAGTGGTAAAGAATCCACCTGCCAAGCAGGAGACAGGGGTTCTATCTCTGGGTCATGAAAGCCTCCTGGAGAAGGAAATGGCAACCCACTCCAGTATTCTTGCCTGGGAAATTCCATGGACAAGGAGTCTGGTGGGCTACAGTCCATGGGGTCGCCAAGAGTCCAACACAACTTATCGACTAAACAACTCTAGCACTCAAGAGTTCTGTATCATGAATGTTATAAATATTAAGCAGAGCAAGAATAGGTTAAAAAATCATAGAGCAGGAACAATAACTCAGCATGCTAAGTATCTCAAAATGCCCCTTGCTCTTTAAAACACATTAGGACTTAAATTTTCCACAAAGAAAGAACTGTGGTTATTTATGACTACCTGTAATAATGACAGTGGCTATTTAGAAAAGCAGTTAAGTCCTGGAGGTGCAATAAAGGCCATTAGAACATTTAAAAAGAAAAGTTGTCAAGCAGAATGATTTATATATAAACACTTCAGTAAAGCTTTAAATTCACGTGGTTTTGAGAGGAGAAAAAGATGACTTTTTGTTTCATTATTTCATTGAGTCCCAGTGACACTCACCGCCTCTGTGTGAACAGGATGCACGGCAAAAAGTAACGCGGTAACAAAAGCAAGTCCACGATTCTTGAAGACAGTTTTGTCACAGGTGTACATCAGGACAAGGGTCACTAGGCAGTGTAAAATGACATTTACTGCGTGGAAGTAGAAGGGGTCCATGCCAGTCAAAAAGATGTTCAGCCTGTGACAACAAATAAAAACTGAATTAGCTACAAACAGAAGACAAGCACAAGGAAAGCAAAGGGAATCCATCACTTTAAAAGGTAAGTCATTTAATTATTTTTAAATGATTCCACTCTCAGGTTACTCTATATATCTAAGTTTTTTCCTATCTAAAAAATTTTCTAGCTGCAGAAATCTTTGTAAATGCAATATGATATTACTTCAGAAAACTTGGTGGCCTCACTGAAAAGGCAGACAGGTGTGGAATGCTTTTCTTCCCTCACTGGCTTTTTCCCCTCACTCCCTGGCTGGTGCAAACACCTCCCAGTACTCTTGTTTCACTAACACATCTTCCTAAGCAGCTGAGTGTTCACAGGCAAGTCCTCGGTGCTGCAGGTTGGAGCCATGGTCACCAGTGATGAGAAAGAGACCAAGAAACTGGTACCTGTGGTCAAGGTTGGGACAAACCAGGCATGACTGTGTTCTCTCACCCACAGTGCCACCAGGAACCAAATTTCCAGATTACGCACAAGGAATCATTGTTAATTACCACCCCACAAGGCATCTCCAGGGTATCTACCCACTATTACCAGCTGTAGCTGAAATTATTAATATAGGGGTGATGAGAATGAGCATAGCATTTCAGAATTTGTATTAAATGTTCTTTAACAGCAATTCCTATAGAATCTCAGAATCTGAATTCCAGGATTACAACAAAAAGAAAATAAAAAGAGAACCACAATCAGAAGAGAAATTTGTTGTTCAAAATTTTAAACACTTTCACAGAGAGACTTCTGAAGGTAGCCTTTAAGTTAAGAATAGGACATCACGTCCTCAAATAAGTCTGTGGGGTTATAGAAAAAAATGCAACTGCATAGGGAACAGTTCTCTTGGTAGAACACACATACCCTAAGTGGTACTGTCTATAACCATCTAGACTCCAGTCCATTTTACCAAAACACTAATTCCATATCTTTATCCTCACACTCTAGATCTGCTTCTCTTACACAGCTACCTCCGCTTTGCCAAAAACAGCTGAGAATCTAAAAGTCAACTTTAGCGATGGCATACGCATATTCTAAATACTTGAGTTGATTCAGCTTTAATTTACAGAATTTTAAACATCTCAAGCTTTATTTGGACACACGAATCTAAATGTCATAGTTACTAATCAACTCAATTTTCATTTCCACTGAAGTAATCATGGTCCCAACTAAGCCTAAAAAAAAATGAATTGCTGGCCAACTCCAGGGGCCCAGTGCAAAATCCAAGACAGCTGCGCTGCAGACCTATGCATCTGCGCACACCCCACAGTGCCTGAGACAGGAGCCTGGCATGAAACACCGCCTTCAGAGGGAAAGAAGAAAGGGCCATGAACAAGGGGACCGGTGTGTTCGGCTAAAGAAGGGAGAACAGCATCCCTGCCATTCCAGGACAAGAGGACCTACACAGGGTGAGAGAGCTGCTGGAAATCAGAAAGCAGAGGATGGGGCTTCCCTGCCGGCTCAGTGGTAAAGAACCCAGCTGCCAATGCAGGTGACGTGAGTTTGATCCCTGATCCGAGAAGATCCCAAATGCTGCAGAGCAACTACTGAGCCTGTGCTCTGGAGCCCGAGAGTCTCAACCCCTGAGCCCACTTACTGAAGCCCGTGATCCCTAGAGTCCAAGCTTCCCAGCAAGAGAAGCCACCACAATGAGAAGCTTCTGCACCAAAATTAGAGAGTAGCCCGCTTAGCAATGAAGACCCAGTACAGCCAAAATTACATAAATAAATAAGATTTAAAAAAAGAAAGAACGCACCGGATGGAGGAGCTGTGAGAAGGATGAGCCCGAGTCCCTGTCCTTAGGGAAGATGGGGTGGTCCCCTGACAGCCCACTCCCCTGAAGTTGATTTTATTCTGTTTCCACTTCACCAGGCTGAGTTTTCCAGACCAGCTAAGCCATTCATTTAAAATTCATTCACATTCATCTCAGTGAGAGAAAATAGGCAATCTCATATGTGATAGGTATCTAGGTTGTCAATATATATAAGAGGCTTTACAAATTGCACACCCTTTGCCCCAAAATTCCACTTCTAGAAATTTTCTGTAGGGAAAAAACAAAAAAGTATTCAAAAACACATATATACATACATATGTGATACTGTGATGCAGTAAGAATACGTATTTTGATCTTCATCCCAACTCCTGGTTAGAGACCCTAAAACTTTTGTAATTTCCTAAGTGATAAAGGTGCTAGAAATATCTTTTGTTTTAATAGTTGGTCTCTGCCCCCAAGTTCCTGGCACCACTCTCCTAAATTCCTTGCAGTTTCCTAAGTGATAAGAGCACTGGAAGCACCTTTTGTTTTAATACTTGGTGTTTGGCTCTGGTTCCTGACACAGAGCTCCTAAATCTCTTAGAATTCCCTGGGAGATAGGAGTGACTTTTCTCTTAACAAGGTGATTCTTAGCGGGCTCCTGGGTGGCTTCAGGATGGGAGCTGGTCACGAGAAAGACCACATGTGATTAGAAGCTTGGAACTTTTAGTCCACCCCCATCCTCAGGAAGAGGAGAGTTGAGGGAGGCTGAGCTAATAATTGATCACGCCTACATGATGACACTTGCAAAAAAATTCCCGGAACTGTGGGGTTTGGAAGGCTTCCAGGTTGGTGAACACGTCACCATGCCAGCAGAGTGACAGAACCCAGCTCCACAGGGACAGAAGCTCCTGTATTCAGCACTCTCCAGGCTCTGCCCTATACATTTCTTCATCTGGCTATTATCTGTACCGTTTATCACGCCCTTCTTTATATAATAGACTGGTTTCCCTGAGTTCTGTGAGCCATTATAGCAAATTATCAAGTCTGAAGGGGGAGGTCATAGGAAACTCCAACTTGTAGCCAAAAAGTGAAAGTGTTAGTCTCTTATTTGTTTCTGACTCTTTGAGACCCCCAGAGACTGTAGCCTGCCAGGTTCCTCTGTCCATGGAATTCTCCAGGCCAAGAATACTGGAGCTGGTAGCCACTCCCTTCTCTAGGGTATCTTCCTTACGCAAGGATCAAACTGGGTCTTCCGCATCGCAGAGAGATTCTTTACCATCTGCGTCACCAGGGAAGACCCAACTTGCGACCAAGTCAGACATAAATGTTAGTAACCTGAGGACCAGTACTTGTGATTGCCGTCTGAAGAGAGGGCACTCTTGTAGAACTGAGCCCTTACCTGGGGGCTCTGATGTTAACTCCAGGCAGACAGTGTCCAAACTGATTGAATTCCAGGACACCCAGCAAGTGTGAGAGAATTGTTTGGTGTAGGATAAACCCACATATCTGGTGTTAGAAATCTTGTGAGTTTAAGTAGAGGCAGAAAGAGGAATTTTCCTGTCAATGTACAAACATTGTGTTAATTATAAAAATGGCAACACAGAGATGGCAAAACATCTAATGAACCCTTATGTATTTATCTATTCCCTGGAGAAGGAAATGGCAATGCACTCCAGTATTCCTGCCTGGAAATCCCATGGACAGAGGAGCCTGGTGGGCTACAGTCCACAGGGTCGCAAAGAGTCAGAAACGACTGAGTGACTGAGTATATTCCCACCAATGATATACTTTAGATCATAACTCTGGATTACAAATAATAGCACTGTTTTTTAAGACAAAGGACTTGTTATTTTTCCAATTTATTTGTTATTCAACCATTTAACAAGCAAAAGCATCATTAAAGATGATGTTATTACTATGTTATGACATGTTTATGAGATACTTAACATACACTCCTTTCCCCTTCCAAAATGATATAAAGTAGGAGGTATGACTCATCCATGTGTCTATATGTATCATATCTAAAAATGTGCAGATGTTATCCATATAGATTATTTCTGGAAATTGATTAGGAGTGAGTGATTGGTGTTGTAAATGAATTCAATTAGATCCAAAAATATAAAAATAAGTTGGTGAATGGGGAACCAATGTAGAGATAAGGTAACAGTGTGAAAGCCCCTCACCTGGTACCTTAATCTAAGCTTTGAGAAATCACCAAAAATCTAGTTATGAGAATTTCCCAAATATCTAAAAACATGGAGCCTGAACTCTCCAAATGATAGATAAGTGAGCTTAAGATGAAATGGTAAGAAAATTTTTGAATATATCCTACGTGTGAGCACTAGAAAAAGAATCTCTAATTCTGAGAGTTACTACAGGTTCACAAAAAGGGATTTAACTGATTAACTTCAGGAGAGGGGTGTGATAGACATGTTACATCTTTAACAATGTCATTAAATAGGCTCTCTCAGAATCTCCTGGCATACAAGACAGAATAAAATAGATATGAGCTAACAGAGAGTGGTGAATACTAAATCAATATCTCCTTGGCTGGAGACCTCCAGGGTATGTCACAGCATTCTGATAATATCTCTAGTCTGTCCAATATTTTTATCGGCTTAAATGAATCCGTAGTGTATGCAAACCAAGCCTGCACATGGCCTGTATCAGGGAAGGAGAGTTAACTATACTGAAGATTGAGCTTCACAAAGAGCTTAAATGACTAAAATTGAGAGCTAATTCTAACAGAATTAGACAGAACATGGGTAACAGTAAAGACCCACATTTAGACACAAAATAGAACAAAATTTTTGCAATCCAGATTAAAACTCTACATGTTGTATTGTCCAAGGGTTGTTTTGTTAGTCTACCCTGAAGTCAGAGTTACTGTGTCCTAGCTATCAAAACAGACCAGAGCACCAATACCGTTAGTCAGGGAACTGCCGAAGTCAGTATTTTTCATATCAGTGCACTCTAACAGATATTTACTGAATACCTGCTAGTTGCTGGATGTAACGTAGGGCCCACAGGAACGAATAGGAGACACAGCCTCTGCTACCAAAGAGTTAACAGCATAGTAGGAGAAAGAGAGAAAAGTAATTCATATAAGAGAATTCCAGCAGGAGAACCTACCAGGTACTGAGATAAGGAAGGTAAAGGCGTTCTCCCTGTGGATGGGAGAGGGAAGGGGGTGATATCCAACACGGGGCAGCAGCCCCTCAAGGTGTTACTTAAATGCTGGAGCACCTTCACAGGACAGCTTCAGGATGCTGGGGGAGGGAGTCTCAAAGTGATGTCTCAGGGAGGTAGGTTTGAGGAATGGGTAACACTCAGCCTGCAGAAAGATGACAGACAGGTATGAAACCAAGTTTTTCAGGGGAAAGGCTCTTTGGCATATTTACAGCTTTATCCCCAGTGTCTATCCCTGGTACATACTATCACGCAATAAAACAGGTGATTTCATATAAAAATTTCCAACTTTTCTTCAGATCTTAAAAGACGTGGCAACTCTGGGCCTCCATGGCCACATGGAAATACCTGGGTGCCAATTTAGGTCGGTCAAGTACTCATAATTTGCCACGGGGTCTTCCAACTACTGGGGGGCAGACTTCAGCTCAAAGGAAAATGTAATATTTAAAACTAAAATCAGTAGTGGGATAAGCAGGAATGTTCACACAGAAGCCTGACAACAGCCTACCTTAAATACCATCTACAGAGAACAATCTCAGGTTTCATGTCACCGTGAATGTACTTCCATTACAGCATTTAATCAGTTTTTAAAAACTCTTTTACTATATCCCTCAAGTGTTATGAGAATTTTTTATTCATTGTTAGAAATTAACTTTTTTGTCATTGTATCTATCTCAGTTGGAACACAGTAGATTCTAAATGAAGGTTTATGAATGAACAAATAAACTGACATTAAGCTGGAAGTTGGAAAAAAAACCATCTTTTCCTTTCAACTCAAATAATCTCTAAGTTTTTTTGATTTAACTTTCATTTCTAATTTAAAACTAGGCCAAGCAGTAGGAAATAAAACTTTTTTCCTAAAAAAATCTTAATAGTCATGTCTGCCTGGCTGAAAGCCTTCCAGACTTTGGCAGATAAAACGCAAACAGCCCCTTCCCCATCTGAACTCCTCTGCCTCCTTGTAAAACTGCCCACAAAAGGGAGGGGGCACATGCAGCACACAGCAATCGGAGGACATCAGTTCCCAGGAAAGACCACAGGGTCACACAGGGTGACATCGAATAGTCACAGGAGGAGGGGTGAGGAGGGGAGAAAAAGACTCATTGGTTTTGCCCCCCCAAGTAATGCACACTCTTCTGCTTCTGTTAGGTCCATGCCATTTCTGCCCTTTATTGAGCCCATCTTTGCATGAAATGTTCCCTTGGTATCTCTAATTTTCTTGAAGAGATCTCTAGTCTTTCCCATTCTATTGTTTTCCTCTATTTCTTTGCATTGATCGCTGAAGAAGGCTTTCTTATCTCTCCTTGCTATTCTTTGGAACTCTGAATTCAAATGGGTATATCTTTCCTTTTCTCCTTTGCCTTTCGCTTCTCTTCTTCTCACAGCTATTTGTAAGGCCTCCTCAGACAACCATTTTGCTTTTTTGCATTTCTTTTTCTTGGGGATGGTCTTGATACCTGTCTCCTATACAATGTCATGAACCTCCATCCATAGTTCATCAGGCACTCTATCTATCAGATCTAGTCCTTTAAATCTATTTGTCACTTCCACTGTATAATCATAAGGAATTTGATTTAGGTCATACCTGAATAACCAAAGAAAGCTCAAACTACCACACAATTGCACTCATCTCACATGCTAGTAAAGTAATGCTCAAAATTCTCCAAGTCAGGCTTTAGCAATATGTGAACTGTGTACTTCCAGAAGTTCAAGCTGGTTTTAGAAAAGGCAGAGGAACCAGAGATCAAATTGCCAATATCCACTGGATCTTTGAAAAAGCAGGAGAGTTCCAGAAAAACATCTATCTGCTTTATTGACTATGCCGAAGCCTTTGACTGTGTGGATCACAATAAACTGTGGAAAATTCTGAAAGAGATGGCAATACCAGACCACCTGATCCGCCTCTTGAGAAACCTGTATGCAGGTCAGGAAGCAACAGTTAGAAATGGACATGGAACAACAAACTGGTTCCAAATAGGAAAAGGAGTATGTCAAGTCTGTATATTGTCACCCTGCTTATTTAACTTAGATGCAGAATACATCATGAGAAATGCTGGGCTGGAGGAAGCACAAGCTGGAATCAAGATTGCCAAGAGAAATATCAATACCCTCAGATATGCATGGCAGAAAGTGAAAAAGAACTAAAGAACCTCCTGATGAAAGTGAAAGAGGAGAGTGAAAAAGTTGACTTAAAGCTCAACATTCAGAAAACTAAGATCATGGAATCCGGTCCCATCATTTCATTGTAAATAAATGGGGGAACAGTGGAAACAGTGGCTGACTTTATTTTTCTGGGCTCCAAAATCACTGCAGATGGTGATTGCAGCCATGAAATTAAAAGACACTTACTCCTTGGAAGGAAAGTTATGACCGACCTAGACAGCATATTAAAAAGCAGAGACATCACTCTGTCAACAAAGTTCCGTCTAATCAAGTCTATGGTTTTTCTAGTAGTCATGTATGGATGTGAGAGTTGGACTAAAAAGAAAGCTGAGCACCGAAGAATTGATGCTTTTGAACTGTGGTGTTGGAGAAGACTCTTGAGAGTCCCTTGGACTGAAGGGAGATCCAACCAGTCCACTCTAAAGGAGATCAGTCCTGGGTGTTCATTGGAAGGACTGATGTTGAAGCTGAAACTCCAGTACTTTGGCCACCTGATGCAAAGAGCTGACTCATTTGAAAAGACCCTGATGCTGGGAAAGATTGAGGGCAGGAGGAGAAGGGGACAACAGAGGGTGAGATGGTTAGATGGCATCACCGACTCAATGGACATGAATTTGAGTAAACTCCAGGAGTTGGTTATGGACACGGAGGCCTGGTGCGGTTCATGGGGTCTCAAAGAGTCAGACACGACTCAGCGACTGAACTGAACTGAATGCACACTCTCACAGCCTAGAGCTCCAGATAAAGCCCATCAGTTTAATTTTCCTCTTGAAAAACACCTCTGGTTTAGAAGAAAATAAAAGCAGGTATATTTCTGAAAGAGACTTCTACTCGAGAATATACTAGGGTCCATCCTCAAGGGGACCTTAACTCTGTTTCAGTCAAAAAGCCATACCTTAGTGAACTGGCAGGGGTATGGAAACTGCTTGAGGTCTTGGCTCTCCATTGTGGGGACTCAAGTCTAGTTTGGGGCCCTGAACCTGGAATTTTCCTGGTTATATAAATAGGTCAAGTAACATTTAAAAGGGCTGCCTGTCCCCTTCACATCACCATTCCTGTGGGTCACAACATTCCAGTTCTCACCACATCCTCATGCCTGCCATGTCAATGCTCTCACCTAGACTTTGGCCACTAAGCTCTGCCACCTGGCCTCTGGAACTCAAGGGTCCCATCATCCCCACTGGTCAGAAAGCCCCCCGCAGTGGCAGCATGTCCCACATCACACTTGGCCAGCAGAAAAGAAGTGCCACAGAGCTTCCAACCTTGCAGGCACTCTCCTATTTACATATTTCTCAATGCCTCAGTGCAGAGAGAAGCATTTGGCCCTCTCAGGGGATGCAGGATAGGGAGTACGAGGAAGGGGTGTGTAGACAATGTGATGAATGGACCCCAATGAGCTTCTGGATTCCTTTCTCTGTTATGCCAGGCAGACTTTGGCATCTCAACCTCATTAAACACAGGCCCCACTGAGTCGCAGTACTTCCCGGGATTCTGAATCACCAGTGTGTTGGTTACAATCGCTGATTCCTTGATCCCATCCCAAGATATTCTAAGTCAATAGATCTGAGACGGGGCCCAGAGATCTGCCCTAAGCAACCCAATAATTCAAGACAGGTGATACTCAGAACTGTAATGCTCAGGTCTCAAAGCTTAAGGAAAAGCTGCATATGGTTGCTATGTTTACCAGAAAAAATCCATTTTTCTCAGCAATAACATAACATGCATTCTTCTCCAGTAAAAACCATAAATGGGGGAAAGAAAAAACTAGATGTACCCCTTGTCTTCTGTTTTTGATGTCTCAAGTGATGGGTTCTCCCACATCCCCCTGGTGACTTTCCACAGCCCAGTACTAATTTTCCTGTCTTCCTCTCTCACCACTCATTTTTCTTCTTCTCATCTCCTGCCTTCATTACAGCTCTCAAATGCTTCTAAGTGCTTCGCATAGTCTTCTTAGATCATTCAGCCAATAAACAACAACATCTGGATCTTCTCATTTTTCCTCTAAGAGGAAAGGGCCTGTCCCTTAGGCCCTTCATCATTTTGGTTGCTTTTCTTCTGCATTCCCTCCAGTACCAGGAATAAGTCAACAAATCAGCATCACTTCATGTCTCTAAAGAACCAAAGGATGTGATTCACAGGCACCGGTGCAAACGAGAGTGCTGAGAGGAGACAGTGCCCTGAGGCAAAGGCAAGATACACCCCTTCTACCCCGCCTCCCACCCCGGCCCCGGCTCCAAGGAAGAGCTGTAAGGAGGGACCAGGCTGTGTGGAGCTGGTCAGAAGGAGGCCACAGTCACCGTTGTCACATGAGTATTCAGAATAGCAACTGAACAAAGAAAGGGTGGGGAAACAGGGCAGGAAGATCAGAGGCCATAGAAGGAAGCGAGTCCCAGAAAATGTGGGTCCGCAAAGAATAAAAATTAACAGATCAATACCAAATATAGTATAGTTATAACTATAACTGACCTGTCAATTTTAAGAAAATGGGTTTCTTTCTTTTCAAGCTATGTATGTTTGGTGGAGTTCTTGGATGCAATGCCATTCAGACACCAATTACCTGACGAGACAGCCCTACATGAGACTCCCTTACTTCAGACACCAGACCACCGGCACCTCCGACCTCCCAGCCACAAATTCAGGGGTCCCCACGACTCCCTTAGATTCAACAATTTGTAAGAACGACTCACAGAATTCAGGAAAGCATGATACTTATTTTTTTTAATTAATGTCTTTATTTTTAATTAAGCATAATTGCTTTACAATAAGTATTGGTTTCTGCCATATAACAACAAGGGTATACATATGTCCCCTCCCGCTTGAACCTCCCTTCTACCTCCCACTTCAACATGATACTCTTTTATGATTACAGTTTTAATATAAAAGATATGAACCAAAATTGATAGGGGGAAAAAAAAAAAAGACCCATGGGGCCAATGTGAAAAGGTCCTAAGCACGAGCCTTCCGTGTCTTCAGGACACATCAGCCCCTCAGCACACTGATGTAGAAATGCTGGCCAGGAAATCACAATCAAGCTTAACCAGGGTTTCAATGGGGAAGCTAACTGATTCCACCACTGGCCACTTCAGCACCCCTTTCCCTTCCCAGAGGTTGGAAGGTAGGGCCTTCCTAGATACTGGAACTGCAGAACCAACTCAAACTGGCGCCGTGCTGTTTTTAACAAGACACCAAGTTGTTTTCCAGAGACAACAGAATAAAACCATAAGTCATGCAGCTGAAGCACGCTCTGAGGAGAAAACTGTGACCTCAGATAACACCCGGAACCAAAGTTTCTCTGCCCTCAACCCTACCCCCCAACCCCCAACAGGGAACTAAAGGACAGGAACATGACTACAACCTGAATGCCTTTCAGAAGTGAACGATCCATTGTCCAGGAAGATCCAGTATGACACCCCTTCATCACACCTTAGCATCAGTGGCCGAGTAACAAAGTCCTCCAATCCAAACCACCCAACAGTGCTTCTGCACACCGACCCTCCTCCACTAACCCTAAAAGCTTGAACCCTGCTTGCTGTCTCCTTGCTGCTTGGCCTCACAATAATGTCCTTTTCTCAAAAGCCAGTGCCACCGCATCATTACCAGCAGGCCTGGCTTAGAAATAAAAATCATCTGGCTCCAAATCCCAACTCTTTAATCATAAGACTAGTCTTTCCAGCAGGACCAGCTGCATTCTAAAGCTATCTGGAGGCCCACCATGAGTCAACTCCTCCTTAGCATAAACTCAGGTGTGGTCCCAGAGAATCCCCAAGAAAAACAAAATCACTCCTATCACTCTGGAAACTCGAATGGTTTAGACGCATCTTCCCAGAAACCTGGGGAAAGGCCAGACAAATTCTTGCACAGCTGCGGGGAAGAGGAAGTCTCTCCCACTTAACCATAGCACCCTTGAGAAAGTATTTTCAGGTCCTTATACTCCATGTGGGCTTCTCAGGTGGCCCTAGAGGTAAAGAACCCGCATGCCAGTGCACGAGACATGAGACTTAGGTTCGATCCCTGGGTCGGGAAGATCCCCTGGAGGAGGCGAGGGCATGGCAATTCCCTCCAGTATTCTTACCTGGAGAATCCCAGGGACAAAGGAGCCTGGCGAGCTGCCATAATCTGTGGAGTCACAAAGAGTCAGACACGACTGAAGTAACTTGGCATACGTGCATGCATGCATACTCCATTTAATCCAACCAGAAGTGATATTTCATTGTCTAACTCATTAACTGGAAAAAAAAAATGGCCTTTCATTACAGATAGCAGGACACTGGCATGGAGGAATTTGGGTCTCCACAAGTAGGGTGTGGAGAGAATCCTGTGTAATTCTGGGGTTTGCCCGAATTGTGTCCAGCTTCCAGCAAGTACCCCCCAAACATAATGCTTCAATCTGCCACAAAAGAAGCTCGTGATTTAAAAGTGCTAAAGATCTCATTCTCCACAGAGGATCACAGTCTCAGCAGGTTACGGCAGAGCCATAGGAGCCCTTTCAGGATCAGAGCTGCCCCTTCACCTCCTAGTAAGTAGGACCCACTGCAACTCTCTGCGTGTCCAGCAAATTCCCGGTCTGCTCCTACTTTTGTCTTTGATAGAGGAAGGGAAAAAGATACATAAGCCAAGAAATAAGTCCAGCAGACTTTTCCCTCTACCTTGTAAGGGTGTTGTTGCCATTGTTTCGTCGCTAAGTCATGTCTGACTCTGTGACCCCATGGACTGTAGCCCATCAGGCTCCTCTCTCCATTAGATTCTTCAGGCAAGAATTCTGGAGTGGGTTGCCATTCCCTTCTCCAGGGATCTTCCCAACCCAGGGATATCCTGCATTGGCAGGCAGATTCTTTACTGCTGAGCCACGTGGGAAGCCCTGTAAGGGTGCTGCTGCTGCTGCTGCTAAGTCGCTTCAGTCGTGTCCGACCCTGTGCGACCCCATAGACAGAAGCCCACCAGGCTCCGCCGTCCCTGGGATTCTCCAGGCAAGAACACTGGAGTGGGTTGCCATTTCCTTCTCCAACGCATGAAAGTGAAGTGAAACGGAAGTCGCTCAGTCGTGTCCGACTCTTAGCGACCCCATGGACCGCAGCCTACCATGGATGGCTCCTCCATCCATGGGATTTTCCAGACAAGGGTACTGGAGTGGAGTACCACTGCCTTCTCCGTTTAAGGGTGTAGCCCTACCTAAATCATTACCTGAATATTTACCTAACTAAACATTTACCTGAAGAAGTTGGGCATTCACAAACATGATTGAAACAATTAATTTATCAAGTTCCTATGTTGCATGTCAGGCACTGTTCCAGCTGCTTAAGATAAACCTCACAGAGCTTACACAGTAGTGAGGAGACACAAAAAGCAACAATAAATACATGATGCCAGGTAACAGTGAGGGCTACCAAGGCAAAGAGGGTAGGAGAGTCTGAGAGTAAGGATGGCACATGGAGGAGTGCCTGCTATTTCAGATCGGTGGCCAGGGAAGGCCTCTGGGATGAAGCGACATTTGAGCAGAGACTGAAGGTGGTGAGGGAAGCAGCAATGCACGGACCTGGGGAAAGAGCATTCCAGGAAGAAGAAGGCAAGTGCAAAATCCCTTGGGAGCCAAAAGTTTGGCCTGTACCAGGAATATAGACTCTACAATGTGACACAGAGAGAATGAGGTGGAGACTGAAGACAATAGGTCAGGGTGTGGCCAGGGTCAGATCAAACAGGAGCCATCTCTTATCATTTGGAAAAGGAACAAGGCATGATCAGCATTCCTCATCCCCCTTTTAAGTGGGGAGATTACATAATCAAAGTTTGAAAAAGTTGAATGTAGCTCCCAAGGATGATAGAAAATACATTTTTTATTAAAACAAAAATGACTGCTTCAGAAGATGTTTTCCAAACCTTCAATGATTTGAAGAACTTACCTATTAAAAACTCTCATGATTCAGAAATATATTCCTCTCATTTTCCATCCCTCCTACACCATCAGACTGTAGTCTAAAGTCTATTTTACATCTAAAGCATATTCTAACAGACAAGGATCATAATCTTCTTCTCTTGGGGTTTCTAAGATAACCTTCGTTTGGAATGAAATTTTCAGAGAACTTTTTTTTTTCATTTTTTCTATAAAACTCTTCATTGCCTCCAATCACGTTTTTTTCTTAGCTACACCTACATCCATTACCGAACATCCTAGAAAACCTAGTCAAACATCCTAAACAGTCTTCACTTGTCTCCTATCACAGACTTAAGATTATCAGTCTTGTAGCAATAGACTATTTCAAAATGAATGCCCAGAGAGGTCAAATCAAAAGAAGAGAACCAAAAGGAACATGCCACTATTTCTTTTAGGTTGTGGGCAGAGAGGCTAGAGCTGACTTTCATGGTTGGCATATCATTTGTGCCTTAAAGTTGCAAAGTGCTGCAAAAAAGAAAAAAAAAAAGTCTCAAGATCCAAATATTAAAATGTTGAAAATCCTTACAGCTGCACATATTAAGATATTCTATTTTTTAACTCTGACATTTAAACCACCCACTTTCACTCATATGGTTTATATTACCATCAGAAGCATTCAATAAAATAAAACTTTACAGCAAACTAGTAGAACACTATGATCTAATAGCCTGAGCATGGAAGAGATCAAGGTCTTTTATTTGCCTTCCTTCTCCTTCTCTGTCATGGAAAAATCAGTTCTTTCTTGTTGAAGGAAGCTTCTCCTTGCTTCTCGATATGGAATGGCACAGCCAAGAATTCAGCAGGAGTTGCTTCTCCATGAGAGTTAAAAAGCTGAGCACCTTTTAAATCAATCAGGACCATTTTTCAATGCGGGCATTACAGGGTTTGGTTCTGGGTCAGTTCAGCGTCTACAAAGTGACTTCATGTGCTTCTCCTGATTCCAGTGTTAAAAACAGGTCATGGCCAGTGAAGGATAAAGAAAGAAAATAAAAAAGATTATTGCTGCAGATTAAGTTTTCACAGATGTTTTGATTCTGCTCTACAACAGTCCAAAAATATTCCTGTGTGCCCTTGGAAATGAGATTATGAAAGACTCAATAGAAGATTTGACTAGAGACAGAAATTCATTAAAATTCTACATTCACTCCAAGCAACACAAAGGAATGATCATTTGTATCAGTTAAAGTTTGACCAGAGAAGCAGAACCACCAGGAATGATACAGCTAAAGGAATTTGCTACAGAGATTTGACCTTTCACAATCCAGAGAAACTCATTTAATAGCCTATGCAGGGCTGCTGCTACAGTGTCTGTAACAAGTGGGAAGCCAGCAGGGTAGGCATTTCAGGAGGAGGGATGGAACCTGAAGTAGGGGAAAGAAGAAGGGGCTGGAATCCACAAAGAACTAGAGTACACTTCTCTTTCTTGCAGCCTCCTAGGCTCCAACTTTAATGATGGGAGGTGGCTTGCAAACAGGCCAGCAGTCTCCATACAGCAGACCACACACGGGCACCAGGATTTCAAGTAGCTACGGGAGATATGGAAAACACTGGAGGAGCTGTGGAATCAGCTCTGCTGCACGGCAGAGCAGGTGAGTCTGCAAGTCTGGGACAACCAGCATGAGCTGTGACACGCCAAGACCTACCCCCACCTTCTGAGTGAGGACATGGCTGAAACAGCAGGGCACTGTGGGACGTTCCCAGGAGAGACCCCCACCTCCAGTGTCCTCAGCCTGCCTTCTGTCTGTAGAAAAACTTTAGTTGAAAAATAAATTTAATCAGAGAGGTGAGAGAATGTAGAAACAAAGGAAAGCAGTCAAATAAGACTAAATAGCCATCAAACAAGTCAAAGACTTTTAGTTCCTCCTCAAGGGCTATAGATAATACTCTAAGCCATATCCTTTGCAGATACTGAAACCCCCCACCAGGTGGAAGAAGATAATTACATGATGACCAGACTATAGCCACGACAGAAGCTGCCGTGATTCCAAGAATGGGCCTCAAGGAAATGGGAACAAACCAACCTGGAAATGAAGATCAACTGTACTTCAAACAATCAAAATGAAGCTGATCAGACATGTGATGACCAATTTCAAGATGACTGACTATCAGAGCTGACTGTGCTATTTCTACAAATAGCCACCTCCCTCCACCTATACACCCCTGAAATGCCCCTTTAGAAACTCTTGCCCAATATTTGTTAGTGAAGAGTCAGCCTTTGGACATGGGTCCACCCTCTCTTCAAGTTGCTGCCTCCAAAATAAAGCAAACTTTCCTTTCGACCAACCTTGTCTCTCAAGTATTGGCTTTCTACCAATGAGCAGCAGGACTGCATTTTTGGTAACACAGTCATTTCACTTACACTGTCCAAACCTCGAACAAATTTCTCCTGTCCGCCTCTAATCCAGTACAGCACAGGAAAGAAATTTCTAAGATGAAGTTCCAGTTAGCTAAATTGATATAGTACAAAGTCACCGCATCTTGGGGAGCTGCTTTCATCTTCCATTGTGCTTGGACCCAAACTGGTCAAAGTAGACACTCTAATAATCCACTTCCCCACTTCAACTTCTACCCATTTCTTACATAAGAAAAACTGTGATTAGTATTAATATATTTCTATACAAGCAAGCACCTTTATGATAACAAGCATTACATTTCTTTATAAATAAATTTATGTAGCATTTACTATAAGGGAACTTCTATCTGTCAGTATGTGTGACATTCATTCACTTATTCGAAGGTAACAAACTACCTTTAATGAAATAAATCAGTTTGAGATTTGCACTGGGGAAAAACTCATGAAGAAAATGAAGGAAAAACAAACTATAGAGTAGAAGGAAATCCTGACTAAGAATTTATATCTAGAATATATTACGAAATCATAAAACTCAACATTAAAAAACTTTATTTAGAAAATTGACAGAAATATGAAAAGAAATTTTAACAAAGAGGATATATAGAGAATATATTATGAAAAAATATTTAACACCATCAGTTAGCCATCAGAGCCAATTAAAAACACAATGACATGTCACTACACACCTACCAGAATGGCTACAATAAAAAACAGTGACAAAAAAACTGGTGAGGAAGCAGAGAAACTGGATAACACATACACTGCTGATGGGATGAGACGGAAAACAGTTTGTCAGTTTCTCAAAAAAACTAAACATGTAACTGCCACATGACCCAGCAATTGTACTCCTGATATTTACCCTAGAGAAATAAAAACTCTGTTCACATAAAACTCTGCAAATAAATGTTTGTAGCAACTTTATTTGCAATACCCAAAAACTGGAAACATTATGGTCAACAGCAAAAAACTGAAAACTTTTCTTCTAAGATTAGGAACAAGGTATAAATGCCCACTCCTGTCATTTCTATTCAGCATAGAACTGGAAGTCCTAGGTGGAGCACTTAGGCAAGGAAAAGAAATAAAGGGGATCTACATCAGAAAGGAAGTATACCCTGGAGAAGGAAACGGCAACCCACTCCAGTATTCTTGCCTAGAAAATCCCATGGACGAAGGAGCTTGGTGCAGGCTACTGTCCACGGGGCCGCAAAGAGTCGGGCATGACTGAGCGACTTCCCTTTCCTTTCCTTTCATTTTTATAAGGTGTCTTGAATTTTCAGGCGATTATTTAAGCCAAATATTCAAATAAACTGAACTTGAAACTACATCTTAAAATCACTGCATTCCAAAGCATTCAATCAAGATTTTAAAAAATAATGAAGCACAGCATAGTTCTCATGAAAAATACTGCTAATATCTTCTTTAACAAGAACAAAAAGAAATAAAACTATTTTTATTCCAAAAAAATAAAATAAAATCATTTAATGATAAAAAAAGAAAGGAAAAATAAAATTATCTCTGTTTACAGATGACATGATCTCATATATAGACAACCCTAAAGATGCTACCAAAAATCTATCAGAACTAATATAATTCAGTAAAGTTACAGAATACAAAAATCAGCATAAAATACCAGCTGTATTTCCATGCACTAATAATAACCTCCTGGAGAAGGGCATGGCAACCCACTCCACTATTCTTGCCTGGAGAATCCCCATGGATACAGGAGCCTGGCAAGCTACAGTACAGTCCATGGGGTCACAAAGAGTCAAACACGACTGAGCGACTAAGCACACACAATAATAAACTATCCAAAATTAAGGGAAAAAAAAATCCCACTTACTATAGCAACAAAAAGAATGAACTTCTGAGGAATAAAATTAACTACAGGGGTGTCCTCAGCGGTAAATAATCTGCCTGCAATGCAGGAGACACGGGAGGAAGAGCCCCTGGAGGAGGGCATGGAAACCCACTCCAGCATTATTGGAGGGAAAATTCCACGGACAGAGGAGCCTGGCGGGCTATAGTCCATGGGATCACAAAGAGCTGGACATGGCTGGAGCCACTGAGTAGCAGCAGCAAATTTAACCATAGAGATGAAAGACTTACACACTTAAAACTACAAATCACTGATGGAAGAAATTAAAGAAGACACAAATGAATAGAAAGACATGCTATGTTCATAAATGGGAAGACTTAATATTGTTAAAATGTCCATATATTATCGATTCAATGTAATCCCTATCAAAATCCCAAGGCATTTTTTACAGAAAAAGAAAAAAATCATAAATTTTATATTGAATCAAAAAATCCTGAATATAAAAAGAAATCTTGATAAACAGGAACAAAACTGGAGGCGCCACACTTCCTGACTTCAAAATATACTCCAATGCTACCATAATTAAAACAGTGCAGTACTGGTGTAAAACCAGACTTACAAATCAATGGAAAGAACAGAGACATTAACCCATGTATATATGGTCAAATGATCTTTGACAAGGGTTCCAAGAATATACAATGGGGAAAGGATAGTCTTCAATAAATGGTATTGGGAAAACTGGCTAACCACATACAAATGAGTCAAATTAGACTCTTACAACATATACAAAAATCAACCCAAAAATATAGTAAAAATGTAAATATAAGACCTGAAACTATAAAACTCCTATAAAAAAAATACAGAGGAAAAACTTCATGATGTTAGGCTTGGCAATGGTTTCTAAGATATGATAACAAAAGTACAAACAATAAAAGCAAAAATTAGACAAGTGGGACTATATCAAACTAAAGAAGCTTTGCAGAATAAAGGAAACAAATCAAGAGTGAAGAGACAACCTACAGAATAGCAGAAAATTTTTGCAAACCAAATATCAGACATGTTGCTAATATCTAGCAAACCAAATATCAATTTGCTAATATCTAAAATAAATAAGGAATTTCTACAACTTAAAAGAAATTAAATACCTTGATTTTAAAAATGGGCAAAGAACAACTTGAATAGACATTTCTCCAAAGAAGACATACGAATGACCAATAGGTAGAGGGAAAGATGCTTAACATCACTAATCAGGCAAATTGTGCTTTAATCATGTAAATCAAAACCACAATGAGATACCACGTCATTCCTCTTAGGTTGGTTTTTATGAAAACAAACAAAAGGTAAGCATCAGCAAAGATGTGAAGAACTGGGAATGTTTGTACACTATTGGTAAGAAAGTAAAATGGTACAGCCACTACAGAAAACAGGATAGAGGTTCCTCAAAAATTAAAAATACAATTACTATATGATTCAGCAATCCTTCTTCTGGGTCTATATCCAAAAGAACTGAAATTTTGACTCTGAAAACATGTATGTACTCCTGTGTTTACTACAGCATTATTTACAATAATCAAGATAAAAAACAAATCAAGTGCCCATCATCCGATGAATGGATAAAGAAAAAGTGATATATACACATGATGTAATATTATCCAGCCTTAAAAAGGAGGAAATCCTGCAATGTGCAACAACACAGAAGACCGTGGAGAGTATTATGCTACATGAAACAAGCCAACCATAGGAGTCCACTTATGTGAGGTCCCTGAAATAGTCAAACTCACAGGAACAGATACTAAGATGATGGTTGCCAAGGGCAGGGTGAGGTGAGAGCAGCATCCAGAGTTGCTCTTTGACAGGTACCTAGTTTCAATTATACTAGAGGAATAAGTGCTAGAGTTGCTGCACAACATTGGACCTACAGTTGAAATACTATATTATGCTCTCAAAAACTTGTTCAGATGGTAGATCTCATGTTAGGTGTCCTTACAATATTAATTAATTAGCTATGAATTAAATGGCTTTAAATTTTCAAAATTTTTGCTTAAAAAGGTTAAGATACAGGTAAGATAGTTTGCACATATCTCAAAGGCCACTTTGTGTTTGCACCAATTGTGCTTCTGTGCTCAGTCCTGTCCAGCCCTTTGTGATCTCATGTGACTGTAGCCCGCCAGGCTCTTCTGCTCATGGGATTTCCCAGACAAGAATACTGGAGTGGGTTGTTATTTCCTTCTCCAGGGCATCTCCCTGACCCAGGGATCGAACTCGAGTCTCTTGTGCCTCCTGCATTGGCAGGTGGATTCTTTACCACTGAGCCTCCTGGGAAGCCCTCTTACCTAAATTAAAAATCATAAAGACATGACCTATGTAAAGTTCCTAGGCCAATGCTTGATTCACACTAAACAATTAATAAACATGATTTTCTGTCCTTCTTCCAAACAATCTTCAGAGTTGTGTGGGCCTAACATTGTTAACATCATCCTTTATATACGCCCAGCCTCACACTATTGCACTAGAACACGCAGTTGCACCTCAGGTGACTGTGATGAGAAAGTCTCCACAACTTCTTCAAATCAATGCCTGTGAGAACAAAAAGATTAGGTGAATTTCTCTTTCTGAGGAGGCACTATTCCTTTCCAGTTAGTGCTCTGTTGCACTCTAGATTTGCAACTCAATCATCTTAAAAAAAAAAACAGTGTATCTTACACAGCCAGTAGGATATACTCCACAAAGAGCAATGCATCTTAGCAACCAGACTGCTTTTTCTAACCAGTGAGTATCACAAGTGAAGTTGCCCTCTGCCCCGTCAATTCTTCTCCTTAGCCCCTGTTCTGCTCAATGCCTGTTTTCCTGTTCATCGATGGTCTTGCCTCCCTGTCTACTCTTTTCCTCGCCTCTTCTGTCTTCTGCCTCTGCCACTTCCTGCATGAATTTTATTTTTTTTTTCCTGCACGAATTTTAAACAAAGTTTTTAGAAAGCCAAGAAGTGAAGACACTCTTCTCTCTCCACCACTGGGCACAGGCATTTGACCCTGACCTTTGTATATGGGCTTCCCTTGTGGCTCAACTGGTAAAGAATCCGCCAGCAATGAGGGAGACCTGGGTTCAATCCCTGGGTTGGGAAGATCCCCTGGAGAAGGGAAAGGCTACCACTCCAGTATTCTGGCCTGGAGAATTCCATGGACTGTGCAGTCCATGGGGTCGCAAAGAGTTGGATAGGACTGAGTGACTTTCACTTCACTTCACTTTGTATATGAAGAACATTCAAAGGAGGGACCTAGGCAGTCTCCAATGGCTAGTATAAGCCCAGCACACCGCCTGCTGTGAGCTTCCACACCTTAAAGTAACCAACAACTCTCTCTGTAATAAATGAAAAGGCAGGTTGGCTTACACACATTGTGTTACCTGAGAACGTGCCATTTTGAAAAACATTTAGGGGAAAAAGGAATGAGCAACTTAGTAACTGAGGTTATCCTTCAACTGAAAAACAAGACCACTTTCCAATAGGATAGATGTTTATAAAATAATCTTCAGAGTCAAATGTGGAATTTCCTTACCCTCCTGAAAACATTCAACTTTCAGTGGAAGAATTAAGTCCAATCGCTCTGGTTTCCTTTTCTAAGTCATCAGCCACCTGTCAAGAGACCTGGGCCTCCCGGTCTGAGCAGGCTTTTCAAGCTGCCTACCCTGTCTCATATGACCAGTACCATAAGGACGGGTTCATGTTACACCCGTTGGAGAAGGCTTAAAACGCTGATGATACTGAACCAGAATTATGTCAACAGTTTTGTCCGGCACATTATAAGCTTAAATACTGAGCCAAATCATAATGGGTTGAGTCAAGCTCATGACACACGAGCCAGCACTCCCTGGAATCAGCCTTTCTCCCCTCCCATCTGAAGCTAGCCCTCTTTTTAAATTCAAGAAAATACTCCATCCATCAGAAATCTGACTCCCTTTGCACCTCATTCACACTTGAAATGCTGAATCATGACTCTGAGGTTGTAAAAGAAAAACTACTTCGACTGGGACGCCGGGATCCCCAGAAGACCCCACGTTTTCCTGCCCTCCTTTGCTTTGCATCTTTTAAAGTCTAAATCTGGAGCTCTTTCCAAAGATCCGAGAGGCTCCAGGAACAGTCAAGGCTGCAGGTCAGGAGAGAGCTTCTGCCCGCGGTCCTTTCCGCCCCAAACCCCCACGCCCCGGCATCTCAGGGCTGCTAACTCCCCATCTGCAAAGCTGCCCAAGAGCCGCCGAAAAATGCTCAACTTGGGAGCTTCACCACTACAGCCACCGCCCCGTCGGGCGCGCGCTGGTCTCACTTGCCCACAGTCCCACGGGAGTGAGGTGTGCGCAGGCGGCTCCACGGCCCGTCCAGCCCTGGCCCCAGAGACCAGCCCGCCCTGAGCGCAGACTCTCCAGAAACTCGATCCCAACTCGCAGCCCGCGCCTTCCGAGCCGCCCCGGGAGCCCGGAGAAGCGGGGCCGAGGACCACCAAGCAGAGAGGCGTGGGCAACCTGGAGAGCAGGGAGGCGTGGAGGGCAAGGAGCAGCAAGAAAAGAAACGCGCCCCCCAAGCGGGTCCCTCAACTTCTCCCAGCCCGGGTAGAGGGTGAGGAGAAACGGCGGCTGCGAGCCCAGGGTGCTGGACTCACTTGAAGGTGAGGACGCAGAGCGGCCGGTAAGACTTGTGGCTGGTGTTCTCGGCCATGCCCTTGCCCCAGAAATCGTTGGAGAAGATGCCCCAGCGCAGCGGGGCTCCGGGCCGCACGTCGGGGTTGTTGACGATCGCCCACACGTCGTCGTGCACGAACTCGCCCCTCAGGGAGCGGCCGTAGCACAGGCAGCTCGCCCCGGCCAACAGCGCCGCGGCTCCTGCCGGCGCGAGTCCGCAGTCCCGCCGCCGGGAGGGCGCGCGGTCCCCGCCGCCGCCTCGGGCAGAGCTGGTCACCACCATCGCGCCGCCGCCGCTGTCCTGGTCTCTCCCGGGTGTCTGGCATCCTCCCCGGCCGGGGCCCGGACGGTGCGCGGCAGCTGCCGGGAGATGGGCTCGGGCATGGCCGGCGGCAGCTGGACCGGCCGCTGGCGTCCCGCGCTCCGCCGCCGCCTGCGCCGCCGAGTTGGCCCAGCTGCAGATAAACAGCAGTCCCCCCGCCTCCCCGGGCCATCGCCACCTCCTCCGCCCCACTGCGCATGCCCCGCTCGCCATCGCCTCCACCCCCCAATCCCGGGACCGGCGCCGCTTTCCCCCCACGCCCCGCACCCTCCGCCCGTGCCCCGCTGGTCTGGCGCTCCGCCCGCCGGCGCGGCGGTAAGAGGCGGCCAGAGTCCGCGTGCAGGTGGAGAGGTCGCGGCGCGGGGCCGCCCGGAGCAGCGGGGAAGGAGCACCGGGGTCCTCCCGCTGTGCCCGCGATGCCCTCCGTCCCTCACCATTTCCCCATTAAGGGTCTGCTGTGGGGACCGCACCGGCGGGCACCTCCAGGCCCCGGGCCAGGACGGGCTTAGCAGGTGCGCAGCCGGAACGCCCGCCCGCGCTCCGGGAGAGGCAAGTTGTCGCCGCCGCCCGGGACGTCCCCGGCTTTTCAGCACCCCGGACAACAGCGGCGGCCCCGGGCCACGCTCTTTATCCGGCTCCGCGCTCCTGTCCCGTCTCCGCCTCGGCTGTCTGCTTCCCCGGCTTTCTGTCCCCACCGCCCCGCGTCCCGCGGTTGCAGCCTCGGGGCAGGGGTGGAAACCGCAGGGAAATGGAGCTTCCGAAACGTCTTTCTGAAAACCGAGAGAGGGTCTCCCTGAGGTGGGCTTCCTGCCCGCCCTGCCCGGGGTTGTTCACCGGCTGTTTTCCTTTACCGCCCATTGCTCTGCTCTCCTTTATAAAAAGTCTCAGGTTCGACTTTGGGTTTGGGTTTGGGAGCCGAGTTGGCTTCTGAAACATTTCTCCTCGTTTGTTTTTTTTTCTGCGGTTCTTAAAACAATCCGGGAGATGCCAAGCAAATTACTTTTTGTCCCCATGTGAGTGGATCACTTGGGTCTCATTATTACTTCCGACTCTGTGAGTGTATTTGAACTCTTACTGATAAGTCAGTAGGATTCAAAACAAAAACCAAACTGCTTTAAGGCCTCTGGCTTTGGCTCCCCATCTTCCAGTTTCTCTGAAAGGTTGTTTTCGGGTTTTTTTTTTTTTTTAATATTGCTAATTATAAAATATTAATAAGTAAGTATACCGTTGTGATGAAGTTCAGTAGAATTTCTCCATGTTTGAAATATCTGTGAACTCTTCAATGGACCTTGTGAATTTTCATTGCTATGTAATATTGAAGTTACTTGGAATTTGACACATCCAGATAGAGAAATTTAAATACGAAATTCACCGTATTATTCTCATCCTTCCAAAATCCCTAGGAGTTTTGATGATCTAGAAAGAAAGAAGAGTAGGGGGGAAAAAAAGCAAAAATTCTTCTTGCACTGACTAAAAGCTTATGTGACTCTAGGACACCTTTTTTTTTTTTTTTTTAAGTTAAGCTACATCTGAGCAGTTGAAAACTCAATGAATTAAGACGACATATTCCAAGTCAGGATGTTTTTATCCATTTCACTTTGTTTTTTAGTGACTTGGTAATTAGTGACTGAGAAGTGTGTTCATCCTTGCATCAAGACTTTTTAACCCTTGGGTAGCCTTCATATCCAGACCCCACACACACCTGAGTCTGCCATCTCCCCCACAGGACACATTACAGTCTTTCTTCTTTGCCTGCCCATTAATTTAATTAAAATGTGTGAATGTTTATGTTGTACTACATTATGCTAAGTACTGCGCTGGATGACCAAAGTTTCTCAGATTGTGGTGATATGTAAGATCAACACCATAAAATTCTAACAACTTTCTAAGACAGTGAACTTGTGCTGACTGAAATGATAGTAGCTATAATAAACCAATGTGTCAGTCATTATCTACAATTAATAAAGGCTTTCTTGAGACAATATTTTAGTGCCAAAGAGTGCTTCTCATGGTAGATTTTTATAAAGTTTTTTCTCCCTTAAATCTCTCTTGTAGTAGGTACAGCCTGCCCACCTCCTTCTCTTCGGAGTTATTTTCTCTTTTAGAAGAAAACACTTCCATAATTCTCCATGACAATGGAGAGAAATGAAGAAAGGCAAAACTGAACTCTAAAAAGACAATAAAACAGAGAAAAGAGGGAAACCTGTAAGTGGGGTTCCAGGTTTCTGAGCACAGAGAGTTTCATCAGTCTTTGCTCCAGGTTTGCTCTAGGTTGACTGTCATCTCCATTCTATTTAGTTCAGATGATGAATTTGGGTCTAATGTACTTTGAAATAATGAGATACCTCAAGTCTTCTCAAGGACAAGCAAGTAAGTAAATACATTTTAAAAGTAAACAGTTCCTTAGCAGCCCCATCATTCCCTGATCCAATACTATTTTGTTACCGAAAAACTGTGGAAGTGTTGATGTCACAGAGAGGAGGTTTACACTGATATGCTGACATGTCATCCCTCTGCTTCTCTCTTAAGGTGTAAAGTATTCATCTTGCCTAATGAAAAAGCCCCAAAGCAAATTAAGTTAATTCTTATTACTTAGTCTCTGATTATTTTTAAAGGATTTATAATTAGAGCAATACTACCTTCTAAGACACCTTTTGTCCACTCAGAGCAATTTAAAACATAAATTATTACAAAGGGCTTCTCTAAGGCTCATACAGATTAAGTCACTCAGGAAAGTTAAAGTGAACCATAGTTCTGAAAGACCATGGACACATAGGACACAACTAACAACTAAAAGTAAATCAAAGACAAGTAGATAATTTAATAAAATAAATTTCAAAGGACTGCCCATTGTGCTGCTTTGCGCATTACACCCTGTTTGGGAACACAGATATAAAGAAACTGGTGACTGAAGCGAAAACTCACGATGTGAGAGCTACGGGTTTTAGTTTCATCTGGGAACTTACTGAGGACTGTAGCCAGAGAGAAAACCTCCCAGATAGTTCTGAGGAACTGCTCAGATTAGGTGGAGTGGGAGACGGGCCGGGGGGCAGGGTGGGGGGTGGGGAGGAAGTCCACATACACGTGATTTTGGCAAAGGAGTATGTGCAAAGGAGTAAGTCAGACCTAGAAGACACATGCGATATCACATGTATGAAATCTAAAGAAATGGTACAAATGAACCTGTTTGCAGAAGAGAAATTGAGTCAGAAATGTAGAAATCCAGCTTGTAATTACCAGAGAGGAAAGTAGGGGGAAGGCTAATTGGGAGATTAGGATGGAGATATACACACCACTATATATAGAATAGATGACTATTAGGAACCTACTGAATAGTACAGGGAACTCTATTCCATACTCTGTAATGAACTATACGGGAATAGAATCTGAAAAACAGTGGATATATGTGCATTTTTAACTGATTCACTTTGCTGTATGGCAGAAACTAACAAAGCATCATAAATCAACTAACTCCAACAAAAAGTTAATTACAAAAAGTAAATAAAAATTAAAAGGCATCAATTTAAAAAAAGGAGTATATGCAATCAAGTACAGATCTTTGTAGAAGGTTACTGCTAGTCACAAGAAACAGATATCTCAGTCAATAATTTTAGTGCTTTTCTAAGTATGGGAAGATGCAAGAATCTTGGTCTATTCAATGTTCTCCTAAAAATATCCAACTTTCTGAGACCTGTTCTGCCAGTTTTCTCAGAACACAGAGTGCCTCATCCTGAGCTTCACCCTGAATTCCTTTCAAGGTGATTTGTAGGTCAGCAACTACAGTGGCTAAAGACTTGATGTTTTTTTCTTTTCCTAGAACTGGGTGGTGAGCAACATTCTGTAGTTGGCAGGACAAATGCAATGTTACAAAATAAAAATTCAAGAAAAAAGCTGATAACATAATTTACATCCAAAAAATTTTGTCGCCTAGTTATTTAACTATTACCTGTAAATTTATTTAACTATTACCTATTAACTATTTCCTCTGTTCTTGAAGAAAATGAAGAAAATAGGAAAAAAAGAAAATGGAAATATAGCTCCCCATTACCCCTGGGTTATGGTAGCACAGGCAACATGCTCCCTAAGAAGCTGACCTAGCACCTGGAGGGCAAATGGGGGATCAGGGTTGCCAAATGATCTGAGGAATGCCTACTCCCAGACCTGGTTCCAGACTGGCCCCAGGAGACAGGAGGGGCTCCTCATGGATGTAAACTGGCTTTCCTTTCGATTCCTGCAATACAACTGTGGCATCTGCAGAGTTAAAACTAAAGAATATAAAAAAGTATCTGTGATCTTGCAATTTCTGTCTCTCAGGCAATAAATTTTGTCAACAAATTACTACAAGACAAAAGCATACACATGTACATTGCAATAAAGCATAGGAAGTACTCACTAGACTTCAGAGTCTAGAACCTTTAGTTTAAAACTGCCACACCATTGCAAACCACATATCCTCAGTATTAGAAATGGAAATTAAAATGTAAGATTATTGTATACAACAGAAAATTTTTCATATGAATGAAATTTTACTTGCATACATTTTCATTTCACATTTTAATTATTTACAAATCAAAAAGTCACTTTTAATATGCATGGCTGAGTCCCTTTGCTGTCCACCTGAAACTATCACAAAATTGTTGATCAGCCGTGTGTGTGTGTGTGTGTGTGTGTGTGTGTGTGTGTGTTAGTCGTTCAGTCATGTCTGACTCTTCGTGAGCCCTTGGGCTAGTCTGCCAGGGTCCTCTGTCCATGGAATTCTCCAGGCAGGAATGCTGGAGTGGATTGCCATCCCCTTCTCCAGGGGATCTTCCTGACCCAGGGATCAAACCCCAGTCTCCTGCATTGTAGGCAGATTCTTTGCCTTCTGGGCCATCAGGGAAGCCCCTAATCAGCCATACTCCAACATAAAATAAAGCGTTTTTTTTTTAGTCATTTCTGGTTTCTGGTATAACCTCCACAATTTACAGGTAATGTCAGAGGAAACATAAAATTAATTCAGACTTAAACATTTGTATGAAGAGTTAATTTTTTAGAAAAATCATTCCATCAGAATCATCAGCTCTAGAAATACTATGTTTTGAAATAATTTATCAGAAATTTATCCCAATGTTGTTACAACCTACAGAATACTTTTTAACAGCTCTAGTAAGAGTTGGATCAGCAGAAAGATGCTTCTCAAAACCAAACAGTACCCAAAAATGTCTGATTCCTAGCATTTGCTCAATTTCATGGTGTAAATATTTTAGTCATCGTTAATTTCATGCTACCAACGGGACATCACTACACACAGAGATAGTAAGAGATGAATAGTAATATGAGATTCTATAGAATTTTCACCATATAGTTACACTAGATGTAGATCAAGAGCATATTAATAATATAATATAGTAAAATAATTAGAAAAAGATGAGTTTTGAACATTTTATTACCATTGTGTTTAATCTAATTTATATATTTGTTGTTGTTCTTTTAGTCACTAAATTGTGTCTAACTTTTGCGATCCCATTGGTCTGTAGACCACCAGGCTTCTCTATCCATGGGATTTCCCAGGCAAGTATAATGGAGTGGGTTGCCATTTCCTTCTCCAGGTGTCCTTGCAGACCCAGGGATAAAACCCACGTCTCCTGAATTGCAGGCATATTTTTTACCACTGTGCCACCAGGGAAGCCCAATTTATATATTGGGTTGGCTAAAAAGTTCATTTGGGTTTAAAAACCTGAATGAACTTTTTGGCCAACCCAACAGTTATACGTTTATGTAATTAAACTTTGTATAATGGCTGTGTTTAACAACTAGCTGACAGAATTCCTAAATATTTAACAGTTTTTGTGAACTAGTATGAGTTTGACTCTGGCACACTTTTAGATGAAATAAGATTGGCCACTGTTGGTATTATCATTTTGAATTTCAGTGATAAGTATGGGCAGAGGCAGGGAGGTCGTTATACTTGTGTAGTGAGGAATTTACCTTACTTTGAAGGCTTCCCTGGTGGCTCAGAGGATAAAGCGTCTGCCTGTAATGTGGGAGACCCAGGTTTGATCCCTGGGTTGGGAAGATCCCCTGGAGAAGGAAATGGCAACCCACTCCAGTATTCTTGCCTGGAGAATCCCATGGACAGGGGTCTCAAAGAGTCGGACATGACTGAGCGACCTCACTTTCACTTTTGAGAGAAGTCTAGCCTTTGCCCTGGGCTACTAGGAGGTAATTTTTAGGTCCCTGGAATGTCCTACTTGACAGGAGGATCTTTGCTGGGGGCTTTGGGTGCCAGACAGCCTAATAATGCAGTCTGTGATGGGAGCTTTGGGTCACACAAGATCAGTTCTGACTGCTGGGGGAACCAGAAACAAAAGACATTAGCCTGACCTCTGGGAAGGACTGTTGCCAAAAGGTCAGCCATGCCGGCAGAATGAATGTGATGAGTCCCAGTAAAAACTCTGGGTGCCAAAGGCTCGAGTGAGCTTCCCTGGTTGGCCGTCTCCATGCGTCTTGTCACAGATTAATGCCAGGAGTGGGACATGTCCTGACTTCATGGAGAGAAGAAGACATGAGCTTCATTTGGCATTTCTCATGGGCTCTGCCTCTTGAACTTTGCTTGCTCGTTTCCATCTGCATCCTTTCCTTGTAATAATCCAGAAGAGTTTTCAGTGAGTTCTGTGAAACCTTCTAGCAAATTTTGAAATTGAGGGTGGTCTGGGGACTCACCCCTAAACTTGCAATTGTTGTTAAAGTGAGGACACTCTTGTGAGGATTGTGCCCAAATGCCCCTTAATACTATTTTTCTACTTTTAAATTTTTCTTTAATACAATTTTTTTTTCTTTTAAAAGATGTAATAGCTGTCATTCAAGAAGAATGGAAGAAATGGTAGGCATGTTCAAAGCTGTAATATTAAGTTCTCTTCTTTTTCTCACTAAAAAGCTTCAAAGTAAAAAGCTTTATAAACAAAACAAAACCAAAAGAAGGGAGAAAAAAGGGAGGGAAGGAGGAAGGGAGGGAGAGATAGAGTGAAAAAGGAAGGAGGGAGGGAGGGGCAGAGAGAGGGAAGAAAGAGAGGGACAGAGAGAGGAAGAAAGGAAAGGAAGTGAATTCATAAAGAAAACGATAAAAACCTGGAGCCACTGCATAAATACTGCTGGGGGTTAACCTCAGGAACTTCTGTGTGATTGTCAGTTTGTAAAGGATGAGGCTCAAAACTAATGACTATTTTTGAAAAGAGATGACAAATAATGAGAAGAATCTGAGAGTTGGCTGCTCTATATGAACTATTTATTGTTCATCAGTGGTAAGTGTTTTGCATTCTGTATGGTACAGTAACATTTTGCTTATGTGTTACATTTCTCTATGTTTTATTAAATTATAAAAATTATTTTGCTAAGAATTTCCTGACCTCACAGTTTGTCCCCACCCTTTTTAGAGGGTCTAGGGACTGCCAAAATTAGTAGGTTCATGGTACAAGGGACTTAATAAAATACCTGTGAAAGCCCTCTTTGCTCACATCATATATTATTAAAGTAGTTGGAGAACCTACCAAGCCAGTTTTTCTTTGACAAGAAGTGAAGATTATGTGTGGAGATAAACAGTTTCCCTTGAGAAATAACAGTCTCCCGTCTTTCCTCACTGTGCTGTTAAGTCTTATTTCTTAGCCTATTTTTCCACATGTGAATTTATCTAGACGGATAAATGAATCTTTTCAGGCCCCACTGCAGCTTACAAAAAAAAAAAAGAAAAATACCCTTTGGATTTTATTGTTGGCCATGTTTTTATGAATAAGATAACCAGAGGTTTTTGTTGTGGTGGTTTTAGAGGTGGTGGTGGTTTTTAAATAATTTTGAGTCTTCTTTATACCTCTTGGATGACTACTAAATATTGTGCCCTTTCCTGTTAGAAGACAAAAATAGAAGATTCTTGCTTCATAGTCTGTTTCACAAACACCGTCACTTTAATTTCCCATTCATTCAGTGATTTCATTCTTTCCCTCTTACGTAGTTGGAAGGATTAGGAGACAGTCTTATCCATCTGGCAAACTTTTTTTAAAGAAAATGAAAATTACACCTACCATCTAACAATCAGAGTGTCTTGGCAATGCTGAATTGTATTTATGGAAACACCCAAATGCTGTTTTTTTCCTTCATACTTGACCCAAAATTCCAGTAACAGCTACTGAGAGGTGGTATCATGAATGACAACTCAGCAAACTCACTATAAATCCTCCTCCTTTCTATGGTCCTGAAAAAACGTGACTAATCAGTTGTGATAGTCTTGCACATGAACTCCAGATGCAATCTTAGAATCCATAATACAACCCTCCAGGCTGCCACTCTGTAGACAAGTTGGCCTGTGAGTTGAAACTCCTCTGTTATACTGAGCCAGTGGAATATGGCTATCTGGCAGCATGGAAACCAAAACAATAATGTGAACATATAAAAAAATAAAAGTTTACCATTAAAAAGTGATTTCATGTTTATATATAAATATGAATATATGAATATGTTCTCTATATTAATCTCATAATGAAGTAAATATATATACAGCTTTTTTAGCTCTAGATGTTACGACTTCTATTTGAACAAATGTATTTCTGATTAATTTTTAAGTAGGTCTAGGAAGATCATACCTCTGTTGTATTTTGGAGTGTTTTTTTAGGAGTTTCCCATAACAATTTTCACTATTTTGAAAGTATATTACCAAATAAGTGAAAATTATCACACAAGAACTAAATTGCCATATTAGAGTATTTCTATGACTATGATGCCTAGAAGATGTGAAAATTCATGAAACAAATGCTATTTAGAGCCATTTGTAAAGGAAGTCAATAACTTAGGCACAAATAAGTACCCTAATGGTGCATACACTTTTAGCTATAATTTATCATCACTAGGTCTAATCTCGAGTGTTACTGTCTGTCCCCAAATTGAAAATTACTCATTTATGAATAAAAGAGGATTCCACTTAATCTGTGTTCTCTAGAAGCAGCACAATCTGATGCTTCAGCTACTCACACTGGTTCTTGAACGGATCGCTGTATTTTGCTTCAAATGGTTTACAGTCAAGATGTGCACAAATGGGGAGTACCCTGGTGGCCTAGTGCTTAGGATTTTGGGCTTCACTGCCATGGCCTGAGTTCAATCTCAGTCAGGGAACTGAGATTCCCAAGTGGGGCGGGGGTCGGGGTGGGGGTGGGGGTTGGGGAGGAGCAAAAATGTGCACAGAAAACTGGGCCCCAGAACTGTACAAGGTTCCAGTTTCCTACTTGGTGAAAGTGCCTCAGAGGGCAATAGAGAAGATTGAATGAGCTCAATCAAGAGCTTTCCTAGTGCCTGATGTAAATGACACAGAATAAGTCTGCTCAGTAGAAATTAGCTAAAATGAAAGATCATGATAATGGTGGCGGTGATTTTTCTCTCTCTCTTTTCTCTCGGTAATTTCTTGCTATTTCTATTTTTCTCCATTATGGAAAAATAGAAAGCCCACTGTCAAGTGACTCTTAGATATCTGCTCCCCAATAACTGATCATCTCACTCATTCATTTATTCTGAGAATGTGGCTATCAGACAAACTTGGGTTTACTCTGGACAACCATAGTCTACTTTGCTCACCGTTGCCTCATTGCAGTTGAAGGATCAAGATTATCAACCCTCTCAAATCTTGGTGCTAGATAATGCCTCTCTCACCAATGAGTCATGCAGCTATTCATTTTTTTTTTTTTTTCTAATCTGACTGCCAGTATCAAATTGCTTCTCAGGGAAACTTTAATCATTTTCTTTCCAAATCTTTAATTTTTAACATCATAGTGCATACATTTTAAAAAATTACTTCATAAGAAATTTTTTAGATTTCCTCATGATTACAAAGGAATTACTAGCAGTTATTTGGTCATTTCATCATTAATGCTTACCCTTTTCTTCAGTCTGCTTAAAACATTTTTTTTAAAATCCTTGTGAAACTTTTAAAGTGAAAATGAACTAGGAAAAAAATTAAGTAGGTATAGTGAAAATGAACTAGTGAAAAACTAAGAAGATACTAAAAAGACCTATTTTTCCTAGGATATTCTTTTCCTAGGATTTGCAAGTAAATCCTGGATTTCTTTCTTTAAAGTTACAGGTCTGGAACTTGTGCGCCTTTGCTCCTGTTGTTAACTCTGAGGTGGGAGACAGTGAACTGGTATCCTTATTAACCTTGGAGGAGGTAGGAGAGTCCTGGATATAAAACACCACTGACTTGTCCTCACTGTGGTGGAGGATCAGGTCCAAAGAGGCATAGACATTCAGACGAAGCCACAGCACTTGCCTCGTAACAGCAGACCTTAAGGAGTAGAGAAGCACCAGGAGAAGACAAAGGATAAGCCTAGCACTTGGGGTCCTTTTCATCCAGGGATGAGTGAGAGGAAGAGCCAGCGCTCTAGGAACTAGGGAGGAGTTCAGTTTCCACCCGCACTGGTGACCCTAGCTGTGCATAAGGGTGGGGCCCTGTAGAGGCACCCTAGCAATAAGAGGAACTGGAAGTCGACCACTGCTTCTGACTCCAGCCCAGCTTCCAGGGATCTGGATCATCTCAGTAAAGGTGAAAGAAGAATTTTTACCAACAAAGCCAGAAGACCAGTATGGGTGGTGTTCCAGCAGAATGAAAATGATTCTAGATGAAAGTATAGAGATAGAGGGAGAAAAAGAATGCAATCTAAATGGTAAATGTGGTACTATGTGATTAAATCTAGTTGAAAATTGCCTACTTACAAATCTACAGAGACGGAAAGCTGATTACCAGTTGCCAGGGGCTGGGAGTGTGATAATGAGGAGTGACTGCTAATGAGCCCAGAGTTTCTTTTTAGTGTCATGAAAATGTTCTAAAATTATATTTTGGTGATGCTTGTACAATTCTGAGAGTACACTAAAATCCATCAAGTTTACACTTTAAAACAGTGAATTTGATGGTATGTAAATTATCTCCCAATGGAACACTTTTTTAAAAAGAATGCAAAATATATGACATCAATAGCATGCAAATTAAAAGGAGGTACTTGAAGTGTTCTGAGGTCACTAAATTGTCTGGAAACAGTCATTAGGCTTTACAATTATGCTTTATGCTCATTCTATAGGAGTGTCATGTCACACACACACTTTTTAAAAAGAATGAGAGGCAACTAAGCCAAAGGAGTTAATAACAACAAACAGACCAGTTTGCTAGTCAGTTCCTTCTTAAAGAGTCCCTAAGAAAACAGTGATGCGGATTCCAAGCATACAGAGTAGAAAGATAAAATTTTTATGTTTTCTGCCTAAAATAGTATATATGAGTCAACCAGTACAGTAGGAATAAACTTAGTAAACATAGTAGATACAGATTACCATAGACAAGGAAAAATAAGTCTTAAATAAGACGACTGACTTACAGGAGGACAGCTAGGTCTATACAAATATTTAGCTATTTTATAAAAGTTTTACTGTTGTAAACCATTTTCAGTGGCTTTAAATTAACAGAAGTAGGACCCACACTGTTTGGTCTGCCCTTGGAGTTTAGCAAATTGCTTGCACACCGTAACAAATCAGATAGTTGTTAATTGATGGAATGGATAAATGTTTGAATGCATTAATAAGTGGATAGAAGACAGGATATTCTGAAGCTGGATATTCAGGATTTCCTGGAGGCATGAGGGAAATTCACTTTTGTCTTCATTATAATGTATATTATAAAGATCATCAAAGTTAAAAAAAGGGAAAGTGACACATTTATATAATTTCATAAATTTCTAAGTGAAGTTGAATTGATTCATACTCTGGAGATAGGCCACACTAGAAATGCAATTCATTTTCTACATTGTTACTTCTTTTGAGTGATATAAATCCTGACTTCTGATTTAGAACTGGTTATACCTGCATTTTAGAAGGAATCTCCTAAAATCAGTGCTCTTCTTTCAGATACCTTGCAAATCTAAGAGCTCCAAAGAAAGAACATTTGCAATTTCTTACTCAAAAGAAAAACTTAAAGAGAAGCTTTAACATTAATCAATGTCTCCAGTTTAACAGCATTTCTCATTATTCTTCAAGTGTTAAAAGAGAACAATTCCCAATATACATTTTTTGTTGTTTTTTTTTTCCAGTTATTGTTAAATGGTTCTCTTCTTATATAACAATGTTGCTTGAATGTCAAAATAAACTTGGTCTTTGTAAAATTCAGTTTTGCCAGCTGTCAGCCTCGCCTCAACTTGAGGAGTTTGAACTCATAGAAGCTTTACCATCTCTAAACTATATCTCAAAAGGAATGAGCTCAAAGAATGCCAGTTCTGCCCCACAAGGCTTGGCAAAAGTGGAGTCCAGGCCTGATTGGGTCAGTGGTAGGAGCTGCCGCAAGAAGGGGTCCGCAGCAGACGGAGGAGTGGAAGAATTGAGACAGAGAATGGGTCCACAGCCAAGGTTCACAGGAGGAAATGCCAGTGGTTATTTCAGTGCAGGAGCCAGAAAATCAGAGCCCTGGAATGAAGTGGAATCTTGGAAGAGAAGAGGAGCTGGGTATTTGTGCAGAGAAACAGAGCTGGGTGTTTGTTCAGAGCAACAGAAGCAGAGTGAACTCCAGAACATGCCACCAGGATCCACCTCGCCTCCCAGGGCTGTAGTGAGACCAGCCTTCAATGACCTGCCAGCTTGAAGGACAATGACTTGTCCTCGGGCATCTCAAAGATACACAGCAGGTTCTGATAAGCAATAATACACAGCTCAGAGATACATGGGGAAATCATCCTGAACAGGAAAGTCTACATCACAAATAAAAGTCTTAAAAGTGAGATTTCATTCCACTGAGGAATTTGGAATCAGTGGAATTTATAATTGTTGGTGTTGTTCAGTTGTTGTGTCCGACTCTTTGTGACCCATGAACTGCAGCACAGCAGGCTTCCCTGTCCTTCACCATCTCCCTGAATTTGCTCAAACTCATGTCCATTGAGTCAGTGACGCCATCCAGCCATCTCATCTTCTGTCGCCCCCTTCTCCTCCTGCCCTCAATCTTTCCCTGCATCAGGGTCTTCCCCAATGAGTTGGCTCTTCACATCAGATGGCCATGAACATAATGAAAAGGGTTCATTAGAAAAGAATAATATTCTCATATGTTTACTTTAAATTTTTTCTATATTTTCTATGGTTTAATTTAATGTAGTATGATGTGTGAATTAATGTTACTTTAAAAATATTTTATGTAAGCAATACTGATATTGTATCAGCCAAAATCTGAAAGGGTCACACCCAGACATGATATTTGAAATTCCATCTTTAATAATATGTGAGACATGGGCAGTGGCCAACACTGTACAACCAGAAGAGGATCCAGCCTTAGTTCTGGATCTGGCGTCCGGAAGCCTCCTCTGTGCCAGTTAAATGAACTCCTTATCATTAGAGAATTAGGAGAGGAGGTCCCAAGAAGGGTGCTAGGCTAAGGCAGGAGAGGGGTACTATTTGCAATCTTACAGAATTATTTAAATATTTTAACAACCTGTTTTACACTGCACCCTGATACCATCAACTGTGGGTACAGCTCACTGGGGATTGAACCCCAGACCTGCCATGACTAGCTGTGTGGCTCTGGGCACGTTCCATAATCTGTAAAGAGCACTGGGGTGAAAATTACAGGAGTTAATTCCTGTAAAGTGCTTAGAAGAATGTCTGACACATAGTAAGGGCTTGCTTTAGCCAATATTATCTATTGGTGTTGCTTATCTGGAAAACTGTCCAGACCAGAAAAAAAATGATTGTGATTAATTAACAGTACACTCCACAGGCAATGAAAGAGTAACGGCAATAATAAGTGCCATGGGTTTGCCAACTCTTTTCTAGTTCACCCCTAACCCCACCTGACCACAGTATGTACCCAAAGCATGAGTATATCAGTGACAAACAAAAGGGAGGACTCTCACAAGTCTGATTAGTTAAGTCCCAACTAGAACTCAGTGATGTGAGCGTTGGTCATTTTTTTTTCAATACCTGTTGCGATAACTGACAATTTTAAGGTTTGGTCAGGCCAGCATCCCTTAATAAGTTTTGTTCTGAGTCACTATCTGGAAACCTTGCAAGTTCTATTTTTCCTTCAGATCCATCTTTGTGTTCCTGTGAGTTGATCTGGGAGGTGAAATTTCCAAAATCTCCACCTACTGGAGGCCGACAGTGGTCAGGTCTAAAGTCGGAGATAGCTGAAGACTGGTGGGGGATCTGACAGAGGAGTCGAAGAGGTGGCACCTGTTACTAACCTCTAGTCTGATGGGACCCTCTCATGACACATTAACACCTCCCAGGCCAAATATCTTCATTTGATATGTATTCCAGTCATAACCGAAATTCTTATGCGTATCTTATAAAATGAAATCATTTCACTATTGTAAGTGGTCACTTTAGTGAACTTTTAATATGATTACAATTATTCATCTTAGACATAACTTAAAAGCAAAAAGGCAAGACAATTTCTAATATTCACTATGTTGCCTTTTGTAAAAAGCTTCTAACCAAAATTCAGACTTCAATATAGCTTCATTAAAAGATTTTTTTTTGTCCAAAGATAACGACAAACTGTGGAACAACTTAAGACTTTTTGGTTCTGCTAAACTCTTGTCATTTCCTAACCCCACCCTAACTCTTCTTCCTTTAAATACTGCCCCCCAGCTGCCAACTCCTTCTATGTCTCACTTCTTCCAGCAAGTTTTTCCCTTTTGCCAAAGCCCAATATCCTTATACATCCTTCTTCTATGTTTCCTCCCCGAAGTACAAGTTCTTCTAAAAATAAATCCACCAAAATGGGATGAGTAACAAGTTATTCTAAAAATAAACCTACCAAAATAGGATGAGTAATAGGTAGATTTTAAGCAAAAGGTTTTCTTCAATTCCCGAGAAAAGACAAACAATTACCAAGATTTTACACTACTGGAAATTAAGAATTCTAGTCTCCTGAACTAAATCAACTGAAATAGATTAGTAGGTTCTTTAAATGCGAATATCTTGTTCTATAATGTTGAGTGGAAGGCTTAGAAAAGGTTCTAGCATCCCCTGGTTTCTTCAGACAGAAGAGAAACATTAGAAAACATAAGATGTGGGACAAGGCTTATTGCATTTCCAGTAAAGACTGATTTGATATTAACTTAGTTCATAAGCAAAGAAAGGGTAAATCCATGGGAAATTTTGAAAATCATCTTTTCACTTTTATCTGACAACATTCTGCATTCATCCACAGGCAGTTGCTTCTGCTGCATTACTCTCTGTTGTGTGCATGGCCTCTAGCTAGAAATAGGGAATTGGAATTTTGTATATAAGCAAAAGTTAGAATTGCTTCCCTAATACACTCATCAGATTAGGGCAAATATTTTGAGATGTTCTTAGAACAAAAAAAAAAAAAAACCTGAGGTAATAATAGCTTTACTAATTTAATAATGTGGAACCTGACTTGCATTTTTTCTCTGAAACTTAGAGAAGACTTATCCTTAACTATTAAGGACAGTTTTCAATGACTGCTACACTGCTGATAATAAAACCAACTCTTCTGTTCACACTAAAAATCAGAGACCAAGATAGTAGGCATCTCTTACTGTCCTCAGACTCTCCTGACTCCCATGTTATTAACCTTACACTCCAAACACATACATACTGGATGCTGACCCCAAACAGTAAAGTACTGCAAAAATAATTATAGCATTGTTTCTGAAGCTAGGAACAACACAAGAGTATGGAATAAATATTGGAACTATCTTTTCTTCTCTTGTTATCCTCAGAGCTTTCAACTTTACCAAGAACTCTGCTCTCCTTGAGAGACAGACAACTGGCAAATGTCAATCATCTTAGACAATACCTATAACACCAAGAGTACCTATACCTCTCTAGGATACTGTTCTTATATAAAGACACTAAGCCTTTATTTATCTACCACACACAAATTTAATTTTGACTATGGGGCAATTTTTGGAGTGTGTGCTCAGTCATGTCTGACTCTTTGCAACTCTTTGGACTATAACCCACTAGGCTTCTCTGTCTGTGGGATTTCCCAGGCAAGAATACTGCAGTGGGTTGCCATTTCCTACTCCAGGGGATCTTCCTGACACAGAAATCGAAACTGGGTGTCTTGCATCTCCTGCATTGGCAGGTGGATTCTTTACCTCTGTGCCATCTGGGAAGCCCCAATTTTTGGAGACTCTAACATATTCCAGATCCCTCCATGATATATGGACCATATCTCATTGAAGTGTGTATCCAGTAATTTACAAAGTGAAGAATTAACTACATACTCTAGAGATTTGCCAATTTTTAATGCACAATATTGTGTGGGAGGGTGATATAACTGGAAAAAATTGTCAGAAATAAATATAACTTAGCCAAAGTTATAAAAGACACTTTGCAGTTAAACACATAATTTTGGATAATCCAATTTGCTTTTGACTTCCTATTAGCTAATCTAGGCAGGGTCTGTGCCTTTGCTAACAATTTGTGATGCACTAGTCAGAAAGAAAAGGCTACCTCTAAACTAAAGGAGATGGTGTCTGAATCTCCAAGGTGAAACCCAAATAGACACTGGGAGGAGTGTTCTTGGCTTGACTTCACTAGTTTGGGAGTGTGTTTTCAAAGAATTCTATAAAGGTTAATCATCCTCCTTCTCATATTCTTCATGTTGTATTATTAATACAACAGCCTAGTATAGAACCTAGAGTTTTAAGTGCTGCCATGCAGTTACTGTCATTTGACAAAACGATCAGTTAAGCCAGAACACTTTCTACTACCAAACTCTTACTCTGAGGTGCAGAATCATCTACATGTTCTGACAATAGCAAAAATCTGGAGTGAGACTACTTTTATGGCCAACCTCTGGACAGGTCAGAGAATAGCTAAAAGGGGGCTCTAAAACTACAGTACCATCTCTGTTAAGTGTGCCGTTGTCAACTCAGAATGTATTGTGATTTACATAACACTTCCTTCTTCACTCAGAACCTCATATTGCCTGAGTTAATCTTTGCCATAAGAAGTCACTGAAGGGGGAGGAGCCAAGATGGCGGAGGAGTAGGACGGGGAGACCACTTTCTCTCCTACAAATTCATCAAAAGAATAACTGAACATAGAGCAAACTTCAGAAAACAATTTCTGATCACTAGCTGAGGTCATCAGGCGCCCAGAAAAGCAGCCCATTATCTTCGAAAGGAGGTAGGACAAAATATAAAAGATAAAAAGTGAGACAAAAGAGCTAAGGACGGAGATCTGTCCCGGGAAGGGAGTCTTAGGCGGCATTGCTTGGGGTAGGGTCCGGGCCTGAGTGCCCTGAGGACAATCGGAGGGAGCTTCTGTGAGTTGCCAACTTGAACTGTGGGAGAGCAAAAGAGAGAGAGAGAAAATTAACCGGCCGAACACACTGCCGGCCATTCGCAGAACAAAGGGACCGAGAAAGTCCAGAGAAGAGCTCGCAGGCTGCGGACCGGCCCAGCCCCGCCGGAGGCAGGAGGCAGGGGGGAGGGGAAGGTCGCCACGAGACACAGGGCGCAGGCACCCGACCGGCGCGGGCGGGGACTGGGGCTGGGGACACGGAGGGCAGAAGGCCCATGCACCCGACTGGCGCCAGCGGACATTGAGACTGGGTCCGCAGAAGGGAGTGGGTGCGCCACACCTGGGGAGAGTGCGCCCATCAAGCCCCTGGCTGCCTGGACCGCTCTGACGGGGAAGGCACAGAGAGCAGGCGCAGCTTTTCGTTCCGCGCTTTTGTGGAACACCCGAGGGCTGGAACCTCGCGCAGCGCGGGGCGTGCTCCATAGAGAACAGCCGGAAGCCTGAGCAGCGCAGACGGAGAAAGCAGCGTCAGCCCCTCCCGGCAGCGCCAGCCCGTCCCCGCGGCGCAAGCCCGTCCCCACAGCGCCAGCCTCTCCCCGCAGAGCGACGGAACTAGCAACCTGAATAAGAGTCCACCTCTGCCCGCCTGTGTCAGGGCGGAAATGAGGCTCTGAAGAGACCGGCAAACAGAAGCCAAATAAAGAAAGGGAACCGCTTCAGAAGGGATTGGTGCAACAGATTAAAATCCCTGTAGAAAACACCGACTACACAGGAAGGGGCCTGTAGCTATCGAGAAGTGTAAGCTGGAACGAGGAGCTATCTGAAACTGAGCCGAACCCACACTGACCGCAACAGCTCCAGAGAAATTCATAGATATATTTTTACTTTTTATTTTTTTAAAGTAAGAAAAAAATTTTTTTTTTAATTTTTTTATTTTTTTATTTTTTCTCTTTTATTTTCCTTTAAAATTCCCTATTACTACCCCATTACTCCTTAACTTTCATTTTCATAGATTTTTATGATTTTTTTAATTAGGGAAAAAAAATTTTTTTTCTTCTTTTTTTTCTTTCCTTTTTCTCTTCTATTTTCTATCTTTCTTTTTCTCTTATTTCTTTTAAGTCCTCTAGTACTCCTCTACTACTCCTTAATTTTCATTTTCAATACACTATAACCTTACAAAAAAAAAAAAAAAGAAGAGAAGCCCTATTTTTAAACCGAAATTCAGTTCCCATTTTTATTCAGGAGTGTGTTGATTATTCTCTCCCAATCTTGACTCTCTGTTTTCTACCTCAGAACACCTCTATTTCCTCCTTTCCCCTTCTCTTCCCAATCCAATTCTCTGAATATTTGTAGGTGTCTGGGCTACAGCGAACACTCTGGGAACAGACAACTGCGTAGATCTGTCTCTCTCCTCTTGAGTCCCCCCTTTTTCTCCTCCTGCTCATCTCTATCTCCCTCCTCCCTCTCCTCTTCTTCATGTAACTCTGTGAACCTCTCTGGGTGTCCCTAACGGGGGAGAATCTTTTCGCCATTAACCTAGAAATTTTATTATCAGTGCTGTATAGTTGGAGAAGTCTTGAGACTACAGGAAGAATAAAACTGAAATCCAGAGGCAGGAGACTTAAGCCCAAAACCTGAGAACACCAGAAAACTCCTGACTACATGGAACTTTAATAAGTGACCGGCAAAAACCTCCATACCTACACTGAAACCAACCACCACCCAAGGGCCAATAAGTTTTAGAGCAAGACGTACCACGCAAATTCTCCAGCAACGCAGGAACATAGCCCTGAACGTCAACATACAGGCTGCCCAAGGTCACACCTAACACACAGACCCATCTCAAAACTCATTAATGGGCACTCCATTGCTCTCCAGAGAGAAGAAATCAAGTTCCACGCACCAGAACACTGACGCAAGCTTCCCTAACCAGGAAACCTTGACAAGCCAATTGTCTAACCACACCCACTGGGTTAATCCTCCACAATAAAAAGGAACCACAGACCTCCAGAATACAGAAAGCCCACTCCAGATACAGCAATCTAAACAAGATGAAAAGGCAAAGAAATACCCAACAGGTAAAGGAACATGAAAAATGCCCACCAAGTCAAACAAAAGAGGAGGAGATAGGGAATCTACCTGAAAAAGAATTTAGAATAATGATAATAAAAATGATCCAAAATCTTGAAAACAAAATGGAGTTACAGATAGTCTGGAGACAAAGATTGAAAAGATGCAAGAAATGTTTAATAAAGACCTAGAAGAAATAAAAAAGAGTCAATTAAAAATGAATAACGCAATGAATGAGGTCAAAAACACTTTGGAGGGAACCAAGAGTAGAATAACAGAGGCAGAAGATAGGATAAGTGAGGTAGAAGATAAAATGGTGGAAATAAATGAAGCAGAGAGGAAAAAAGAAAAAAGGATCAAAAGAAATGAGGACAACCTCAGGGACCTCTGGGACACTGTGAAACGCCCCAACATTCGAATCATAGGCGTTCCAGAAGAAGAAGACAAAAAGAAAGGCCATGAGAAAATACTCGAGGAGATAATAGCTGAAAACTTCCCTAAAATGGGGAAGGAAATAGCCACCCAAGTCCAAGAAACCCAGAGAGTCCCAAACAGGATAAACCCAAGGAGAAACACCCCAAGACACATATTAATCAAATTAACAAAGATCAAACACAAAGAACAAATATTAAAAGCAGCAAGGGAGAAACAACAAATAACACACAAAGGGATTCCCATAAGGATAGCAGCTGATTTATCAATAGAAACCCTCCAGGCCAGAAGGGAATGGCAGGACATACTGAAAGTAATGAAAGAGAATAACCTACAACCTAGATTACTGTATCCAGCAAGGATCTCATTCAGATATGAAGGAGAATTCAAAAGCTTTACAGATAAGCAAAAGGTGAGAGAATTCAGCACCACCAAACCAGCTCTTCAACAAATGCTAAAGGATCTTCTCTAGACAGGAAATGCAGAAAGGTTGTATAAACGTGAACCCAAAACAACAAAGTAAATGGCAACGGGACCACACCTATCAATAATTACCTTAAATGTAAATGGGTTGAATGCCCCAACCAAAAGACAAAGATTGGCTGAATGGATACAAAAACAAGACCCCTATATATGCTGTCTACAATAGACCCACCTCAAAGCAAGAGACACATACAGACTAAAAGTGAAGGGCTGGAAAAAAATATTTCATGCAAACGGAGACCAAAAGAAAGCAGGAGTCGCAATACTCATATCAGATAAAATAGACTTTCAAATAAAGGCTGTGAAAAGAGACAAAGAAGGACACTACATAATGATCAAAGGATCAATCCAAGAAGAAGATATAACAATTATAAATATATATGCACCCAACATAGGAGCACCGCAATATGTACGGCAAACACTAACGAGTATGAAAGAGGAAATTAAGAGTAACACAATAATAGTGGGAGACTTTAATACCCCACTCACAACTATGGATAGATCAACTAAACAGAAAATTAACAAGGAAACACAAACCTTAAATGACACAATGGACCAGCTAGACCTAATTGATATCTATAGGACATTTCACCCCAAAACAATCAACTTCACCTTTTTCTCAAGTGCACACGGAACCTTCTCCAGAATAGATCACATCCTGGGCCATAAACCTGGTCTTGGAAAATTCAAAAAAATTGAAATCATTCCAGTCATCTTTTCTGACCACAGTGCAGTAAGATTAGATCTCAATTACAGGGAAAAAATTGTTAAAACTTCAAACATATGGAGGCTAAATAACACGCTTCTGAATAACCAACAAATCATAGAAGAAATCAAAAAAGAAATCAAAATATGTATAGAAATGAATGAAAATGAAAACACAACAACCCAAAACCTATGGGACACTGTAAAAGCAGTGCTAAGGGGAAGGTTCATAGCATTACAGGCTTACATCAAGAAACAAGAAAAAAAAACAAATAAATAACCTAACTCTACACCTAAAGCAATTAGAGAAGGAAGAAATGAAGAACCCCAGGGTTAGCAGAAGGAAAGAAATCTTAAAAATCAGGGCAGAAATAAATGCAATAGAAACTAAAGAGACCATAGCAAAAATCAACAAAGCTAAAAGCTGGTTTTTTGAAAAAATAAACAAAATTGACAAACCATTAGCAAGACTCATTAAGAAACAAAGAGAGAAGAACCAAATTAACAAAATTAGAAATGAAAATGGAGAGATCACAACAGACAACACTGAAATACAAAGGATCATAAGAGACTACTACCAGCAGCTCTATGCCAATAAAATGGACAACTTGGATGAAATGGACAAATTCTTAGAAAAGTATAACCTTCCAAAACTGAACCAGGAAGAAATAGAAGATCTTAACAGACCCATCACAAGCAAGGAAATCGAAACTGTAATCAAAAATCTTCCAGCAAACAAAAGCCCAGGACCAGATGGCTTCACAGCTGAATTCTACCAAAAATTTAAAGAAGAGCTAACACCTATCTTACCCAAACTCTTCCAGAAAATTGCAGATGAAGGTAAACTTCCAAACTCATTCTATGAGGCCACCATCACCCTAATTCCAAAACCAGACAAAGATGCCACAAAAAAAGAAAACTACAGGCCAATATCACTGATGAACATAGGTGCAAAAATCCTTAACAAAATTCTAGCAAACAGAATCCAACAACATATTAAAAAAATCATACACCACGACCAAGTGGGCTTTATCCCAGGAATGCAAGGATTCTTTAATATCTACAAATCAATCAATGTAATAAACCACATTAACAAATTGAAAGATAAAAACCATATGATTATCTCAATAGATGCAGAGAAAGCCTTTGACAAAATTCAACACCCATTTATGATTAAAACTCTCCAGAAAGCAGGAATAGAAGGAACATACCTCAACATAATAAAAGCTATATATGACAAACCCACAGCAAGTATCACCCTCAATGGTGAAAAACTGAAAGCATTTCCCCTGAAATCAGGAACAAGACAAGGGTGCCCACTCTCACCACTACTATTCAACATAGTGTTGGAAGTTTTGGCCACAGCAATTAGAGCAGAAAAAGAAGTAAAAGGAATCCAGGTAGGAAAAGAAGAAGGAAATTCTTGCTGTTTGCAGATGACATGATCCTCTACATAGAAAACCCTAAAGACTCTTCCAGAAAATTACTAGAGCTAATCAATGAATATAGTAAAGTTGCAGGATATAAAATTGACACACAAAAATCCCTTGCATTCCTATATACTAACAATGAAAAAACAGACAGAGAAATTAAGGAAACAATACCATTCACCATTGCAACAAAAAGAATAAGATACTTAGGAGTATATCTACCTAAAGAAACAAAAGACCTATACATAGAAAACTATAAAACACTGATGAAAGAAATCAAAGAGGACACAAACAGATGGAGAAACATACCATGCTCATGGATTGGAAGAATCAATATTGTCAAAATGGCTATTCTACCCAAAGCAATCTATAGATTCAATGCAATCCCTATCAAGCTACCAACAGTATTTTTCACAGACCTAGAACAAATAATTTCACAATTTGTATGGAAATACAAAAAACCTTGAATAGCCAAAGTAATCTTGAGAAAGAAGAATGGAACTGGAGGAATCAACCTGCCTGACTTCAGACTATATTACAAAGCCACAGTCATCAAGACAGTATGGTACTGGCACAAAGACAGAAATATAGATCAATGGAACAGAATAGAAAGCCCAGAGATAAAGTCACAAACTTATGGACACCTTATCTTTGACAAAGGAGGCAAGGATATACAATGGAAAAAAGACAACCTCTTTAACAAGTGGTGTTGGGAAAACTGGTCAACCACTTGTGAAAGAATGAAACTAGAACACTTTCTAACACCATACACAAAAATAAACTCAAAATGGATTAAAGATCTAAATGTAAGACCAGAAACTATAAAACTCCTAGAGGAGGACATAGGCAAAACACTCTCCGACATAAACCACAGCAAGATCCTTTATGACCCACCTCCCAGAATATTGGAAATAAAAGCAAAACTAAACAAATGGGACCTAATGAAACTTAAAAGCTTTTGCACAACAAAGGAAACTATAAGTAAGGTGAAAAGACAGCCCTCAGATTGGGAGAAAATAATAGCAAATGAAGAAACAGACAAAGGATTAATCTCAAAAATATACAAGCAACTCCTGCAGCTCAATTCCAGAAAAATAAATGACCCAATCAAAAAATGGGCCAAAGAACTAAACAGACATTTCTCCAAAGAAGACATACAGATGGCTAACAAACACATGAAAAGATGCTCAACATCACTCATTATCAGAGAAATGCAAATCAAAACCACAATGAGGTACCATTACACGCCAGTCAGGATGGCTGCTATTCAAAAGTCTACAAGCAATAAATGCTGGAGAGGGTGTGGAGAAAAGGGAACCCTCTTACACTGTTGGTGGGAATGCAAACTAGTACAGCCGCTATGGAAAACAGTGTGGAGATTTCTTAAAAAACTGGAAATAGAACTGCCATATGACCCAACAATCCCACTTCTGGGCATACACACTGAGGAAACCAGATCTGAAAGAGACACGTGCACCCCAATGTTCATCCCAGCACTGTTTATAATAGCCAGGACATGGAAGCAACCTAGATGCCCATCAGCAGATGAATGGATAAGGAAGCTGTGGTACATATACACCATGGAATATTACTCAGCCGTTAAAAAGAATTCATTTGAATCAGTTCTAATGAGATGCATGAAACTGGAGCCCATTATACAGAGTGAAGTAAGCCAGAAAGATAAAGAACATTACAGCATACTAACACATATATATGGAATTTAGAAAGATGGTAACGACAACCCTACATGCAAAACAGAAAAAGAGACACAGATGTACAGAACAGACTTTTGAACTCTGTGGGAGAAGGTGAGGGTGGGATGTTTCAAAAGAACAGCATGTATATTATCTATGGTGAAACAGATCACCAGCCCAGGTGGGATGCATGAGACAAGTGCTCGGGCCTGGTGCACTGGGAAGACCCAGAGGAATTGGGTGGAGAGGGAGGTGGGAGGGGGGATCGGGATGGGGAATACGTGTAACTCTATGGCTGATTCATATCAATGTATGACAAAACCCACTGAAATGTTGTGAAGTAATTAGCCTCCAACTAATAAAAAAATAAATAAATAAATAAATTAAAAAAAAAAAATCCTAAAACCTAACCAGCTTGGCATCTTATAAAGATTATCATTATGGACCTTCATCAGTTTACCAGATCTATGAACAGTTGCTTACTACTATAGTTGTAGAAGAGTTTTGACAAGAGTGTATTTATATTATAAAGGGAATGACATGGTAAATAAACACGTTGAAAGGAAAAAAAAAAAAAAAAAGAAGTCACTGAAAATTAAGAAGACTCAGGGAGGGAACACAGCCATATCCATCAGCGGAAAATTGGATTAAAGATTTACTGGTCATGGCCTTGCCCACCACAGCAAGATCCAGTTTTTTCCACAGCCAGTCCCTCCCATCAAGAAGATTCCACAAGCCTCTTATCCTCATCCATCAGAGCACAGACAGAATGTAAACCACAACCACAGGAAACTAACCAAACTGATCACATGGATCACAGCCTTGTCTAACTCAATGGAACTAGGAGCCATGCCTTGCAGGGCCCCATAGGACGGATGGCTCATGGTGGGGGGTTCTGACAAGAACTCCCCTGGAGTTCCACTGGAGATGTGGAATGGCAAACCACATCAGCATTCTTGCCTTGAGAACCCCATGAACGTTATGAAAAGGCAAAAGGATATAACCTGAAAAGATGAACTCCCCAGGTCAATAGGTGTCCATTATGCTACTGGAGAAGAGTGGAGAAATAGCTTCAGAAAGCATGAAGAGATGGAGCCAAGGTGAAAATGACACCCAGTTGTGGATTTGTCTGGTGGTGAAGATAAAGTCCAATACTGTAAAGAACAATATTGCATAGGGACCTGGAATGTTAAGTCTATGAAGCAAGGTAAATTGGAAGTGGTCAAACAGGAGATGGCAAGAGTGAACATTGACATTTTAGGAATCAGTGAACTACAATGGATCAGAATGGGTGAATTTAATTCAGATGACCATTATATCTACCAATATGGGCAAGAATCCCTTAGAAGAAATGGAGTAGCTCGTATAGTCAACAAAAGAGCCCAAAATGCAGTACTTGGGTACAATCTCAAAAACAGCAGAATGAGCTTTGTTCATTTCCAAGGTAAACCATACAATATCAGAGTGATTCAAGACTATGCTCCAACCACTAATGCCAAAGAAGCTGAAGTTGAATGGCTCTATGAATTCCTACAAGACCTTCTAGAACTAACACCCAAAAAAAGATGTCCTTTTTATCATAGGGGACTGGAATGTAAAAGTAGGAATTCAAGAGATACCTGTAGTAACAGAGAAGTTTGACCTTGGAGTACAAAATGAAGCAGGGCAAAGGCTAACATAGTCTTGCCAAGATAACACACTGGTCATAGCAAACACCCTCTTCCAACAACATAAGACTCTACATGTGGACATCACCAGATGGTCAACACTGAAATCAGATTGATTATATTTTTTGCAGTCAAAGATGGAGAAACTCTATACAGTCAGCAAAAAACAAGATCGGGAACTGACTATGGCACAGATCATGAGCTCCTTATTCCAAAATTCAGACTTAATTGAAGAAAGTAGGGATTACCACTAGGCCATTCAGATATAAATCAAATCCTTTATGATTATACAGTAGAAGTGACAAATAGGTTCAAGAGACTAGATCTGATAGACAGACTGCCTGAAGAACTATGGACAGAGCCTTGTAACATTGTACCAGAAGCCATGATCAAAGCCATCCTCAAGAAAAAGAACAACAACAACAAAAAGAAATGCAAAAAGGCAAAATGGTTGTCGGTGGAGGCCTTACAAATAGCTGAGAAAAGAAGAGAAGCAACAGGCAACAGAAAAAAGGAAAGATATATCCATCTGAATGCAGAGTTCCAAAGAATAGCAAGGAAAGATAAGAAAGCCTTCCTAAGTGATCAAAGCAAAGAAATAGAGCAAAACAATAGAATGGGAAAGATCTCTTTGAGAAAATTAGAGATACCAAGGGAACATTTCATGCAAAGATGGGCACAATAAAGGACAGAAAGAATATAGACCTAACAGAAGCAGAAGATATTAAGAAGAGATGGCAAGAATACACAGAAGAAATTTACAAAAAAGATGTTAATGACCCAGATAACAATGATGGTGTGATCACTCTTCTAGAGCCATTCTAGAGTGCAAAGTCAACTGGGCCTTAGGAAGCATCACTAAGAACAAAGCTAGTGGAGGTGATGGAATTCCAGTTGAGCTGTTTCAAATCCTAAAAGATGATGCTGTTAAAGTGGTGCACTCAATTGGCCAGCAACTTTGGAAAACTCAGCAGTGGCCACAGGACTGGAAAAGGTCAGTTTTCATTCCAGTCCCAAAGAAAAGCAATGCCAAAGAACATTCAAACTGCCACATAATTGTACTCATTTCACACTCCAGAAAAGAAATGCTAAAAATTCTCTAAACTAGGCTTCAATGATACGTTAACTGAGAACTTCCGGATGTTCAAGCTGGATTTAGAAAAGGCAGAGGAGCGAGAGATCAAATTGCCAACATCCATCACGTCACAGAATAAGAAAGAGAATTCCAGAAAAACACCTACTTCTGCTTCATTGACTACACTAAACCTTTGTCTATGTGGATCATAATAAATTGTGGAAAATTCTTAAAGAGATGGGAATACCAGCCCACCTTAACTGCCTCCTGCAAAACCTATATGCAGGTCAAGAAGCAACAGTTAGAACCAGACATGGAACAATGGACTGGTTCAAAACTGGGAAAGGAGTTCTTCAAACTGTATATTGTCACCCTGCTTATTTAATTTATATGCAGAATACATCATGCAAAATGCCGGGCTGAATGAAGCACAAGCTGGAATCAAGATTTCCAGGGGAAATATCAACAACCTAAGATATGCAGATGATACCATTCTAATGGCAGAAAGTAAAGCCGAACTAAAGAGCTTCTTGATGAGAGTCAAAGAAGAGAGTGAAAAAGCTGGCTTAAAACTCAGCATTCAAAAAACCAAGATCATGGCATCTGGTCCCATCACTTCCTGGCAAATAAATGAGGAAAACAGTGAAAACAGTGGCAGGCTTTATTTTCTTGGACTCCAAAATCACTGCAGATGGTGAATGCAGCCATGAAATTAAAAGATGCTTGCTCCTTGAAAGAAAACCTATGGCAAATCTAGACCACACATTGAAAAGCAGAGACATTACTTTGGCAACAAATTTCTGTCTAGTCATAGCCATGGTTTTTCCAGTAGAATGTATGAATGTAAGTGTTGACCACAAAGAAGGCTGAGTGCCAAAAAATTGATGCTTTTGAACTGTGATGTTGGAGAAGACTCTTGAAAGTCCCCTGGACAGCAAGGAAATCCAGCCAGTCAATACTAAAGGAAATCAACCCTGAATATTCATTGGAAGGACTGATGCTAAAGCTGAAGCCTCAATACTCTGGCGACCTGATGGGAAGAGCTGGAAAGATTGAAGGCAGGAAGAGAAGGGGGTGATAGAGGATGAAATGGTTGTATCTCATCACCATCTCAATGGACATGAGTTTGAGCAAATTCCAGGACATAGTGAAGGAAAGAAAAACCTTCAGTCCTGCAATCCCTGGGGTCACAGAGAATGGGGCTTAGCGACTAAAAAGCAACAATTATAAAAAAGAATAAAGAATTAGGAGCCGTAAAGTGACCTTGACAATCTGGAAAACAATGACTACATAGTCAGCCTCTAATCTTTTTCAATTCATTCTTAAAAATTTATTTGTTGACATCCAAGTGGCTAGCTTAATTGTCAAGGAGTAGCAAGCCAGAGTATTTGAAACACTAAAAGCCTTTCTGATAAAATTGGTTTCTTCTTGGTTTGCTAGGTTAAATACAGTATGGCCAGTTAAGTTTGTATTTCAGAACATTTTTTTACTATATCATATGTAATATCTGTATATTGTAAAAACGTCTTTGTTATTCATCTGAAAATCAAAATTATCTTGGTGCTCTGTATTTTCACTTGCTTTATCTGTCAACTCTGTCTCTTGCTCTTGTAATGATTAATCTAACTCAGTGAAATAATAGTTCATAATCCATCAGGGATTTTGTAAAATATATTTACAAATATATTCCTAAATTAAAAGGGGTTGAACAAGCCAGCAGAATTCTTTTCTTATTTTTCAGCTATTTTGTTGATGTATTCTGGATAACAAATGTTACTCAACTGCAGTATGGATAAAAAGTAATTAAGTAATAAAACATTTATATGTGAAGAAATATCCAATACCCCATTATTTCAGTAAAGACTGTAATGATTCTGGATTGCATATGGTCCAACTTCCAGGAAGAAAGAATAGCTTCTCTGAGAAAGGTTGACAGGAACTGCATTTTAATTTCCTTTGGAAAATTTCCAAAGCATTTTACTCTGACACCATCCTGTTTTTTGCTGTTGCAGTAGAGTTCCATGTTATTTTTATCTGAAAGAAGAAATTGTAAGGTAACATCCAGGCATGAAGACTTGGTGTTTACTTGGACTATGTCAGTAACATTTCCAACTAGTTGAGTGCTTTCCGTGTTTCTCAAAGGTCTTCACCCTGTAAAAGCTGATGGATGACCTGACAGATATTTCCAGGCTTCGGTTGGTGTAATGTGAGCTCAGGGCCTGGAAACAATAAAATGGCAATTTTCTGAGAGATTTACCTGCAAAAGAGCCAGGAACATAAAAGCCTGTTTCAGCTTCCCACCCAAAGCCTCTTCTTTTCTCTCAGTTCTGGAGGGGTTAGGGAAGCCTGGATCCTGTCAGGTTAATTGAGGGTGACATTAAATGTAATCTCAGCAGCAGCCGCTGTGAGGGCTCCAAGGGAAGGACACTGAAGCAGGAATCAGAGAGCTGGGATATGGTCTGACTAGAGTGGAGGCTTCCCGTCATGAACAACAGAAGCAAAGGCTGCAGGCATTGGGGTATGTCAGATCTTTTCTCTCAGAAGCTGGATAGGATGATTCAGTCATGATTTGACAAGTAATGGTTTTGGCTTCAGTAGCAGCTACAAAACAATAGAAGGATCTTCTCCATAGTTAAGTCAGTCACAGCTGAGCCAGACTGTTTGAAGTTCGTATTCAGGGTCGTCCACACCATTGCATTCTTAGAGGGTTGTGCCTCGAAACTGGGTCTCTTTATGTTACCAGAAGGGATGAACTCAGCACCCTAAAGAGAGATTCACACTAAGGAAATCTAGGCCAAAGTGATGTGAGAGGTTACTAGTGAGATTCTGGTTTCCCAACACAGTTTTGTAATAATAATCAATTAACTTTAACCCTGAAGAACCTAGATTCTGTGTCCCCCATCTAAATCCACAGTCCGTGGGATACTGTCTGATTTTAAATACATCAAATGATAATTCTGCCTACCACTGTTATTTCTTCTTGGGTAACCTTACAACCATGTAACAGTTTGCTTTCAAGTTTCAGCCTGTAATCCATAACTATTCTGAATGTTAAATAATTATTAATATAAACTTAAGGTCTCTGAATGGCCCCAAATATAATGTTGGAAAAGTCTCTTTTAATAATTTTTTTGTTCTCACGAGAAAAGGAGCTATATTTTTATTTAAAAACTTAATATGAGATTAATTTATACAATGCTATAATGTGATAGGGAAATTTGCTGTGCCATTTTACCCTACAGGCGATGGAGACATTATTAAAGATGGAAAAGGGGCTATTAATCCATGAAGCCTGAGCTCCCTTTACTTCAGGGCAAGGTTAGGAGTCCGTGTTAAGTTCACACTCAAGACAGTGAAGGAGTGAAGGGATGAGAGGGAGGGGTGCAGCCAGACCTGAGGACATAAACTAGGTTCCTATGAGACTGAAGAAAAACAGATGATTGAAACTAGGACTTTCAAAAACCATAGGTTTTCACTGAAGGACACTTACTTTCTTTAGTCCCACATGTTGCCTCAGAAGTTCACAGGACAGTGAAGGGGTGCACGTGGGTCCAGGGAAATGAATTCAAAGTGCCCCGACCTTGGGAGCCTGAAAGCAACAAACGCCATGAGCAGAAGGACTGTGAATAGACACCCATTTTAGAATGGAGGATGGGCCAGAGATGAAGACCACAATTCCCACCATAATACTTGCCAGGCTTCCATTTTTATGCTGGACCCACACCTCTGGCCTTGGCCCCGTCATTACCCTCAGAGGAACAAGACATTGCACATGGTCAACTTTGTCTTGTTGAAAACAAGGCTAGGAAGCCCATGTGGAGCCATCTTTCCAGGCAGAACTAGAAGGCAGAGGACAGGCTGGACAGGCAGAAGCAGAGTGGACTTCAGAGGCTGTGGCTCAGTGTCAGGAGCTGTGGGAAACAAGTGAACACTGGCCAAATATCCTGAGGTCTTTCCAGAGAAGCTCCTATTGTGCTGGCTCAGCCTCCCATCTCCTGTCTAATTTTCTTCCTGGCATCACCTCCAGGCCTCTGCTGGAAGTGGTGCTTTCTGGACTGATTGATCCCATTAAATGAGTTTCAGATGCTGATTTTCTGTTTAAAGGATGAGCAAGCATTTCCATAAGATGCATCTCATTTGACCAACATGACTAATTTCTTTGCTTTCTTGCATCCAATCCATCATTTCACTTCAACTGTGAATTTCATTAATCAGCCATTGACTCCCTCTTCCAGATCGTTAGTGGAGACGTCAGCTTCTGACTGGACCTGATACCAGTTACCAGGGCTTGGGCCTGGCATCCCTGAGAATCCCTGGGGAGACATTCATCACTCTTACACAGGTGCCTTCATTATTCCAAACCAATTTTAGCTTATTTTGCAAGAAACACTTAGAATGTTGTAAAAATTAGTGCTTTCCCAAGGAACCCCTAATTCAGGATCAGAACAGATGGCTGCATGAAACAGCAAAAAACAGCCAGCCACAAAATCTCGGCCCACTAACCAGACAGTGCAGGCTCATTTACCCCCTCTCTTTTGTCTCTGGAAGAACAGAAGGATTATATCCTTCTGCTATAATCCTCTAAGCTTTTGATGCCTTTCCATCATCATACCTTTCCATTGACTTACCCTTTCTATTTGACAGAATCTTCTTTTTTAAAGTTAATTTCTATTGAAGTAAAGTTGATTTACAATTTTGTGTTAGCTTTGTGTGTGCAGTAAAGTGAATCAATTTGACAGAAACTTCTAATTTCAGTTCAACTACTTGGCTAGCATTACGGTGCTATATGCAGATCAGTAGGTTACTGGATGACTGTGAGGCTTACCTAGTGGTTAAAAATTTAACTTTAGAGAAGATGATGTTCTCAATGGCTTGGAGAGCATGGATTGTTTCCTGATTTTTCTTTACCCACTCCCAGTGTAAATCAGGTTCCAATTATGTGAACTAAATCAAAGAAAATGATCGAGTCAATGAGGTCAATTCGTTGTTTTTTTTTTTTTTCCAGTTATTTTTATTAGTTGGAGGCTAATTACTTTACAATATTGTAGTGGTTTTTGCCATACATTGACATGAATCAGCCACGTGCACCCCAGTGTTCATCGCAGCACTGTTTATAATAGTCAGGACATGGTCAATTTGTTTTTATTTTATCCCTTGGTACCTAGTCATACAGAGTAATCAAGTTTCAACACTAACTTTTTCTTTTTCATTTGGAATTTCCTTCTTAAATTCAGAAAAAGAAAAACATTTTTCTTCCCTCTATTTAGATACTTTTTTTTGATAAAAGGAGAATACAAAATTATACCTCTACTATCACTATAACTTGAAAAAAAAGTTTTTGGAGGCAAACTGAAAGGAAAACTATAAGATGAAACCTTTGGTTTGCTGGAGTAGCAAAACTGGAGACAAATTTTTCTCTAGAGTATTATAATTTTAGTATAATTTAGTATGATTAATATAACCTGTCATATCTCTTATATAGTAAGATGGTTATAAGTGTATTTTCAAATCTGTGAGGAAGAGTGATGTTTAAAACCTTTGGGGAAATAGTTTCTTTCTGTTTGGAGTCCAAGCTGAAAGTGGATCTCCCATTAACCAAGTAAAATGGCATTTCCTGAGAAGCACCATTAAGCATTTTTAGGAAACAGGATCTCTGATATTACTGTTTAATCACTTCATGCCAAATAGTATACGTGTTGTTAGCATGTAACTCAAAAATTATTCTGGAAGGTAAGATGCCAGTGGGATTTCCCAAGTGCCTTAGTGGTAAAGAATCTACCTGTCAATGCAGGAGACACAGGAGACACAGGTTCAATCCCTGGGTGGGGAAGATCCCCTAGAGGAGGAAATGGCAACCCATTCCAGTACTCTTGCATAGAAAATTCCATGGACAGAGGAGTCCATGGGGTCGCAAAGAGTTGGACACGACTGAGTGACTGAGCACACATTAGGATTCTGCAAAAAAAAAAAAAAAAAAGAGAGAGAAAAAAAAATATATGTGTGTATGTATACATATAGAGGCCGGGGCGGGGGGAGAATCCAAAATCAGAAAGGGCAGGCTAGCAGACTGGAGGCTCAGGGAAGAATTGCAGTTCAAATACAAAGGCAGTCTTCTGGGGGAATTGTTTCTTTTTTGGGATGGGTCAATGTTTGTTCTGGTAAAGGCTGCCAACTGATTAGGTGAGGCCAACCCACATTTGTGAGGGCAATTTGCCTTACTCAAAATATACAAATTTAAAATTTCATTTAATAAAATACTTTCACAGCAACATACAGAAGACTGAACAAATATCTGGGTACAGTGGCCCAGCCAAGGTGACATATTAAAATGAACCAGCACATTTTAAAAGAGGGAGGAGCAGATAGTTAATAAGCATTCAATACAAACTTATTATTTTATGTATCCCAGGGGCATAAGGATGAGGATAACATTGCTGGTTTAAGAGAAGTGTTTTGTTCAAAGTTTCTGATAAGGATCAGCTGGCATATGCCTAAGACGAGGTGGAGCAATGGCCAATTTACTGCTTAAGACCAGAGTTGTTTGTAACTGAGCAAATACATTTCACAAAGCAAAAGAAGGCCCTGGAAGAATGTGGAACTACAAATTCTCACATAACTAATGTAAAACAAAAGAGAAGATTTTTAGCAAACAAATGAACAAAACAAAGCAGAAGCAAACTCACAAATATGAAGAACAGCTAGAGGTTACCAATGGGGAACGGGAGGGGAGAGGGGCAAGATTGGAGTAAAGGATTAAGAAATACAAACTACTGTATAAAAAATAAATAAGCAAAAGAATATATTGTAAGGCACAAGGAAATACAGGTATTTATAATAACTTTAAATGAAGTATAAACTATAAAATTATTGAACCACTGTTGTGCACCTGAAGCTAATATAATATTGTAACTCAACTATACTTCAATTAAAAAGAGTGAGATGATTTATCAGTGATAAATAGCTGTACACTCCTAGCTCTGAAGTAATGCAAGGCCAACACCATAGTAAGAAATAAGTACATTCTCTTCATTTTGTATTATTCTTTTTTAAATAGTACACAAAGTGAACCACCAAAAAGATATTACAAAAGATATGCCCCCAAATTGTGCAAGTAGAGAACAAAGTACAAAACAAAGATGTAAATGCCCCGATTAGCACTGTGGGGAACCAACTTTTGCAATATTAAAGTTTCCTACAAGGAAACAAACACATTTCATTCTGATTTGATTACTGATAATGATCTTGCCTGAATCTGATGCTTCAGGCTTAAAAGAACTCAGCAAAGATATTCACATTCATATTCACATTCCCCTGAAAGTAAAACCATCCATAAAAATACAAACAATAGTCAACAGTATACAGTGAGAGTGACAGACTACAGGTGTTATAAAGGTAGGATTTATTTTTTAAAATTTTGAAAGGAGCTTTAATGAAAAGTATGTTGAAATGGAGACAGAATCAAAACTGCTTGGATGTTTCCTTTCAGAAATGTTTTCCTCTTTCCACTGGGAAATATTATAAGCCAAGTTTCATATCTTGTAACATAGAGAAAATAATATGGCATGTCCTACTTTCCAGAGGAGTTGTGATTGTCACAGATAGCAAGATATGTGAAAACACTTCAAAAAATGAAATATGTAAGTGCAGTTATTATTTTTAGTATTAAAAATAAGAGAGAGTGTAAGGAAATAGGAAGGGTAAGAGCTTAAGAACCAGTGTGGAGGCTGGATATCAACTCTGCCTCTCTGTACTTGTATGACTGTGAGAAATTCTCTTAATCTCTTTGAGCAAAGCTGTCAAGCTTTATATTGAAGTTTCCATGTGTGTGCACGCTTGTGATGTACATGCATGTGTATGCAGGCATATATGAGGAGGAGGGTGGGACTGGAAGGGCCGCACTAATAGAATATTGAATGAAACATACTATTTAACATGGGAATTGCTTAAAAAGAATGTTTTTAGGGCCAAGAATAAAACACTTTTGTCGAAGGGAGTTACAATGATCAGGGAAAGTTGGAGAGGGGTGGATGAAGGAGGAAACCTGGGAGGGGCTAAGTTTAGACCAGCAGTGAATCTCGTTAGAAGTTTCAGGTGGCCACCTCAAATCCACGGTGCCGGCTCCCCACATCTCACCTGAAGGCAGATCTCGGGGCTGAAGGAAACCACATTAGTTGCAAGCATGACAGTCTTTCTCAAACAAATCTCTGAAGGAGGAAAGCAAAACGGAACAGAAATAAAGTTAGAACAACTCTTCAGACTCACTCTAGGATAGAGGAGAAGACATGCTTGAGTCTAAACAACCCATAGGTATACCTCTTGGGTGTCTGTGATTTAACTATTTTGTTTCGGCCTCAAGTCCACCTGTCTACAGTCTGCCTTGCGATGTTGGGTTGGGACTCTGCAAACAGTACTTCTGTTGTGCTAGCTGATTCCATGTTAGGCTCTGTTTGCCAGTAGGGGGCACCCGAAGGAGATGAAAGCTTGAGGAGGAAGAAAGGATTGACTCGTTTGCTTCCCACCAATTTTCCTATTCCTATGAGTATCACCTGCCAAAAGCTTCTTCAATTTAGTGGTGGCAGTTTCTTCTTGTAAATATGTAACACTTGCAGATCCAGATTCATAAGACCCCTTGGAGACACCTGTGCCAGTCAGCACCCACTCGCCTTATGGGTCTGGATCCCAGACCCCTTCTCTGAGCTCAGAGATCCTAGACAGCATGCTCACTCTCCCCACCTCTCTTCAACATCATCCTGGAGGTTTTGGCCATTGCAATATGGTAAAACATAAAAAAGAAATATAAAAGAAAAATGATCAGGGAGGAAGAAGTAAAACTCTCTCTCTGCAAATAATGTGATTGTTTCTACAGAAATTCCTCAGAATCTATAAAACAAAATTTCATCTCCCTCAGGTCCCCTACTGGCAAATAGAGTCTAACATGGAATCAGCCAGTAAAAGAGATGTGGCTTGCAGAGTCCCAGATCCAACATCACAAGGCAGTTGTTGCTTTTTAGATTTTTAGGAATTTCTGTAGAAACAATCAGATTATTTAACAGAGAGTTTTACTTCTTCCTTCTTGATCATTTTTTAAATTTCCTTTTTATATTTTACTGTATTGCAATGGCCAAGAACTAGTAAATGAACTTGTCAAAATCACAGGATGAAGATTAGTATACTAAAAGTCAGTTATATCTTTATATAATACAGCAAACAAATGATAATTAAATCTCAGTCTTCCATATACAGTAGCATCAAATCCCACAAAACTTGGCGGAGTTATGATTCTGTTATATAAGACTTAGTACATACTTTTAATCAGGGAACAATAACAGGTGCTGTCTCTCTCAGAATACATGGATTGTCTAAGAATCAGTGCTTTCAAGAAGGAATGGCTCCTTTCACTATTTTAATACCAAATATCCCACTTTACAGAGTCCTTATATCCGTGTCTAAAATTTCATTTCTGAAGTTTGGAGGTCTTGGTTTCTAAAAGAGAAATCCTCAGAACATTGGTTCCATGGAACTGGAGCTTTGCTCTGCTATTGTTATCTTTCTGAGTTCCTCTTACCACTACACCAACAGGCAAAGAAAGGGGCTGCTCTGTTAGGTGGTTGATCCTGATTATCAAGAGGACATTCAACTGATGCCAGAAAATGTGACCAGAGAGGACCATTTCTGGAACCCAGGGGGATTCTCTGTGATGACCCTTAATACCATCATTTCCTTTAGTGAAAGTTAACTGAAAAGTACATCAACTGATAAAAGAAAGCCCCACTGACTTTGAGGGAAAAACCCTCACCAGTTGAGGTCCTAACTGGTGGAGGAGGAAATGTGAGCCAAGTAATGGAAGAAAGAAGTTATGGATATCAGCTTCAGCTTGGTGAGTTACAGACACGAGTACAGTAGCAGCTTCACATAGATTCTTCTTTGTTTACTGTGGTCTGTGAATATATTACCTATTTTATCCTTCTTTGTGTTTCTTTTCCTTAGTATTTAACATGTTTTATTAAAGATTAAATCCATGATTTGATATTTAGGGAACAGAATATGTAGATGTGATTGGGATTGAAAGTAAGGTATAATTACTGTGCTTCAGAGATGACTAGAAATTGTTTACAGCATGGATTTTACCCACTCCATTGTGTGCAGGAAGAAACCATTAGATATCTACTTATATTTATTTTTATCTTGTTTTTTTAAACTTCTGCTTTGGAAGCATATTATGTATGATTAAAAAAACACCTATAATTTCTAAGTTCATGGGGTTCTCATGACAAGATACTGGGGTGGTTTGCCATTCCTTTCTCCAATGGACCACATTCTGTCAGAACTCTCCACTATGACCCATAGCTTCATTGACTTATGCAATGAACCTGGGCAAACTCTGGGTTTGGTAAGACACAGGGAGACCTGGTGTGCTGCAGTTCATTGAGTCGCAAAATGTGGGACACGACTTGGTGACTGAACAACAATTTCTAAGTAGATAAGTACATTCACAGCAGAGTTCATGCTGAAAAAGTGTGATAAGGATACATGATCAAAAAAAGTTTGGTGATCATGAGGTTAGAGCATAGTTGTTTAGTGATCAGGACTATAACTTTGTCCCCTACTCATTATAGTTCTGCAAATAGGGACACTGTGCCACAAGATCATAGGCTGTGTTTACTCCACCATTCACTACCATCTTACAGATGGTAAGAAATTGAAGGTGCTCTAGTAGAACATGTTTCCTGCTTAAACAATGAGTCCACATCATTCGCACCAGATCTAAAGGCCCGTGCTTACATATCCTGAATAAATGGGGTTACTGAAGTCACTCACCCTAGCTGGTCATCCCTAGAGGGCAGGGCTCTGGCTTGATAGTTGACTGTAACTCCCACATCCTGTCTAGCAGAAGTATCTACACTTCAGAGCTCCCCAATAGAGTGATGATGGATGTTCACAAGTGAAGGATTATACAGTCACACTGCCTCCTCAGTCAAACCAGAAGATTGCAAATTATTTCCACTGCTCAGTTTTGTATATTCTTGGAACAGCGCAGCACTATTCTAGAAAACAATTTCATTAACTTGAGTGCTTCCTCTAGCACACATTTTTCTGTATTTCTTTTGTCCCATCACCCATCCAATCTCTCCATCCATGTCTTCATTCACTGTACACGTACTTACTGAACACCTATTGAGTGAACAGGCAAAGCTTATAGATGAACAGAATGTCAAAGTCCTCACTTCCATAACGTATCTATAAAGTGAGGGAATTGAACTAGAGTGCCCTCTAAAATTTCCTAACAGAGTTAGAGATCTGTTTCAGGCACTCAGCCCAGTTGCCTTCAGATTAATCAAGTTAGTTAAGCTCCAAAGTTAATAAAATAATAAGAATCTAGGGATATCCTTGGTGGTCAAGTGGTTAAGAATCTGACTTGTAATGCAGGGGATGCAGGTTTGATCCCTCGTTGGGGAAGTAAGATCCTACATGCCATGGAGCTACTGAGCCTGTGCACCACAACTACAGAGACTGTGAACAACAGCAAAGGTCCTGCATCCCACAGCTAAGACTTGATGCAGCCAAACAAATGAATAAATAATAGCAAATAAATATTTTCAAAATAATCATGTAAAGTCCCCTCTTCTTAACCCATTTCCTTCTTCCTGCCTAACTGCCCTTCTTAAAATGTGACTGGATCCAGATCCTGAAATATCCTAATGATTATCACCTGTTAACAACAGGTTCCCCCCCCGCCCCAAGACAATGAGAAGTTGCTTTGTCTCCAGAGCTGACCACCAACTGACCACCTGGCACTGCATGTCTGAGGATGAAGGAGCCCCTTTATGTCTATAGCTGAAAGTTTTGTCTCAGAAATAATTGATATTGTTGACAGATTGCAACTTGAAAGCCATTGCTCAGTAGAAAAGCTGTTAGAAGAAAAAGCACTTCATTTCTGGATCACTTGGATAACAGAGATCAGAAATTTTTAAGGAAACCAAAAAGACGTTTCAGGTGATTCCAAACGACAGAGGAGCTTTCCTCTGATAAGAAGGGACACTTTCACCTAAACGATTGCCAACACGCAATCATATCCACACAGAACTATATGCCCTAAAATTCATCTTAATAATTACACAGCAGGCTTACATCCAAGAAGCCACTCAGGAGTAGGACACTTCCCAAGTGTCTTAAATAAATCTCACTTGCTAAGACTTTCTGATTCACATTTCTGAAATAAAAAAATGCTACTGTATTTTTGTCATGGATCCATTATTTTAATTAGCTCTCAGTGTCTTAGTCTACTGGTTCAGGATTCTTTTGATTGTTAAGACAGATATAAGACCTCTTAAACATATTCATCTAACATTAGCATTGATGCCAGTGACTAATCACTTAATTGTACTCATGGGGTCAACAGTACTTCCTTAAGCCATTTCTCACTAAAGCACTGTAATTTCCCATGTGAAGTTCTTCCGTCTGTGGCTGTCTGTAGAAAGGATAAGGAATTTCTTCACCTGAATCAAGAATCAGAGAAGAAAGATTGAGGAGAAAAGGCCATGGATTATGGGGTAAATCCATTTCAACTGCTATATACTTAATACGGAATAGGTTTCACAGTGATTTTTTTGTAAGAGTAGGCTTGTTTTCTTTGACATTTGGAAAGGAAAAGAGTATGGGTGGGATCAGATTTTAAAGGATATTTGCGGTTTACATTTAAAACAGATTAGTCTTATTGAGACCCCTCGCCTTCTCAAAACCTGCAGTGCGAAAACATCCCTTTGAACAGGATAGAAAATAAACAGTTGTGGGAGCACAGCCATCAGGGTGGGCTCTGGTGATAACTTTCAAACTCCTCTTAGCATCCACTAAAAGATACTTTAAATGCACTCACATGCTTCTGAGTAAGAGCTGTGGGAGTTGAGAGGATTTTTAGCAGTTCCTCCTCTCTCAGTCAGCAAGAATTTTCTGCTAAAGATCTCCAATTACTTTAGTATTTTGCAAACACTGGTGAATGTAAGCACATCAGCATTAACCCAAGCAAGCTGCTTAGGAGCAGAGTCTGGGAGGCTCAGAGACGGCCGATGGAAGTTCCTGTAGGTGAACGGGAGAACTGAAACTGGAGTGGTTCTGGCTTCTGTCCCTGACCCCGAGAGTTCAAAGATTGGTTATAGGGGTGTCACCTGAATGGAAAGCAGGCAACTGGCTTAATAAGAATTCTTGGCAATTAGAGACCTCTAAAAGAACCAGCAAATCTAGCTCAGTCCATAAAACAAACCACTGAAATGCACTGGGGGATGTCCCAATTTCAAATATTGAGGACGTTTGGAAGAATCAGATTCTTTTATACACAGCTAGTAGAAGAGTAAATTGGAACAACTTTTCTGATGAAATAAATCAAAAACTTAATTGTGCATATCATCTGACTAAGTAATTTATCTTCTAGGAATTTATTCTAAGAGTAGAATCAGAAAAATATACAGAGATAGATACATAGAATTGTTTGTTGTGGTATTGTCATTAAAAGCAAACTGCTTACATGAAGTGGTACTTTATCAAATAAACTATAGTACCTATTTGAAAGGGATTATCTGACTATTAAAAATGGATGAGGTACTCACATGGAACAATATATTCGTCATACATTTTTAAGTGAAAAAAGTGCAATGTATGTGTGTGTAGCATGACTCCATTTTTAAGTGAGTAGGTAATTAAATGAGCTCTCCTTGGCTTTCCTACTTACGGTATCAAATTCTGCATGAGTCATAGCTCAAAAAGAAGTGTAGAATCAGCAGGATATATGTATATCAATATTGAAATCTGTCTATCCACCCATCTATCTATCATCTATATACTATAAATAAGGAGATTTGTTACAGGAGATTGTCTTATGCTATCCCAAGTCTTGCTTAAACAGGCATACAGCCTTATGGAGACTGTTTAAGTAAATCCTTCCCTGGTGGCTCAGACGGTAAAAGCATCTGCCTACAATGCGGGAGACCCGGGTTTGATCCTTGGGTTGGCAAGATCCCCTGGAGAAGGAAATGGCAACCCACTCCAGTATTCTTGCCTGGAAAATCCCGTGGACAGAGGAGCCTGGCAGTCTACAGTCCATGGGGTTGCAAATAGTCGGACACGACTGAGTGACTTCACTTCTTTTCCAGACCAGGACTGGAGTTTGAAGTTCACAGGACAGACAGTTAGGAAGGGTCTCTCACCGACAGGCTGGAATCCCACAAGGGTGAACTGAAGCCTGTGTCTCTTCTTGTCTTTCCTTGCTGACGAGGGTATCCTGCAGGAGGTGGGGCCTTTTGTCATAGAATTGAACACATACACCTCTGGGAAAACTGAAGGAGGATTCAGAGGAAGGTAGAGCCTCTACAGGCATAGGAGCTGTCTCAGTGGAATGTCAGCAGGTCAGTGTCCATGTGTGTCAACTACATGTGGCTGCAGCTTCCATTCTGCTTGCTGACAATCTTGCCAGATTCTCCCTGTGATCTTCCTTATCCAGAAATACACAAGAAGAATCCTTGGGTATGTATTTCATGGAAGCCAAGTGTACACATTGCAAAGCTATCACAGAGGCCAAATTGGCATGTAGCTCAGGTGAGAACCCAAGGGCTGCCTGCTCACTGACCCCGGATTCAGATCAGACACACTTGTTCACACGGCCCTGGGCAGGCAAGAATCCCCCACATAGTAAAAATGGTTTTCTCTCTGCCTATAACAGGATTAAGCATTCAGAAGTTAAAAACATCTAGGATGCTTGATAAGACTCCACAGTTTCCCACAATGACTTAATACAGATCACAATAAAATAGTGTGTGATTGTCCCAAGTGCTTTACGTATATCTATTTATCATACCACATTTATATTAAAGATAAAGAAACTGGAACACAGAGAAGCTAAGTAACTGGCCAGAGAGCAGCTGTTAAGGGACAGATTCAGGATTTTAACATGCGATTACGTTATACTGTTGCTCCTAAGTAGCTGCAAATTGGTGTGTATCATGAAAACTCTGAAACATTGCAAAATCCTTAAAAATCTAAGAGAGCATACTTATTCGGAACAAATTGTCTTAAATCATAACTTTCAAAACAGCCAAATCATCATTTTCATACAAGTACAAAATAAGCCCCTTTAAATATTTTACTCAATTCATTGATAAATGAGGAAACCAGTAAGATATCAAAACTGAGTCAAAGGAGGAATTAACTTACAGATATCTACATTCTCTACTGGATAAAATTCATTTGCATCACTTTGTTATGGACAAGAAATGCTTGCCTTATCATCACTTTTTTATCCAAGTAAAACTCTATCACCACAGGTTTGTGAAGAGTCTGGTCAAACCCAATCAAAGATCCATACCCCGTAGAATCAGAAATTCCTGGAAATTCTGGTAGGCAATTCCACAAGCGCTTCATGGATACCTCAGTAATCTCTCTTGTCCATTTCCAAGGTTTGACAACTTTTCTGACAAGTGAAATGAAACTTCTTCACTGAATTAAAATGATCTATTCATAAAATGGGCTTCCCTGGTGGCTCAGATGGTAAAGAATCTGCCTGCAATGCAGAAGACTCAGGTTTAATTCCTGGGTTGGGAAGTTCCCCTGGAGAAGGGAATGGAAGTCCACTCCAGTGTTCTTGCCTGGAGAACTCCATGGATAAAGAAGCCTGGCAGGCTGTAGTCCAAGGGGTCGCAAAGAGTTGGACATGACTGAGCAAGTAATGTTCATAAAACATTCTAGTTATTCCAAATTGTATTTTAAGTGTCAAATTTTCTAAGACTCCTTTTTATTTTAAAATTTTATATTTCTAAGTAAATGGATGTTCCCTGAGTCATATATTTTAAGAATAAGATGATGGTAATTTTGGACCAGAGGTTAACACTCCATGCTTCTGATCCAAGGGGCACAGTTTCCACCCCTGGTTGGGGAAATTTTGCATGCCACGTTGTGTGGCCAATAAAAAAGATGATGGTTATTTTATTTTCCTGTTTTAGTTGGCATTATAATTTGAAAGATAGTAGAGGACTTTCTTAACAACAAAGTTTCATCAGGATAAATTGTTAAAAAACAGGTGAGAAAATGAAGTAAAAGAAAAATTAAGTTTAAATCTAAGAAAATGAGAATAAAGAAGAAAGATGGGTGAGTGGGTCAAACAGATATATGAATAATATAAAAATTATGAAACCACAGTGAACTGTGGTCTACAGGTGTTCCAAGAAGACTTTGTGATTATATTTAATTCTTCGCCAAGAGTTTCATAACTATCAATTCTATTGCTGTGTCTTAAGTAACTGATTCAATGACGTTTACCTGCTGGTCTGAGGCCAGGGGGAAAGTAAACATTCTTCCAATTAGGCCACTTAAGAGGAATGTTTTGCATGATTACAAAAGGCAAACAAGAACTTGTTATGCTAGAAAAACAAAATTTTCGAAATGGAGAACCCGCTATTGGATTCTTTCTGAAACTTTTGAAAGGACACTCCTGATGGGTTGGAAGAAGCTGAACAGTTAAGGTTATTAGAAACTAGCCTCTGCCCCAGTGAAGTGTGACATGCGTCTGTGTTTTGCAAAGAATTCTTGTTTCACAGTTCACTATGCCAATGTAGAGACTGGAAGCCCGATTTTCTATCAGAGCCCAGTGAGTAAGAACAGCCCATTCGGATGTGCTGGTCTGAGTACATGAGTGCCTTCACTGAGTATCTTCCCGGCCTTAGATTGCCCAAGGAATAATTCAATTCTGAGAGCTTAGATGATTATTTTAAGAAGACTGAACTCCAGGTAAGATGATCATTAGATAAAGTATTAATCGTTTATGATACTTTAATCTCTCTCATTAGGTGAGCAGGACTTGAAAATGGCTTAACCCCTAAATCCATTTAACCTAATTTGTAGCATAAGGCATCAGAGTTCATTTCCACATTATCATACAGGGAAGTAGCTATGTGTGAGGCCTCTGGCTGAGCCCTGGGCCAACCACCAGAAGAGGAGCCACACCTTCAAGTTGCTTTATTTTACATTTAAGGAACATAAATTAAAACAGAATAAATATAGCTGAAGGCATTAAAAACAAAGCATCCAGCATATTGTGGATTAATCAGAGTTAAATTTAGTAGCAGTGCTTATATAGGGACTAACATTGATTGTGCTCTTACTAGGGGCCTAACCCTGAGCTTAATACTTTAAAAACGTTTCATGTTATCCTTAAAACATTTCTATGAAGCAGGTTCTGCCGTTAGACTCACTTTACAGATAAAGAAACTAGGTATGGGGGGTTAAAGTCCTCTCTGTAGGTTACACAGAATGGTGGGTCATGTATCTAGTGGCAATTTTTTAAAGAGTAGCTTGGAGGTAAAAATTTTGGGAGACAAACTCCTGAATGTCTGGAAAGTCACATTCAGTAGTAATAGGGGATGCACAGCACCTCCCCAAACAGATTGCAAAATGATTGTTTCACTCTATCGCCACTACCCAGACCCCGCCTCAAGCCATGGTCACTTCCTGCTGGGGCTCCTACACTGACCTTCAACAGACAACCCCACGGGTCCCTTAGGCAATTTTCACACTTAGCCAATTCCTGCTTACCCTTCCAAAAGATGATCTGATGTCACCTCTCTCTTGATAAATATTTGCTAAATGAATGCATGGAAAAGTGCACTAGAGTCCATCTGTCAGTGAATTGATTGTTGGTGAAACGAATTAATGGGTGGGTGTAGGGGAGAGAATAAATAGTGGAGACTCAGCCAGGAAATAACATGATAAAAACTGTCTGAGAAAGACTACTTCCAAATGTTTTGTGTAGAAAATGCTAGCACAAAAAGAAAGAGGGACAGGGACTGCCCTCAAGGGCGGGGCTGCTGTGAGTGGCCAGGTGGCTGAACAAGAAACATTCTCTGGGAGACAATTTAGGGGTTTGGAGAAAGGTTGAATGAAAGGAAAAGGGAAATAAAACTATTCACAATGATTTCATGAGTCTTAGGACCGTCACTGAGGAGGGAATGAAGCCAATAGGCCTTTCTTGATGTGTTATTTCTGAAGCACATTAACTATTAGGAATATTACAGGAAATCTGCTTGTGGCAAGTCCCAATTTTATCAAGCTCTTCTACATTTATGACATTCCTAAAATAGTTGTTACTTTTATCTAGAAATCCTTTCTAGCAATTTTAAAGCTAAAATTTCTAAAGCTCATTGATAGTGAAAATCTCTGAAGAATCCATTTATTATGTTTAATTATTTCAGTAATCTCTGATTTTATCCATCACTTTGTATTTACATTATATATTTAACCTCAGAGTATAAATCATTGCTTTTATTTAATACTCATAATATTTAATTCTGCCAATATGAATGATCACTTTACCTTAACTTTAAACTGCTGAATTTTATAAGAAGGTTTGACTAAGTGTTTCCAACTTATGAAGATTTTAAATAAAAATTCCCAACTTACTGGGCCCAGAAAAGAAATGTATAATGTTTTGTTCACTGTGGCTATCTATTTTAGAGCAAGAGATGGCTCAGAAAAACAAATACTACTTAATGCTCACATCTGATTAGGCAAATCTACACTTTCCAATGTGGATTACTTTTGGTCCAGTGAGTTTTGCTTCAATTCTTTTTCTGATATGTCTACTTTCACATGATTAATGACTGAACTTTCCTTGACTTTCCCAAAGTTGCCTTGAGAATTTGTGATTTAGGTTTATTCACTTACTGTAAGGGCAAAACAAAAATGAAATCTTCAATGTAGATATTGCTACTAAAAATGAGATATTCATTACTAAATATGTTTTAATCAATTTTTAATGATAATGCATAGTAGCTCAGTTGATAAAGAATCTGCCCGCAATGTAGGAGATGCCAGTTCAATTCCTGGGTTGGGAAGATCCCCTGGAGAAGGATATGGCAACCCACTCCAGTATTCTTGCCTGGAGAATCCCATGGACAGAGGAGCCTGACAGGCTATGGTCCATGGGGTCGCAATAGTTGGACACAACTTAGTGACTAAAGAGAGATATGGTATAAAATCTTTTTATCTAAACCTTTTTTACCTATATCTATAAAAACATTGCTTGTGAAAAGTATCATATTATCATTACAAATTAGATGCAAGTTTGATCCCTGGGTTGGGAAGATACTCTGGAGAAGGAAATGGCAACCCGCTCCAGTACTCTTGGCTAGAGAATCCCATGAACAGAGGAGCCTGGCAGGCTACAGTCCATGGGGTCGCAGAGAGTTGGACACGACCAAGCGACTTCACTTTCTTTCTTGGTTAAAGACACCAGAATGGCATCTGATATAAGGTATCAGTTTTCAGAGGGACCACTCTGAAAAGAGAATAATTTTCACAGGGGAAAAAATATTAACTAGAACTTCAATCTTAAAGTAGTCATCTCTACAGTGAACGTGGACAGCAAGTTGTTTCAAATGATCAACGGGAGAAAACATTGGATATTGGATATTTCCACTTTGAATTTTCTTGCAAGCCACTGGAATTTTCTTTGAATTTTAAAGTATGGTTGCTTGTGGCAAGTCCTGACTTACCAGAGTTGGCATTATTCAAAAACTCATTCTTGCTTTTCAGAGCTTCAGACCTGAACAGTGGGGCTATACTGCCATCCTGAAATGAGAAATCCATTTCTTCCTGGCTTTAAAGATATCTGAAAATGGCATTTTAATCCAGATTCTTTATAAGCTTCAGTGGGTTTTGGGGAGAAGTGTCAAAAGCAGACATTTGTGTCCATCAAGAATAAATTCTAATCTTGGCTCAATAACTTGTTGGTTCAGCTGGGCCCACTCTCTCCCTCCAATCATACAATTAAATACACAGAACTTTTTTCACTTTCTTTAACCAGACAGGTCCTTTCTCACATCCAAGCTTGCAGACATGTTTTTCAATGTATTTGCCTGGAATACTCTTTCTGCCCCTTTGAGCTCAGCTAATATCACTTGTCCTTCAAGTCTCAGCTTATAGGAAGGTTACTTATTTTTTCAGCAAGCCTTTGTACTCAACAGATTAGATTCTCCCTGATACATGTTCCTGTATCTCCCTGGAACATACATATACCCAGTATACTATGGGCTGTAATTCATTTCTTTAGTGTCTTCATGCCCCTTGAGAGTGTGAGTACTGCAAGGGCAGAGAGCATCTAACCTTAGGGCCTATTACAGTGCCCTGCTGGGATTGGGTGCTTAATATATATCTTCTGGGTGAGTGGATGAATGGAAGGTTATCTGTGTAATCTAAACCTAGCTACACATCGCTTTGAGACTAGTATGGGCTACTCTTCACTTTTGAGAATAGTATGGGCTATTCCAAGGATTAAAAGAGATGTGTACATAGAGCGTATAGCTCCAAAAATCAAGAGCTTAATAAATGGAAACTATTTTTATCAGAGTAGCTCACACACTTGGGGTCATGATGTGAAAGATAATAGCAAATCTAAGAAATCTCTGGAGCCAGACAAAGGCCATTTCAGAATGCCTTAGCTCAGTCTTAAGTGCACATTTTTTTTCAGGAAATGCTAAGTTCAATTGCCATGGCAACTAATGAAAATAAATGTTGCTGCCTTATTGTTTTTAGGAACCCTTTCTAATATTGCCTTTAGTGTAGAATCCCTCTTTTCAGTTAAAAAATAAGATGCACAGACCTATGCCTGAAGCTAAAGTCTTATTAGTATTGTGGTGATGCATTTTCTTGTCACATCCCCCCACTCAAGAGAAGTGACTGAAAGGCAAAGAGTGTATCCTCTCGTATTGGCAAGACACCTAGTCCAGAAGTTTCCATTTAGTAAGACTGAATGCATTGTTGTGAAATAAAATTATCAAGGGACTTCTCTGGCATTTTGGTGGTTAATATTCTGATCTTCCACTTCAGGGAGCATGGGTTTGATCCCTAGTCAAGGAACAAAAATTCTGCATGGTGTAGGCCAAAAAAATTTACGAAAATTATTTTGACTCCTAAAATAAACTTTCAGATTTTACTTGAAATTCAGGTTGGTATTTCCAGCTATCTATTGATCTTCTCCATTCGGATACTCTGTCCCTTCCTAGAAATCAGCATGCTGAAAGTGAAGTTTGTTACTCCCACCAATCCTTACAAGATTGGTTCTTTTTCATACCATCCAACACTTACCCATGGGATTGTGTTTATTTTAGAAACTTGGTACTTATTTTTGAGTTTCCGTTTGCTGAAATAGTAGAACATCTAAATATAATCTGTCTTAAATTCAGTCATTGCTTCAGGGCCTCACCTCAGGGCTCACTTACTTCCTAGGTAAACATCTCTGTAACCAATCTCCTTACCACTGCAACTGCAATTCCTCTTAAATTCCAATTTCGGTGTCTCTCCCATGGCTCCCTTCTCTAATATGTTCAGAACAGACTCCTATGCCTATTTCTTGGGATTCCCATAGTCTGCCTCCAACAGTTTCTTCATCTTTAGTTACTGTTTCCTCACTGTTCCAGGAAGCCCTATTTGCACCCTGATTGCTTTCCCCTACCTCTCACCAGGGCACCCCTGGAGGCTCAGATGGCAAAGAATCTGCCTGCAATGCAGCAGACCCAGGTTTGATCCCTGGATTGAGAAGGTTGCCTGGAGAAGGGAATGGCTAACCACTCCAGTATTCTTGCCTGGAGAATCCTGTAGACAGAGGAGCCTGACAGGTTGCAGTCCATGGGGTTGCAGAGTCAGACACCTGTGAGCAACTAACACTTTTCCCTTTCACATAAACACACACACTGTGCTCATTTTTATAATGCCCTCTCCCCTCTCCCTTACTTAACCAAATCTTAAACTGTTCTTGAAGACCCAATGAAAGTACAACCCCATCCTTGATCTGTTCAATCTCACACTGTTCTTCCTTTCCTTGAACTTGCATTGCAGTTACAGTCATTACCCTGTAGCAATTAATGAATTGTTTAATTAATTAATTAGCAATTTTTCTCTTGTTTTTATATATTCTTCCATTCCACATACACTTACAAATTCACATACACATGTGTCTTTGTGCTGGGTACTAGATGAATGGAGATGAATAAGCTCAACAAGACAAAGTTCCCACTCTAAAGAAATGCTGACATGACATGGACATCAGCCTGTTCTCCTCATACACATCCCTTCTTCTGGGACATGTCCCTTTACCTGCTGAACAAATCAAATGGAGGCATAATTTTCTTATGGAACCTGCTCTTTCATAGACACTACTTATCTCTGAGGTATGAAACAGATCCAAGTTGAGACAGTCAATAAAGAAGCTTAAATCTCTAGTCACAGTTAACTAGAACCAGGTGGAAACCCTCCTTAAGTTTGATCAGTTGAAACCCTTGGATGCTTTGAATCTCACTATAGAGAACAAGTTTCAGTTCATTTTGACAGACATGTAAGTCTGTGTACCACAAACCAGCAGCAGCCATATTTCCTGACGATGGAGAGAGAACACAGGCTGATCAAAGGCTGCTCTTTTCATGGATGTCTCCCTAAGACCAATAGCAGTTTCTGGAACAAAGTATTCAATAAATGTTGAATGGATGATACCCAATATTTACTTAGGACTACATCAGGCATTGTGATAAGAAAACAGAAGAAGCAGGATGAGGATTAACATACAGTAACATAGCTGACAACCACGCAGTGAGTGTTTTCTCCATTTCCTGATGAAGAAACAGAGGCTCAGATGGTTAAGTAACCTGCCTTAGTCATTTAACACAGGTGATAAGTAGCAGAGCACAGAACACAGACTCACATTCAGGTCTGTCTCCAAAGTCCATGCTTTTCCCACTATGCTATGGTTCCTGTTTTCTCAAAGCTTACAAATTTGTTGACAAGATGAAACATACAAATTTTAATTAACCTGAGCATTGAGTATGCCCTCTGGATGTTCACTGATCAAACAGATGCCTAAGTTTAGGGTAATCTGGATGGAAAGTCAGTGTGTCCCAGGATCTACCACAATTGCAGACTGTAGCTTGATCAGATTTGGGGTTAGATGATTGGTTTTGGCAGTGCTAATTAACAAGGCCTTCCAAAAATATAATTGTAAACAGAAACAATGTCTGACTATAATCCAAAAAGAAAGTAACGTAATATATTCCAGCATTCATTCAGAATTTGGCTGTTTATGACTGCCAGAAAAGTGATAATGAAGATGTACTCTTTATAGCTGGGATTTCTGGTAAAACTATCACCTTATTTCTTTCTGGAACACATTATATTGTTTTTGACTCATGTGGTTTATTCTTATTTCATTACCAACCCTTGTATACAGCATGGATGTATATCTAATTTTGTCTCATTTACAAATTCAATTTATGTTTAAATGATTTTCAGGCTTTCTCTTTTCTGCTGTGGCTTAAGCTACAACATGTGGGAAAAGAGTGGGTAATGGCTTGAAGAGAATCAGGGTCAGAGGAGGAACAGCTGCTTTAATACTATCAACAGAAGAAGGAGGGAGGATGAGCTCTGGATTTCCTGTTCTCTAGGCTTCCTTAAGGGCAGTACAGATTGGGGTTTGGGGCATGAAAAAGAAGCTACTTCTTGGTGTGGTGTTTGTGTCAGTCAGGGTTCTTTCACTGCAAGCAACAGAACCAACTCTGACTATCATGCAGGAAATAAATATATTAGTAGAATAGTGGGTAGCTCTAATAGATAGGGTGGAAAGGAAGCCTTAAGAAGGGTCAGGAGCCAGGACAACCTCATAATTCTATCAGAGCAATGAATGGACATCAGCAGGTTTTGTTTGTTTTTTCAATCTTTGTTATACTGCATTCAAGATTCAAAATTTCAGGGAAAAAAGTCAAAGTTTCTGTATGAGCTACTCTTCCACCCTTGGCTGGATGAGGGCAGACAGTTAGTGTTATCAAGAGGAAAAAATAGATGCTGCATAGCAGAAAAGTGCTAAATACCCACTGCATCCCCCTCCAACCCAACCCTGCTAATGCCCCAGCTGAAGCTGCTGTTTCCAGAGGCATCTTCCAGAGAACGTCACTTATCATGCTGGACCTGCATTAGCAGCTCTTTGCCTTTTCCTTCGTGCTTAGACTTGAGAAGTCCTGATGAGCCTGTATCTCTCTGACAGACTCATGAGTATACTAATTCTGTAGAATAAGTGTAAGAGTTTCTAGATATGTTCTGTCTCCTGCAAGCAAGAGTTTACTCATTCTGTCAATTGCAGGTAGTCAGAATGAGTAGTAATTCTAGTTTTCTATTACATTCTTCTTTTGGAGATTTGATGTGATTCCCTGGGAGAGGTCAGTGTAGCTGTGCCAAGGACAGATTGACTCAATCCAACAAAGATGACAGCTTTGAACTTGTATTCAAGATGTGCGATGATTGGGCCCCATTGTACTGAAGATTGGGATTAACACTTCTCTTTGCAGATATCAGAGACACTCTACCAAATACTATAATATATAATATAATATTTAACATAGTCCTGTATATAATTTAACAAATTATACAGTAATAATTTATTACTATGTTTTGACTTTCCAAAAGCATTAACTCAGTCATAGATTGCAATTAATCAAAGTAGAATATCTTCAAGATCAGAGGTAATAATTTTGCTCTTTGCCATAGTGGTCAAATATCACTCAGATTATTGCCTTCAGTTCTAATTTGGAGGAAAGACATGATCAGGCTATCAGCAATGGGTGTTTATTGTGGAAAAGAACAAGGAAAAGATGTAAGCTGCTGCATCCATAGGAACCAGAACCATATTCATAGTTGCTTATTTATTTGCAATTGTATGAATAGGGCTAATGGTCCAACAGCCACTTTGGAGAAGATGTTACTGATGAAAAGAAGCCAACCCAAGGTGTACAAGTCCACTGTATCTCTGATGAGCTCTTGGGTCCCTAGTCCTCCCTCTCCCGCTCTGTCTTTCTTATGAAGCACCTGTAGCCTACCCAAGCTTCTCTCAAACTCATGGCTTCTAGTTACGGCCTTCATTTCTTGCCTCTCCACCACTCTAACAGACCATCCTCTTTGTGTGTCTGCACTTCAAGCAGTGAAAAGGACAGAGTTTGACTGGCTTGATCTCTCTCCTTCTTGAGTACAGTGTCTCCACTGGGAAGAACTCTAGAGGCAGTCCTTTGGGTGGACAACCACTGAGTAAGAGGCCCATTCCTGAGTGAGTGTGGCTATATTTATCATGATTAAAACACCTATGAACACTCCTACTATCCCAAGAAAGAAGTTATGAATGGAACTAAATGCATGGCAAGCTGTGATAGATAGAACAATATTTAAGCTTCTTTGAAAATTCTTTCTGATGTTGAACTGAAATCTCTCTTCCTGAACATTCCATACATTTTTTGCTTACAGATTAGGCAACACAGAAGAAATTTAATTATTTTACCATATGACAACCTCCTGCAATATTTGAAGGCACTCCTTCAATATTTGAAGGCAACTATTATTACTTTGTATCTTTTTTCTTGATTAAAACCCCTACTTTCTTCAACTATTTCTCCTACAAAGTTGTCTTAAAAAATCTCACTCTCCTTGTTAACCCTCTTTGAAAGTGTTTTTTCCTTAAATTTCCTCCCAGAAATCTAGATTAATTTGGCACAGAATAAGGAATGAAATCTGCTCAGTTAAGACATTAAATGAGAGATGTCTGAGTATTAGTCACTCAGTCGTGTCCAACTCTTTGTGACCCCATGGACTATAGCCCACCAGGCTCCTCTGTTCATGGAATTCTTCAGGCAAGAATATCAGAGTGGGTAGCCATTCCCTTCTCCAGGGGATCTTCCTGACATAGGGATAGAACCCTGGTATCTTGCATTGCAGGCAGATTCTTTACTGTCTGAGTTACTGGGGAAGAGATTCTGAATCAGACCACAAATAGTACAGACCATACCCTTAAAATATTACCACTGTGTTTCCAATAACTCCTGCTCTAGTGGCCTGCCTCTGTGACCAAAAAAAGGAGAATTCTTATATGACCACAAGGCAGTACCAAGCCTGCTTATGACACATGGATTTTTCATTGAAAACTCTAAAACACTATGCAATAAGAAGAAAATAAAGGCATTAGGAAGAAAAGCATGGAACACAAAAACTACAGAGGGGAACCAATGGAATAAAAGAAGGTGGGGAATTTATATATGGAGGAAAAAAGAAGCATTAGGACCAAAAGAATACTTTTTGTGAGCCTCTCCATCCTTACATAGATTTTTTAAAAGGTAGATTCTAAGGCCTAATGTCATCCCCAAAAACCTTGAGAAGAAGGTGGGTCTGGAAGGAAGATCACAGAATTTGTAACCCCACCCTCTTAAGCCAAAACAATACTGACAGGCATGAAATTGCTATTTATGAGGTTATAAGTCCTAAAAGGATATATACTGTATGTACAAAAAAAAAAAAAAAGCCACCCACGGAGCTGATTCTTTTCCATGTTTGAGTTTAGGCTGAAACACTCTGGGATAAGAAAGCCAGTCTTTTTGGTTTTCACGTTGTATTTACAATTTGGCTGGAGTTCAGTAACCACCCTTTTTATACAGTGGTCTGTAAACATTTTGAGTCATGGGCCCTTTTGAAAATTGTATGAAAACTATTGACCCTCTCCTCTGAAAAATGAACATACACACACCATTTTGCATAACATTTCAAGGAGCTTATCATTTTTCTGAACCACCATGGACCCAAATGAACAAAGCAACATGACACTCCTGGGGTTTGGAAGGTTAGGTACATGTTGAGGGTTATTCAACAGGCCAGCTGATTCCACAGATACATCCAGTTTTTCTGACTCTTTAATTTTTGTTCATTTTCTAAAGCTACTTATAAGCATATATGGATATTTGCATAATTTGTGCATTTAGAGAGGGCTTCTAAAAAGACAGCACTGGAAGCGCCTGTCTAGAAATGATCTATATGATGCCTCTTGAGAAAAGGAGCAGAGAAATGCAGAGTGGGAATTGAGTTAACAGTGCCTTCCAGATCTTCCTCTCTGCCATTCTAGTATGGAGGCTACTTCAATCTTAGATATTTGAGATTATCAGTTTCAAAATTTCTTAAGCTTTGTTGCATCACAATCATGCGGAAGACTTGCTTAAGTTTTTAAAAAGCTCTGGAGTGTCCCTGGTGGTCCAGTGGTTAAGAATTCATCTTGCAATGCAGAGGACACTGGTTTGATCCCCAGTCGGGGAATAAGATCCGACTTTCTGTAGAGTGGCTAAGCCTTTGCACCACAACTGGGGAGTCCATGCCCTACAAGGAAATACCCCATGTGATGCAGTGAAGATCCTGTGTGCTGCAACTAAGACCCGACACAGCCAAATACATAAACAAATAATACAAACGCTTAAACAATTTCTGTCCCCACAATTTCAGATCCAGTTAAGTATGGAGTGCGGCTTGAGGCTTTGTTGTACAACAAGATCTCAGGTGGTCCTGATGCTGATACTGCAAACCCTAGAACTACATTAGAAAGGCACTGATTTCATCTGTTTAAAGATGAAGGGCTGAGACTGGCTCTGTTTCTACCCTGAAGATGGGCAGGTCCCTTAGCCTTTTGTGCCTCCCTCACAAAACTCCTGGGCTATAGTCCATGGGGTCCCAAAGAGTCAGACACAACTAAGCATGCACACACAAAACTCCTAGTAGCAGTGAGATGAGATTGGCAAACACATTAAGCTCATTGCTGCCTCAAGCCCATTCTTTAGCCAAAAATGGAATGAAAAACAAACAAAAAACACCTCTGCCCTTATCATCACAGGACTTCCTGCCTTACTTCTTTCAGATCCCTGTTCAGATTCTCTCTGCTTTCCATTCCATCACCATCTGTCTTCCTCATCACATTAATTTTATTTCCAGAATTCACTTCTACCTGAATCACTGTGGTTCACTGTAGATACAATTCCATGAGGACTAGACTTGCTGTGCTCACCACTGTAACTCCAACCAGAACCAGGGCTGGCCTATGATGGGCTCTCAGAAAATATTTTTTGAATTGATGAATACTGTATATTTTATTCTGCTTTATGTGTTTATAGCCGTCCTTGAAATTATAATTTTTTCTACAATTTTGGCATCTTCTGGACTTCTGTTTTATCACTTATGATTGTAACAATAAAGTTGGGTAGCAATGCTTAGACACATGGGAGGTGAGAAAGTATTTATCTTAATTTAAGTAAAATGAATTTAAGGTAATTAATTAATTTAAAGTGATTTATCTTAATACAGTGCAAATGCTGCTTTTTAGTCAATGCAATTGAGAGACTATAGTAGTAACACAGAGATGGCCATATATGACAGGGATACCTCTTTAGAGAACTAGGGGAAATTGGTATTCTTCTTGACTGCTTTCATTTATTTCATTCATCTATATGTGATAAATATATATTTATGGGTGATCTACTACATTCCAGGTACAGTTTAGCAGATAGAGAAGATGCTAAAGTGGGAAAGAAAATCACTTCTCTTAGAGAGCCTTCATAGACGTGAAAGGAAGGTAAAGGAAAATAAGCAATATAAATACATTAGGTAGACTATAGGGCTTCCAGGCGGCACTAGTGGTAGAGAACCCCCCCCTGCCAGTGCAGGCAGAGGTAGGAAACGCAGGTGTGACCCCTGGGTGGGGAAGAGCCTCTGGGGGAGGGCACTGGCAACCCACTCCAGATCCCTAGGACTTCCCTGGTGGCTCAGTCAGTGAGGAATCTGCCTGCAATGTGGGAGACCTGGGTTCAGTCCCCGGGTCAGGAAAATCCCCTGGAGAAGGGGCAACCCACTCCAGTATTCTTGCCTGGAGAATTCCATGGACAGAAGAGCATGGCAGACTACAGTCCATGGGATTGCAAAGGGTTGGGCACAACTGAGCAACTAACACTCACTTTTAGGGAGAAAAGCCTGAAAGGAGGAATAAGGAATGTGTGTGTATGAATATGTATGTGCAAATTTAAACACAATAGTCACAAAAGACCTTAACTGAGGGAAGGGATAGAGTCATGTAAATCTCTTAGAGGAGAGTGTTGTGCGTAGAAAGTAGAATGTGCAAAGGCCCTGAGGCAGAACCTTGCTTAACAGGTTAGTGAAGTGAAAGTTGCTCAGTCATGTCTGACTCTTTGCAACTCCATGGACTATACAGTCCATTGAACTCTCCAGGCCAGAATACTGGAGTGGGCTAGCTGTTCCCTTGTCTAGGAGATCTTCCCAATCCAGGGATCGAATACAGGTCTCCTGCATTACAGGCAATTCTCTACCATCTGACCCACAAGGGAAGCCCAAGAATACTGGAGTGGGTAGCCTATCTCTTCTCCAGCAGATCTTCCTCATCCAGGAATCGAACCGGGGTCTCCTGCATTGCAGGTGGATTCTTTACCAGCTGAGCTCTCAAGGAAGCCCAGCCTAACAGGTTAAGGGAAATTCAAAGAGGCCAGAATGGCTGGGGCAGACTGTGAAAGAGGGCAACAAGCAAGAGATGAGGTTGGAGAGGAAGGGAGCCAAATCATATGCGTCTGTTAGGCACTGGTGTGTTCTGGGGTTAAAACTCAATTGTGATCTGCCTAAAATTGTGATTTTTAACAACATTACATGACTACTGTGTTGAGAAGAGTGCTTGACTCATATCTAGGCTCTGGAGTCTACAAATAGAAAATCTGAGTCCAGAGATTGTTTTTTAAATACCTACTTGTTTCAAATTTCTCTCTAGTAAGTTCTGCCACAACATATTATTCATTTAAAAATATTTATTGATCATTCACTAAAAGCCAGGCATTGTGGGTAACATTTTTTTTTTAATGTAGAAGGAGAAAGAAGTGAAAACTGCTATCTATCAAAAAGTCTTTTGTGCGCCTGCCAGGTAGGGTGCCAGGCTCTTCATCTCTGCTGTGTCAGAGTCTGCGCTCTCCTAGAGCTTTGAGTTAACAGGGAATATAATGTGCATCAGTTAGCAGTGAGGACTCTATAAAAGGACGCCAGATCTTACAGATAAAGCACCTTGGCTTCCAGATTTCTTTGTAAACCATTTCAGGTCACCTCTGATAGGGGCTCCATTGAGTCCTCACCAAAACTGGAGGGCTAAGCAGTGAACTCCAGACAGCAGCAGTGGATCACAGATCCCAGAAGTAACTGGGGATCTGGAGAGTGCAGACACAATGTGGGAACACTGCGGGGGCCAGGGACAACCAGAGGCCTAGGGAATTGACTAGATTCAGATCCTGGTGGAATCTTATGGCCGGAGGGGTGGGGGGTACAGAGGACTACTATGGATTCCAAGAGAGGACAGCACAGCGAAGTCACAGATGCGTGCAGGTAGGGAAGGGGAGTGGGCGGTGGACCTGGCTCCTGGTTGGGGAAAAACAGGAGACGGCAGGATGGAGATGCTGTCTACTGAGAGCTCTTCTGTGAAATGAACCTGTGTAAGATGAATTTCAGGCTAACTTTTAGGCATAAGCCAACTTTAAAGTTTTATCTGCATACTCCAACTTCTGTCAAGAGAGGGACAGCCAAACGGGAATTTTTACATTGGCATGAAGACTGTGATCAGGGGAAAATTCCTTAGGGCAGACAATTACATCAGCATATTTTTCCAATTTATATTTTAAATAGTACAAGTGTTCCCAGAGGGCTGGTGACAGACATAGCTTCTTTAAATATATTAAAGTCAAACAATCTGCAAACAACTGCCAGCCTGCTGAAGTCTCCCACCCCCTTCCAGATTTAACCAATTTTTAAAGGCAATTATGCTTGGAAATTTTAAACTTGCAGCTAATCAATCTAAGGGAAAACAGAACTTACTCCAAAAACATTGCAAAAGATTCTCCACCCCCAGTAATATTCCTCAACTCTTTGTCTTTAGCATTGGAGTCTGGGAGATCTGTTTACATCACCAAGAATATGGAGGAGAACAGAGAGCAGGGTAAGGTGTGGGCAGAGGTGGGGTGCAAGGTACTTGAGGGAGGGAGTGGGGTCTGCAGTGGGAGACCCAAGGGCAACTTTCCAGTCCTGACCCTTTCCAGAAGAGTACACAGACACACAGACATACATACACTCACACACACACACATAGATACACCCATACACATGAATATATATATAGATGCAAACACATACACACGCACATACATGCATATATTCACTCTATATCTTTCTATATGTATGTATATAAAAATCATGAGCTCACATTCTGATATCTGTAATCCCAATCCTGTACCATGGGGCTTGCATTTTTTAATCTGTCACTTCTTTTAGTATTTGTGTATAGTTCCAGTTCTTTTTTGCTTTGGGCCTTACAGTAAACAGTCAAAATGCTGTTTTCCAAAGTTGCTTAGGTATTTTTCCCGTATCCCTTTAGGGTAATTATGTTATTCATTTGTAATACAGTTAAGTTTGACTTCTTGCTGTTTATATTCCATTTTGAGTTCTTCTGTATCCACTGTGATTTTCAATTACTTATTTGTTCCTTATGTGAAGCACCGTTATGGATCTAAGAGTCAGGAAGTTATGATCTGAAAGGCCTCTCCCCCCAGTCCCTACTGACGTGTTCCCATTCCTCCAAGTTTTCCACTCCATTCTCTCCTGTTCCTTTAGGCAATCTCAGTAGTTTACAGTTTATCCTTCCTGTGTGTCTATTGTACAAGTGAGCAAGTACATGTATACTTTCTCATATCCCTTTTTTCCTTAAAGGGTGGCATATCAGACATACTCTTTGTATTTTAGACACACTTTGTATTTTAGACATACTCTTTGTATTTTAGTCAACTGAATTTTGACAAACTGTCATGGTAATTCAACAGGAAAGGAATAGTCTTCTCAATAAATGATGATAGAACAACGGGATACATATTGCTATTGTTGTTGCTTAGTCACTAAGTTATGAATGACACTTTGTGAACCCACTGACTGTAGCCTGCCAGGCTCCTCTATTCATAAGATTTCCCAGGCAAGAATACTGAAGTGGGTTGCTATTTCCCTCTCCAGGAGATCTCCCCAACCCAAGGATTCAACCCGTGTCTCCTACACTGCAGGCAGATTCTTTACCACTGAACCATCAGGGAAGCCCCAGATATACATTAGAAAGTTAAAAATGAATTTTGCCCTTTACCAAACCATACCATTACCTCATGCCACACATGAAAATCAATTTAAAAAGGAGTCATAAATCTAAACATATAAATGAAAACTATAAAACTTCTCAGTTCAGTCACTCAGTTGTGTCTGACTCTTTGCGACCCCACGGACCGTAGCACACCAGTCCTCTCTGTCCATCACCAACTTTCGGAGCTTGCTCAAACTCATGTCCATTGAGTCGGTGATGCCATCCAACCATCTCATCGTCTGTTCCTTTCTCCTCCTGTCTTCAATCTTTCCCAGCATCAGGGTTTTCCCCAGTGAATCAGTTCTTTGAATCAGATGGTCAAAGTGTTGGAATTTCAGCTTCAGCATCAGTCCTTCCAATGAATATTCAAGACTGATTTCCTTTAGGATTGACTGGTTTGATCTCCTTGCAGTCCAAAGGACTCTCAGGAGTCTTCTCCAACACCACAGTTCAAAAGCATCAATTCTTTGACTCTCAGCTTTCTTTATGGTCCAACTCTAGAAGAAAGCATATGGAAAAAATATGGATGACCTCATAGTAGATAAAAATTCTTAGGTAGATCACAAAATATTTCTTATTTTAAGCTTCTAAAGTTGAGCTAATTTGTTAGAGCAGCAATGGAAAACTAACAAGAGGGCATAGCAAACAAAATAATCATGAAAAAATTCTAAAGAAGATACTGGTCTTGTTCATGTTTTATGTATGGGAAAACAGTAGATAACATTCTTTTCCTCACTGGAGTTCAGAACCAATTGCAAGTTAGACATAGGAGTTGGGCAGCTGGAATCTAAAAATATAAAGAGATGACAATATTAATGTAATGTATTATTTGTAAAGTAGATATTGGAGAACAGGGCTTAGATCTGCTAACCAAGTAGACTTGCCAATTGTCCCTGCTGTCTTTTTGAAACCTTGGAAGAGCCAACTCAAAGAAAAAATTCTGCTCTTAAGAGCTGAAAACAGTCTTATGCTGGAAGAAGTCAGAAGAGATAAGGCAGAAAGGTAGGTCAGAGAGACTGGAATGAAAAAGAATCAACATGCTGACTCTGAAGTACAGGACCTCAATTAGGGCCCAGAGAGCAGTCTCTAGAAGCTGAGGGTGGCCGCTGCTTTGTAGCCCTCAGCACAAGTCAACAATGGCCAATGGAAAACTGGATAAAACCTCCAGTGACAGATCACTGCTGAGGTGTCTCTGTACAACAAAATCAAACATTACATGGAAAGAGTTTTATTAGTGACTAGAGAAGATAGTGCAAAAAATAGTATGCAAAAATAGAAGTGGCTTCAGGATGGAGAATACTGGGCGATCTTTTCAACTAGGCTACTTGCTCTGACTGTGAGAACGTGAAGAAGTCCTCTCTTTGAGTCCACATCATGAAGAAGTTCTCTCTTTGAGTCCACATCTTAAAATAGGAATTACATTATATGCCTAAGCTCAGGACTTATGCAAAGATCTAATGCAATACTGTGAAAATGCTTGGAAAATTGGAGAATGCTATTTAAAGTTATTTTCATTAATATTATTAAAGATAATATTCTATCATTATGAAGCTCCCAGAGCATGATGTAGGTGCTTTTAGACACATCTCAGCTCTTCACTGATACTTTAGTGTCATTTATCATATTTGGAGAGCAGTTTTCTAAATGAGAGATACTTTCCCTTTTCCCTGGTCATTGGCCATGGCAGGTCTACAGAGAACACTATTTCAAATGCACAGCTGATGTGAATAGTGACTAAGAAAATGAATGCATCTTAAGGAGGAAAATACTATCACATCCAACACTGAAATGAAATGCAGCAAAAAGTCAAAATAGCTGTCTTGACTTCTACTTGAGAATCTGTTGCAAACACATTCACAAGCCTGTAAGGTTCATTTGCAAGTCTTGTTTTTCAAGCTTCTGAGAACATTGTGAATTTTACACGAGGATTAGCAAATTACTATTATGCCAACTTTGAGGTGCAAAAATTGAGACTCAGGGAGATTGAGCACAACATAAACTAAATCTTTTTTATGAGATTCTGCTCATAATTATCAAGGGCCATTATGGAAGGAACACACTGAAGTTTAGAATTAGACTTTCAAATTATGTATCTCAATTAGAGAAAATGCAGAAATCAAATTAACTTTCTCCTCAACAAGTTGACCTTGAGCCTGAGATGCTGGAGGAAGGAGATACAAGACACACAGGTGCTGGGACTCCAGAGACGAGCATATGACTGAAATAGTATCCTTGACTTCAAGAACAAGAAGTCACAGAGAGTTCAGAATCTGCCAGTCCCTCTTGTCATGATGGGACCTTTCTAGAACAAACTGTGTGATTCACATGTTCACAAATAAGTAGAGAGTTTGGGAAGATGACTATAGTGTTGAGGATTTATGACAGAAAGATTGAAAAGAGAACTTAAACTCAGTCTAATGTAGAAAGCAACAGAAAAAAAAAAAAAAGGGAAATTAATACTCTTCATGTAAATAAAAATCTCTCGCCCTATGCCTGGGCAGGGGGGTTTCATAGGAAGATACTTTAAGGGAATGGTTTAAATTTAAATAAACACAGTTAAACTAGATATGTAATAAGGAAGGATGTCAATCTGACATTTATCAAGTGCCCAGAATGTGACCCCTCACTTCAAGGTGCTCACCACCTGTTCAGGGAGGTGGGGAGAAAAGTGCGGTCAGTGCTGAGGGTGAACTAAACATTCTGCTACGGAAAGAAAGGGAATCTAACCCAGGAAAGATGCTATTTTGAAGAATATGTCAGTCAGGAAAGGACATTTCAGGCAGAAGGAACAGCATGATGGCATGGAGTGTTTGTAGAACTGAAAAACATCTCTAAAGTGCAGGCAGGTAGAGTACACGACAAGGTAAAGTTATATAATTTAGTAATTGTTGATTTTGTACATTATCTTGGTTAATCCTATGATACCATTCGTGGGATCACTTTATTAGTCAAGATAATTCATTCAACCTTAATATATAAACTCTGGAACCTCGTTGCTATCGTTCTCTCAGAGGGAAAAAAATAAAGGTCTGTTTTCCATCTCATAAAGTTCAGTGTGAGCCAAGTAGCCTCTTACATCTATTAGCCATGACATCTGCACCATCTCCTGGGCTACCACAGCAGAGGAAGAGAAAGACAAGGGAGATGCTCTGGTTCCTAACTATGTACAGTCACTTCTGCTCAGTCAATGGGCCAGAAAAAGTCACATAGCCCTGACTTCACTTCAAGACAGGCTGGGAAGTACACAGAAGCACATGGATATCAGGCAAGCACTAACTGCCCCCGGTCTGGGCAGGTTCTTGCATTAGTAATTTACTACCACATAACAATATCACCATAGACAGAGGAGCCTGGCTGGCTGCAGTCCATGGGCACTGCAAACAGTCAGACCTGACACTTTCATTTTCAACAGTATTACCACAAATCTAGTGGTTCAAAACAATCTGTATTATTATTTCTCTTGCTGTGGGCCAGGAGTCCAAGCACAATTTAGCTGTATCCTCTGTTTCAGAGTCTCAGAAGCTATAATCCAGGTGTTGGCTGGGATTGGGGATCTGTGGCTTAGTTAGGGGAGGGTCTGTTTCCAGGCTCAAATAGTTGTTGGCAGAATCCAGCTGCTGGTGGTCTTTGGCTGAGGTTGTCAGTTTCTCACCGGCTGTTCAGTCAGAAGCCTCCCTTGGTCCTTTGCCAAATGGATCTTCCCAACCTAGCAGCTTCCCTCTTCAAAGTGAGCAAGGGATAGAATCTCCCAGGAAGGCTGATGTTGCCATCTAATGTAATAAAAGAAGTGGCATCTTGTCCCTTTAAAAGACTCTTATTGGTTAGAATCACTGCCATCTCACCCACCTCCAAAGGAGTGGATTACATAGGCTGGGAGTGCCAGGAGACGGGAACTGATAGGTCTTAGAGTCAGTTCACTATGGCACTAGTATTGGGTTGGCCAAAAAGTGTTCAAGTTTTTTCCATAAAGTATTTGGGAAAACCCAAAAGAAATTTTTGGTCAACCAAATGTTACATCCCTGTTCATCAGAAAAAGAAATTGGGCCACAGAGTGGTTGAGTGATTTGTCTAAGTCCTCACAAATAAGAAGAGCTGAAATTCTGGTCCATTTGTTTCTAAAACCCATAATTTTAACCATTATACTTTACTACCAGGTTATGAAGAGCTTCCTATTGGGAGAAGGTTGCTTTATATCCTGTAGATGATGGAAAGTAACAGGAACAGATTTTCATTTCAGATACATTAGTTGGCTATTGGATTGGATTTGGAAAGTAAGACCAACAGCAAGAAGCAATTTAGGAGATTCTTATAAGAGTTTAGATTAGAGATGATGAGGGCTGAGGGCTTCAAATGGGACTGTGATGAGAGGGCTGGGGTAGAGCAGATATATTTGAGAACTATTGCAGATGTGGGTGAAATTGGCAGGACTTGTGAATTCAGTATTGAAAATTGGGCTGAGAGACTACTCAAGGATGAATCTCCAGGTGCTACAGGCAGAATCATGCTCATCTCTCATCCTGTTCTACATTCACGATACTCCATTGTCTTGTGTTATTTCTGTTTTTAGGACCCATCAAGCTTATTCTACTTCATAACTCTTTCACTTCCTGAACTACTCTTTCCCCAAATCTCACTGTTAAAACTCCATTCTGAGTTTTACTATGTGCATAGCATAAACTGTCACCTGAAAAAGTCTTGCTATTTTTGTTTTGTTTTCTCTCCTTGTTATTCATGTAAACTGCTCTAATACAGGGGCCTCCTGAGTGGTGTTCATCTCTGTAAACCCAGGGTTGGAACAATGTCTGACATGTAGTGAGGACTCAATTCATGAGACTGAGTAAATGAATACTGGACTAGGAATAAACGAGGAGAAAAGATTACTGAGACCAGTTAGAGGTTGAATGATAGGTAAAGAAGGAGGAGGATGTTGGACATTTGGGAGGGTAAAGTGTGGGAGAGCACAGGGGATGACTGGAATTCAAAGTTTCAGAGGGAAGGAGCTGGGAATAAAACTGTCCATGGTGCGACCGTCAGAATGGATTGCTGACGTGGAGCAGAGGTGAAGGTCACCAGTGTGAGTGACCAGGGGCCTGTGAGGCCAGGCTACTGCCTCTGAGCTCTGTGTGCTGGAAAATATTATGGTAGGAGAGGTTCCTGACAGACAGTGAACATGGTGTTCAAGTCTGATGATTGGGAGAGAGGCATCTGAGCCTGACGGGGCAATGAAGAGAACATAACTTGGCGGGATGGTGACTGCTCCCAGTGGACAGGGGAGTTTTCATTATGGTAGACCTTCCAAATGCTTTTAACAATAATCTTACCAGGTAGGCTTTGTTGCTATTCTTATTTATAAGTGAGAAAAGCAAAGGGTGAAGGAATAAAGTAACTTTCCCCAAGTATAGAGCTGAGACATGGTGGATCCTGAATTCAGGTCAGACAACCAGAGTTCAGAGCTGACTTCTCTAAGCTGATATCAGTTCAAAACTCATGACGACTCATTGGGCCCAGATTTATTTAAGAGAATCAAAAAGCTGTATAGCTTAGAGAGCAATAAGGCTAATCCACTCCTATAATTCATTCATTCATTCATTCCCAAATATTTATTGAGCTTCTGCTCTGTATAAGGTACTGTTCTTACCATTTTTACCATTATCCTTTTAAGCATCTCAATCACTTTACTGTTGAGATGTATCATTGTCCCCAATTTTAAAGAAGAAATTATTTCAGCATCTCCCACATTGCTGGGTATACGGTGAGTCCATCATCAATTCTAGGTGAATTTACTTGAACACATTTATGACAAAATCAGTTGAGTTGAAAGATGTTACCAGAAGGATGCTACCGGGTCCTCAGCTTGCAGCCTTTGTACCCTTAGCACCTTCTTCTTTAATTCTAAACACTTCTGTTGAGTACCAACTATGAAGAAGCTGCAAAATTTATTCAAATAGAGCCAAAAAAAAAATGATGGTTCAGCAGCTTCTCATCCAAAAAAATTTGCATTTCTCCACCCATCAAATTACAGAGGGACATATGCCAAACTTTTATAGATTTTTATTTCACCCAAATTAGTTTCTCCTCTCTGCTGGCAAACACAAGGCAGACTCTCTTTACTCCATTGACAACTTAATTGTCACAGACATCAGACAACTCCCTAAAGATTCCCAGAAATCACTGTGATCTCAGCAACTCCTGTTCCCCAGAAAACCCTTTCCAGATTGGACCCACGAAAGCATCTCATTCCCATGACTCTCTCAAGCCACTAAAGCAGCTTCTGGACCACGTATAAGGCAGACACAGATCGCTGATACTCAAGGCGTTCAAGGACAGGGGCGTTTTATCATGCCATTACTAGAGCCTGAGACCCATTGGGAATGTAACAACTTGCCTATTTCTCATCCAGTTATTCTACATGGGATAGGATTAAAGTGACAATGTAGGTGAGTGTTTCCAGCTTTTCTCTCTGCCAGATCAATTAGGCTCTGTTTTTGCCACTGCTCATTTCCGTCCCCTCACCTCCTCTGAAGGACTCACTGATTGGTCCTTTTGTGAACCAGAATCAGGATAATGGGCTGAGGGATAAATACCCAATTCCTACAAAATAGTACTGAAAGAGAACATGAAACAAACTTGCTCAGAGGCCCTTGAGTGTGAGGAGTTGGCATTATGAAAATGTGGAGGCATGTGATGGTGATGATGAGCTTGGGGTAGAGGTTGGGAAGGGTGAGAGAAAGGATGACTATGAAGGGTCATGGGGGATTAAAGGTGGGAAGGCAGGTGTAGGCGCTGGGAGACGTGGGATGTGAAATCATATGAGGGGAAGGGAATTTTGGCGAGTCACTTTTCAGCTTTCCCTGCTTCAAGAAAATGAGTGGAAGGTTGGTGTTTCTATTGGACTATCTTTGGATGTGGTGCCTCTCTAATGACCTCTGTGGGTCATGGTTAGAACACAATTACATATGCAACAAGCATGTGGTAAACTTACCTGTTGATCTCAAATACAGAATTATATCACAGGGGATAAAAATAAATAAATGACAGTGTGAGAGGCACTTGTGTTTTAGGGAAGGATTGAAAGAGCAATATCCATCCACGAGTTTAGAGCTTACAAAGCTGTCCATTTTAAATGATTGAAAGGGAAGCTTATAGCCCTGGTCATATGTAGATTATTCCCACTTTTGAGCTAGGAATCTGAAGGTCAGAGAACACTTGATGGTGGCTGTCACCTGTAAGCAGCAGGTTAGACATAGAGCCCTTGTCCGCTTGTCCCTTTCTGCTTTCTCATACTTCCCACAGTCTGGCAGGGAAATGGGAAACGGACAGAGGACCTGAGACAGAGGGCTAATTGCTAGTGTACCAGGTGGGGTTTTAAAGATCTCAAGAAAGAGAGGTGCTCAGGTTACCTTTGTGATAAGGGTGGAGATGCTGGGCTGTGTGGTCACCTTCTTCTTGACTCCTGGTCACACACACACACTTTAGCACTTGGTTGGGGAGCAGGCACCATGGAGAAAGACCAGTATCTCCAGAGCTTTGGGCTCTGTCCACATCTCTGCTCACTCTGGGAATTCCCTCTTTGGGAGAAAGAGGATCTGATAGTGGCAGTCTCTCATTCCACATGAAGTACTTGATGGGGTGGAGTTTGGCCAAAGCCCAGTGGAGGTTTTGCCCTCCCTCATGCCCCATGGGTGACTCTGGTTTAGGCACAGTCTCTGGTCAGTTGATGGTGCCAAGAGGGGCAGGGCTGGTTTCACTCCCCAAACTTGGCTCAGGCTGTAATAACTTGGTGGAAAAAGAAAGAGTTCTGGAGCTGTGTTCTTCAGAAGAGGGCATAGAGTGGCCGTGCAGATGACCTTGTGGACCTTTCTCTAAGGACTAGACCAGTGAGGGACAGGAAAGGAAAGACTGTGTCCCAGAGGCTGAATAGCACCCAGAAGCCCTGCCATAGTGCTGGGCTCTATGAAATCACTGTCGTAGCCTCAGCCCTTACCCAAGCACAAGAGAAACTCAGTTCCTCATGTTCTTTTAGGTTTCTGCCTTCTCAGCAGCACCTAGTTTCAGTCTTTATTTCTGCTTTTCTGTTCCTCTGTTTTGCAACTCACAATGTGTTATTGCAGTTTTCATCTAATAAGGAAAGAGAGATAAATGTTAATTTTCAATGATCATAGATGCAATTGAAAACAGCATACATAAATGTATGAGTTACTATTAGAGTGAGAAATTTCCCTGAAAAAAAAAGCAATATTTAGAAACTGTCCTTTTTGTCTCGCCAGTGTGTTATTTTATATCCTATATTTTATGTTTATATAAGAAAACATGAAACAATCTGGTCAGTAGTTCAAAGTTTGGTTGCTTTCAAAATAAAAAAAAGTTTTTAATTAATATAGTACAAACAAATGAACAGTGACTAGAATACTCAGGGTAATTTAATCTAATTCAATTCAATTAAATATCATTGCAGTAAAGAAGGATTAAAGGCTCGACAGCTGGAGTCTAAGTATAGCAATTAATGTGGTTGGAACTCAGGAATCTACAAACTCCCCCATTACATTTCACTAAATCAAAGGATCTTAAGAGCAGTTGTTGAATCATTATTGGATTATCAGAGGGTTGTTGATGTTACATCACTTAATCCCTACAATAAAGTCAAGCATTACAGCCTTTGCAAAGCAGAACACAATCCTGGGACTGGGAGATCCATTTCAGCTAACCTTTCCTGCTGTCTGTCACATTGACACCCATTGTATTGGCCCCTGGAATGTGGTAATAGTGCATCTGGCCAGGGATGTCAGCATTATTAGGGGCCCTACTTAGAGGCAGAAAGTGAGTAGACAACCAGCTAACTGTGATCCAGTAGATTCTGGAAAGAGCCTCTTAACAAAATAATATCCTCTGCTCTCTGACAGGATTATAGGCCTTTGGGCCTTATGAGTTTTTCAGATTTTTCAGCGTTTCTGTTGCTAAAGAGACTGGTTGATACTTTCCTCAGGATACCAGGCTTGCAATTCTAACTGTTGTCACTAGATGGATGGCGATTGAACTAAGCATATGATATATGCTCAGCACATAATTAATGCAATGATTTCAGCCTGGACAACCCTAAGGTGTGATGAGGATAACAATCCAGGTGCTTAACCCTTTCCCACCATTTGATTAAAAAAAACCAAAAAACATGCTAGTAAATGCAAGATCTACTTTGTTTAGTAGATTTAAATGAATCGCATGATACCTCTTTACATTAAAATGTCTTATCAATTGCAATTTTACTTCTTTTGGCTTCCAAAATTAAGACAAAATTTTCCTAAAGAATGTACAGCTCTGAAACTATATTTCTGAACAAAGTTTTATGCAACTGTTTTTGTCTGAGAGAGATTTTTTTTCCTGACTGCATTAAGGCTCAGAACCCAGTCTCCTCCGGCACTTTTCTTTTTCTGTTCTCTTTCACAAGCTCAATGGCAAAGTCCCCCTGTGTTCTCTCTTTTTCTGCTCAGTTGATTTCTCTCACCATATTTACTTGAAGAAAATCACCGACAAATCATGCTAATGGTGTACCAGATTTGGTCCTGTGAAGCCCAGTGCCCATCCATCCCCCAATTCCATTTAGCCAAGCCCACTAAATTCCTGCCATGCCCCTCTGCCCCCAAACCCTCAAAACAACAACAACAACACAACTAGTTGGAAGATGAACACAAGTCAGTCTCCATGTCTGCTGCCTCAAGCCTCAGGCCAAATTTGTTTTTCACACCTTTCTTTGAAAGATCAAAAACAGATTTTGAAGAGAATATAATGGCAGGTTTGTTTTTGTTTTTTTCCCTTTTAAATACGGCTGTAGAACTTGTGGTAGGCATGTGATGCCAGTTTAATTCTGAATCTTGCTTCAGTTTCTCTTGGAAACCACACAGAGAATTTTTGGAAAAGTCATAAAATTTCTTTACAGTGAAACCAGGAGACAGAGAAAACCTGTTCACCCCATTCACATATAAGAGCAGCTGTGTACAGCTGAGACCAATACAGCATCACTGGATCCCAGGTGGGGAGCTGCCGGGAGCCTTGTGGAAGGGAACCTCAGAAAGGTCCAGAGAATTGTTCCCTCACAGGGGAATGCTCCACCCAGTGCACTAAGGAACTGCTGCAGGTAGGGATTAGATCAGAAAGATTGGACATGCTGGGAAAGGGTGAGAAATAAAGGTGTGTAAAGCACTTCCCCAGTGGCTCAGATGGTAAAGAATCTGCCTCCCATGTGGGAGACCAGGGTTTGATCCCTAGGTCAGGAAGATCCTCTGGAGAAGGAAATGGCAACCCACTCCAGTATTCTTGCCTGGGAAATCCCATGGACAGAGGAGCCTGGTGGGCTACAGCCCATGGGGTTACAAAGAGTCAAACATGACTGAGCGACCAACACTACTAAAGCACCTGAGGGATCCCATGTTGGCATCAGAAGATGTAACAAAGCAGACAGAAACTGTGTGGACCACCTTGGAAAGTGGAAGGCAGATTCTGTCTAGTTGCAGTAATTGGTGAAGGAACAGCTACCTTGAACCAGGATAAGTTTAGAGGGGCAGGCAAGATGTGGCTACAGAAGTGTCATTGTTGCAAGGAAACATTCCTCACTATACACACAAGAGGTGGAGCGCTAAGCTGCTAAGGCAGGACAGCTACCCTGACCCTTGTTCCTCCTCTTTATCCCTCCAGCTCTAACCTCGCACAAAAGCTGGTTCAGTATGATACAGCAAAACAACAACAAAGCTTAAAGGAACTGTGTAGTAATAATTCAGGGGCTTCTCAGGCAGCGCTAGTGGTAAAGAACTCACCTGCCAATGCAGGAGACTTAAGAGACACTGGTTCAATCCCTGAGTTGGGAAGATCCCCTGGAGGAAGGCATGACTACCTACTCCAGTATTCTTGCCTGGAGAATCCCATGGACAGAAAAGCCTGGCGGGCTACAGTTCATGGAGTTGCAAAGAGTTGGACATGACTACATCATGAGAAACACTGGGCTGGCTGAAGCACAAGCTGGAATCAAGATTGCCGGCATAAATATCAATAATCTCAGATATGCAGATGACACCACCCTTATGGCAGAAAGTGAAGAGGAACTAAAAAGCCTCTCGATGAAAGTGAAAGAGGAGAGTGGAAAGGTTGTCTTAAAGCTCAACATTCAGAAAACTAAGATCATGGCATCTGGTCCATCAATTCTTGGGAAATAGATGGGGAAACAGTGGAAACAGTGTCAGACTTTATTTTTGGGGGTTCCAAAATCACTGCAGATGGTGATTGCAGCCATGAAATTAAGACACTTACTCCTTGGAAGGAAAGTTACGACCAACCTAGATAGCATATTAAAAAGCAGAGACATTACTTTGCCAACAAAGGTCTGTCTAGTCAAGGCTATGGTTTTTCCAGTGGTCATGTATGGATGTGAGAGTTGGACTGTGAAGAAAGCTGAGTGCCAAAAAATTGGTGCTTTTGAACTGTGGTGTTGGAGAAGACTCTTGAGAGTCCCTTGCACTGCAAGGAGATCCAACCAGTCCATCATAAAGGAGATCAGTCCTGGGTGTTCATTGGAAGGACTGATGCTGAAGCTGAAACTCCAATACTTTGGACACCTCATGAGAAGAGTTGACTCATTGGAAAAGACCCTGATGCTGGGAGTGATTGGGGGGCAGGAGGAGAAGGGGACGACAGAGGATGAGATGGCTGGATGGCATCACCAACTTGATGGACATGACTTTGAGTAAACTCTGGGAGTTGGTGATGGACAGGGAGGCCTGGCATGCTGCAATTCATGGGGTTGCAAAGAGTTGAACAAAACTGAGCGACTGAACTGAACTGAGCTGAAGCTACTTAGCATGAGGCTCTCATGGTAGTAATTCAAAAATCCTCTAAGAAAATATTTGAGAAAAAATAGTAATATATTTCTATAGACAAAGAAAAGTTCTCAGGAAAAATTGCTGTAGACAAGAATCATAACTAAACAATGTATCATTAATTGAAAAAAAAAATAATTGAATACCAAATATGGAAGCCAAGATAGATAAAACCAAGGAAAAGAGGAACAGACTACAGATGGTGATGTCAGAACTCAGGAAAGAAAGCTAAGACAAAAAGTTAGAGAGATAAAAATATTAGAAAGGGCACAAGGGAGCTTTGACAACAATGAAGGACACAGAGGATAAAAATGGGAAAAACAAACAAAATAAAAGAGAAATAAAGAGAGAAAATCAGCAATAAATGACAGCGATAAAAGTGAAGAAGAGACACAAGGCAGAGTCTATATTCTTAATTGGAATTCCAGAGAAGAAACCCCAAAGAAAACAACAGAATGAATATTTTAACATATATTTAAAGTTCAGGGCACACTAAGCAACAGAGAGTTGGCCCAGAATCATCAACATTAAGTCACACTTTGCTGAAATTGTTGTCTAAAGATACAGAACAAAGCACTTTTGTAATCCTTTAAAGATGTGGAAAGAATCCTTGTCTTTTGAGAAGCCAGACAATAAGATGAACTCATTTTTAAAGGAAATAAAAGCAGAATGGCATTATACTTCTGTTACAGGAACATTCAGTACCAAAAGCAGTGAAGAAACATCTACACTACATTCAAAAAAAGAAAGTGAGTCGAGAATTCTAAGTCAATCAGTTAAACTGAGGTGGATAACCCTAGAGCCTGATAGAGTGAAGTAAGTCAGAAAGAAAAATAAATGTCATATATTAATGCGTATATATGGAATCTAGAAAAATGGTACCGATGAACCTATTTTCAGGGCAGGAATAGAGATGCAAGTGTAGAGAAAGGACTTGTGGGCACAGCGTGGGAAGGAGAGGGTGGGACAAATTGAGAAAGTAGCCTTGACATATATACACTGTTGTTGTTCAGTCACTAACTTGATCCAACTCTTTGCCAACCCCATGGACTGCAGCATACCAGGCTTTCCTGTCCTTCAATATCTCCCTGGCTTTGCTCAAATTCATGTCCATTGAGTTGGTGATGCCATCTAACCATCTCTTTCTCTGCTGACCCCTTGTCCTTTTGCCTTCAATTTTCCCCTGCATCAGGGTCTTTTCCAATGAATCAGTTCTTCACATTAAATGGCCAAAGTATTGGAATTTCAGTTTCAGCCTCAGTCCTTCCAATGAATATTCAGTGTTGATTTTCTTTAGGATTGACTGGTTTGATCTCCTTGCTGCCCAAGGGACTCTCAAGAGTCTTCTCAAGCACCACAGTTCAAATGCAACAATTCTTCTGTGCTCAACCTTCTTTATGGTCCAACTCTCACATCTGTACATGACTACTGGAAAAGCCAAAGCTTTGACTATATGGACTTTTGTCAGTAAAATAATGTCTCTTCTTTTTAGTATACTGTCTAGGTTGGTCATGGCTTTTCTTCCAAGGAGCAAGCACCTTTTAATTTCATGGCTGCAGTCACCATCTGCAGTGATTTTGGAGCCCAAGAAAATATAATCTGTTGCTGTTTCCTCCTTTACCCCTTCTTTTTACCAAGAAGTGACAGGACTGGATGCCATGATCTCAGTTTTTTTTTTTTTTAATTTATTTTTATTATTATTATTATTTTTTTCCAGTGGGTTTTGTCAAAAGAACAGCATGTATACTATCTATGGTGAAACAGATCTCAGTTTTTTGAATGGTGAGTTTTAAGCCAGCTTTTTCACTCTCCTCTTTGGAAAGCTGCTATAACACAGGGAATCCAGCCTGGCACTCTGTGATGACCTAGAGGGGTGAGATGGGGGAAGGGTTCGAGGGAAGCTCAAGAAGGAGGGGGTTTATATATAGTTGTGACTGATTTGCATTGTTGTATAGCAGAAACACAACATTTACAAGACAACATTGTAAAGCAATTATCCTCCAATTAAAAAGAATGATAAAAAAGAATCCTAACTCTACCAAGACTTAAAGTAAAAAGGGAAATAACTTTATTTTGAGGTCATCTTTAGGGAATGTGATTAATCAGAGTTCCTTTATAGTCCCATCAAAGTTCAACACATTATCTTATACATGTATGTAAGCATAGATATATAAGTGTGATATCTGTGTCTCCCTAGACCAGAGGTAAAAACTATCTTAAATCATGGGTGTATGATTGTGTGTGTGTGAGAGTGTGTATTCCTAAAACATATAGTTTTATTTGCTTTTAACTTTGTGCAAGAGGTATTTGGCTGTATATGATCTTCTGAGACTTCAAATAAAACATCCCAAAATTCTAAGGGGTACTGTTGGTCTCTATGGACTTCCCTGGTGGCTCATTGGTAAAGGACCCACCTGCCAATGCAGGAGACACAGTAGATGTGGTTTTGATCCCTGGGTTGGGAAGATCCCCTGGAGGAGAAAATAGCAACTCACTTCAGTATTCTTGCCTGGAAAACCCCATGGACAGGCATTTTCCCTGGCAGGCTACAGCCCATAGGGTCTGCAAAGAGTCAGACTCAACTTGGCGACCAAGCATGCATGCATGTACACAGTTAGTCTTTATAGCTAACTGTAACTATATACCTAACTTGTATTAGTCAGACAGAAAACACAGCAGATATTTGATGACAGAGATTTGATCTAAACCACTGGTATCAGGTATAAAGTTGTTTTCCACTGAAAGGGTAAAAGAATTTCAAGGTATCATGGAGGTGGAAACTGTAGGAGGGTGCTACCCTCCCTTATGACTAAGAAAACAAAGGAAACTAAGGGCCAAGCTTAGAAAAGGGATCTTCTGGGCCTGAAACAGAGACCTCTGAGGAGGAAGCAAGTGCTGCTCGGGTGATGCAAGCGTCTCTGAGCCCATAGAAGGGTATTCCAGGCCTCTGAGAAGGAGGTGGCTGCTTCTGCTGAGGAGCTGTTATCAAACTTGTTCTTCAAGTGATGGGAAAACTAAGATTCAGCTACTGCCATGGGAATGAATGGTCACTGCTGCTGTGAAAGAAGATTGCTGCGAGTGAGGTCACAGGGACAGGAAACAGGAAGCCGACAGGAGGAGTGAGTCCATTCTTCCTCCAGCACTGAATCCCTGTCTACTCCCCTCTGTTGACAAAACTTTTAGTGGGGACCTCTAGGAAAGCACAGTGTGTTTTGCAGTCTCTCAGTGCCTATATAACAAGACTGATTATAGAAGAGTGAATTTGGAGCTCAGGGACAGTAACTTTATGTAGGGTAAGGGAGTTAGAGAAGGTGAGGTTCAGAAAAAGAACTTGACCGGCACTTTATAGATCACCTTTAATGAGGCGAGAGGGGGCAGCAGTCAGAGTAGTGAGCTGCTGCACTAACCCAAGAAAAGAGTAAGTATATATAGGCATATGTGTGGAAAGCTACTGTCTTAAGGGTGCCTGTTCTTCTCCAAGGTTGTTCGGGGTAGTTATCTCTTAAACGGCTGGGGCAAGGAATTTTGGAGCTCGACCAGAGGTTGGACCGGCTAGGAGCTGGGCGTAATCAACCTTAAAGTCCTTTTTTTCTCCCTTTGGGTGAGAGAGTTCCTTGTTTTGCATAGAATGGTGAGGAGGACCTGGAGGGGAATTTTAACTCCAGGCTATTTTGAGCCATGTAACTTTCCTTCACTGTATAGCAGGCACAACCATTAATAAAAAAAAAGTTCTGCCAAGTAAGCTATCTGAGATGTCATGAGAAAAATTGCCCATGTTAGAATAGATGAAACATGGTACATTGCTGATTGGTTCATATTGTTGGATTTTGCTGTAGACAATTCATTTTTCTGCTATATAATATTCCGCTATGGGAATAAACTGTGATTATCTGTTCTCCTGTTGGAATGCTTTTGTATTGTTTCCAGGGTTTGCTACTGTAAATATTATGAATATTTCTAAGCTTGTCTTCCCATACACTTGTCAAGATTTTCTCTTGGTTATAAGTGTTATGAATTGCTGGCTCTTAGAGTTTGTAAATGTTCAATCTTAAAATATTTTACCAAGCCTTCCATAGTAGTTGTAACACTACATTTTAACTGGCAATTAATAGATCTCACTGTAAGATATCCAGGATGTGGTATTATCAGATAGTTTGAACACATAAGAATCCAGGGACTGTTGTTCATAGGAACATGGTATTCAGTGGAAAATTACTGTTGCAAAAACAAGAAGGCACACTGCAGCCAATGAGTAGATGATTGAGGAAATTTTGGCAAAGGACTGCTAGTTAGAACTCCAGTTTCACATATCTGATTGTCTCCATGATATCTTCCTTTGGATGACTGATAGACGTCTGAAACATAGTATGTTTAAAGATGAACTTCTCCTAGCCCCACCAAATCTGTTCCAGATGTCTTCTCATCTTAGTTAATGCCAGCCTCATCTTTGTAGGTGTTAAGACAGCAAAACTTGGAGTCACCTTGAATCTTCGTTTGCTCACGTACTTTATTCAAATTATCGGCAAAACTTTTTGGATTCAACTTTAGAATGAATCAAGAATTCCATCACTTCTCATGATCTCCACATCATTGCCTGATCCAAGCCACCATAATTTTCCATCTGCTTCATGGTGATAGCCACCAATCATTCTCCCTGATTTTTTGTCTCCCTTCAGTCTTTTTCTTCATCTAGCAACTCCAATGATCCTTTAAATGCTCTGATGGATTCCTATCTAACTTAAATGTGAAAGTCCTTATAATCTCAAAATACATCTTTCTAATGTCATACAGGGTCCTGTGTGAGCTGGTTCCCCTTAACTTGCAACCTCATCTACCACTTTATCCCTTTCTCTTTCCAGTTCAGCTGCATGGCCTCTTTGCTATTTCTCAAATAAACTGGGCATACTCCTGCCTAGGGCCTTTGCACTGGTTGTCCACTCTACTTGGAATGCTCTTCTCAGCTCTCTGCACAGCCCAGTCTTTCTTCAAGTCTTATTTAAATATAACTTTCTCAAGAGCTTCCCTGTCTTTTGTTATTGTTGTTTAGTCTCTAAGTCTTATCCAACTCTTTGTGACCTCATGGAGTATAGCCCACCAGGCTCCTCTGTCCTTAGGATTTCCCAGGCAAGAATACTGGAGTGGGTTTCCATGTTGCTCTCTCTATACCCACCCTCTCTAGAGTAACATGGAAACTTATGTTACCATGAGTAAAATAAATAGCCAATGGGAGGTTGCTGTATGGCTCAGGGAATTCAAATCAGGGCTCTGTAACATCCTAGAGGGGTGGGATGGGAGGAAGGTGGGAGGGAGGTTTGAGAGGGAAGGAACATATATATACCTATGGCAGGTTCATGTTGATGTTTGGCAGAAACCAACACAATTCTGTAAAGCAATTATCCTTCAATTAAAAAATGAATAAATTGAAAAAAAAAGAATACTAGAGTGAGTTTCCATTTCTTTCTTAAGGGGATTTTTTCCTGACCCAGGGAGTGAACCCAAACCTCCAGCTTGGCAGGTGGATTCTTTACTACTGAGCCACCTGGGAAACTCATGTTACAGCACTTATTACCAAATAATATACAAATATTTTATTTCCTCACACCAAAGAAACCATCCATTAGAAGAAACATTATAATATTATGTACCACCAGGAAATTAATTAAATTAAAAATTATTACCTATAAGATGACACATTGTTTTTTTTTATTACTTCAAAATTATTTTACACTCACTGAGGGAACTGTTTTACACTTATCTACACATTGGTTTTTATTATGAATCACTATTGTGCAAACAAAATGGGAAGATATCAGCAAAACACATTGCTTAAAATATTCCTAAAACATCAATATATTCAGAGTTCAACTGCTCTGGATCACATAACTCACACCTGTTGATGTTGTGTGTCTCCACTTGTTACTATATTTTGTGGCACCAGGAGCTTTGGTGCTGCACCAGTTTTCAAGGTGCTCTGCAGGTGAATGCAAGATTTTGTCCCCAAATGCTGACTTGATAATTTTTGAGGCACATGAACAGGCAGTAACAACTACATCTTGACTGACAACAGACCAACAGCAACTGTAAGACACAAACTCTGAGGTGTGAAAATGTGCAAAAATATAACCTTAAAATAAATGAAGTATGATATTTTAGTTATCTGTTTATTGCCACTCTCCTTGTATGAGCTGGTACACTTGAAAAGGGCAGGATTTTTCTCTTTGTTTCCTGCTATGACCTCAGGGCCTAGTAAATCCTAAATCCACTTAGTTGTTAACTTTTTCTTTTGTACTCAGAACCATTAAATTAGAATAATGAGTCATGCTTTTTAGGCTCCACATAAACTTTGTGAGATTATTATGAAGGAATTAATCCTCCTGCCCTGAGTTACTCTTTGTTTTTGACATTGGCAACCATTTAGGACTCTATCTCTAGACCTCTATGGGGTTCTGATTCTGACTTAGACATTTTTTTATTCATGCTTTTTATAATTTCTAACAAGAGTATGAAAACTTGTAGTGAAGCTAATGGATGGATGAACGCACTACACCCTGAGATTGTGCATCTTTGATAACATTCTTTCTGAGCACACCATTGCTTAAGCAAGTGGATCAAAAACACTTATAAATAGAAACTGTCTTTCATCAGAGCTGTGATAAAAAGAGAAATATTGCTCAGATGAATCACTGGGAATTTTCTTGTCAGAATGTACCAAACCAAACTCACATGGTGTGATGTCCTCTGATTTTATTTTGTCAAATGAGCACCTACTCTAAGGGCAGCCATTCTAAAAGAAGATAGGGAGACAGTTTCTAGCCTGATTCCTTTACTTGGTGCCTTTAACATCCAGATACATTCAACAGGCATTTATTGAGAACCTTTAGGTTCATGATGGATAAGTAACTATGGAGTAATGGAGACACCTCAAATAAAACCAGCATGCCTAGAAGGAAGATCATTGCAATGATTTATTTAAATCTCCACACACAGTTGGCCCTCAGCACCTGCAGGAGGTTGGTTCCAGGAGACCTTTTGGATTCTGAAACTGGCATATGTTCAAGCCCTTATATAAAATGGCTAGAAGTACACTCGGCCCTCCATATCTGCCTTCTACATCACCTAGTCATAAGGACCACTGTACTGAGACCAGCTTCTTCTGCAAATGCTACAAAGCACCTAAGCAAATACAAAATGAGAGGTTAATTTTGCACTTAAAATGCAAAAGCTTTCATTTTCTAGTGTAATTACACAATAATAATGCCAACCTCACTTCTATTTTTCTACTAAATGAAGTGTTAAATAGACCTTTTTTTTCACAATTATATTGCTGCTCTTAATTTGATTTACAGAGGCCACCTAAAATTTGAAACTATGCACATTCTGCTGATTTCTGTTGTGTCAGTGAGTAGAGTTAAGACGAGTTATGAGCTTCCAGAGGAATAAAAGCAGGTATACTTGCCTGGAGAATCCTCATGGACAGAGGAGTCCATGAGGTTACACAGAGTGAGACATGATTGAAGTGACTTAGCACACACACAACTTGTGACTTTCAGGTGTTGTCCTCAACACTTTTTGTCATCTGAAATAGTGAACAATAAAAAAGGAATCTCGCAGCAGCTCTGGCATTCTCGTCATGTACAAAACTCTGCCATACATTTACCCTCCAGCTTCTTTTCATCTTCCAAAGATTGAGGTGCATAAGAAATGGATGAAGTCAATTACATTTTTTGCCCTTCAGGGAAGTAGAAATGATCACTTTCTTGGCTGTGTTCTGTAGTTACTAAGAAAAGTAAACAGAGAATTAAAGAATCAGAAATCAGCAAGTACTGACTAAATACTTGGAGTGTGTGTCCAGGCCCAGCCCAATACTAAATACTGGAGTAAAAGGTGGAATGAAGGAGAGAAGGTTTTATATATATATATATATATATATATATATATATATATATATATATATATATATGTATGTATGTATGTACGTATGTATGTATGTATGTATAAACACACTAAGGAATGAAGGAGAGAAGGTTATATACATACTAAGTTGCTTCAGTCGTTCCCAACTCTTTGCGACCCTATAGGCCATAGCCCACTATGTTCCTCTGTCCATGGGATTCTCCAGGCAAGAATACTGGATTAAGATGCCATGCCCTCCTCCAGCAGATCTTCCCAGGGATCAAATCTGCATCTCCTGTGTCTCCTACATTGCAGGCAGATACTTTACCACTGAGTCACCAGGTAAGCCTATGTATAGTTGGAGGAGACTCTTGAGAGAGTCCCTTGGACTGCAAGGAGATCCAACCAGTTAATCCTAAAGGAAATGAGTCCTGAATATTAATTGGAAGGACTGATGCTGAAGCTGAAACTCCAATACTTTGGCCACCTGATGCGAAGAACTGACTCATTTGAAAAGATCCGGATGCTGGGAAAGATTGAAGGAGGGAGGAAAAGGGGATGACAGAGGATGAGATGGTTGGATGGCATCACCAACTCAATGGACAGGAGTTTGAGTGAGCTCCAGGAGCTGGTGATGGACAGGGAAGCCTGGCGTGCTGCAGGCCATGGGGTCACAAAGAGTCAGACATGACTGAGTGACTGAACTGAACGGATATATATATATATATATATACACACATACATATATCTTGAAGAAATATATGTATGATCTTCAAGGTGCTTTACCATTTAATTTCCAGCATCAGTACCATTTTCCAGTCCCTGCATATTCAACATGATCTCATTATATAACATTGCATGCCTGACTTTAGAGCTAAAAACATGCAGAACTTTGGAAATCATTTAAATTATTATTACTATTAGTTATTTTAAAGATTTGACACTTCCTAGTTTCCTAGTGTTTATAATTTTCACCACCTTTATTTCCCCCACTTTTCTCTTTGGATCTTTTCCTTGTTTTATATTTAAATTACAATTTTCAGAATGTATTTATCAGATTAAGAAGCTTTCCATCTTTAAAGATTTAAAATCTTAGTTGCTCAGTCATGTCAGACTCTTTGCCACCCCACGGACTGTAGCCCACCAGTCTCCTCTGTTCCTGGAATTCTCCAGACAAGAGCACTGGAGTGAGTTGCCATTTCCTTCTCTAGGGGATCTTTCCAACCCAGGGATCAAACCTGTGATTCCTGCATTAGCAGGCAGATTCTTTATTGTTGAGTCACCAGGGAAACTCATCTGAAAGCAGTAATTACCTCTTATTACCATTCCCTGGTGGCTCAGATGATAAAGAATCTGCCTGCAATACCAGTGACACAGATTTGAATCCTGGGTGAAGATGGGTCCTTCTCTGCCACCCACAGTGTACAGGGGCACAGGGCAGAATCAGCGCTGGCCAAGGTCACTTCTGTATTCTTATTTAATAACATTCTTCCTTAATAAATAATCTCTAAGTCTGGTGATGCTTGTTCATTTTTGCCCATTTGAAAAGAGAGCAAATGAAGCAAAAATATGTTTTACTCCAACATACTCTCTTATGACTTGATTTTTTTTGTTTATTAACCAAAGATTTCAGAATCCAACACTTAATGTTCACTGGGAGAGTGTCATGGGGTTACTTTCCCTTGGGATGATATTTATAATCTTATGAAAACAAGCAGTAGGAAAATAGATCCATTGTAAGGAATAGTACTTTACAGCATTTTCTCATATTCGGTTATTAAGGTATGCAAGGTTATTTGGAGCCTCACTGAAAGCAGAATCTATTATTCTAATTTACTGCTTGTCTTAAAGGCAGAATAAAATTAATGGTATCACCTAATAGCTATAACAAAATGACAGCTCAATAAAAGACCTGGGGAGTCATATGCCTGGTTATCATTTTATACAAACAATCTTGTTCTTATATTTAAACCCTGCAGCCTATTTTGAACCCGGACATTTATGAAAATTAGATATCAAGTTGAATATAAACATGAGATGTTGAGAATACAACCAAACGGCAGAAAGGCATGTCTAGATTCACAAATGCTATTGAATCATTCTGAGGAACAATTTTGCAGCAGTACAAGACCTCCATACATGTTGAACTGATCTATTGAGGAATTGTTGTTGTTCTGCATTTATAAGCTTTTGCAGTTATCAGTTTCAGTCACCTGTGGTGGTGGAGGTGACCACTGAGCCAAGAGCAAACACATCTATTATTGCTACAAATGAGTACATCAACAAGTATGAACTCACAATAACACCTGAAAATGTTTTTTTAAAAAAAGTTTCCAAATAGAGTATTTATGGCCATATAAATATAACTTATAAATTTGATGATACCTTCTCAATTGTAGAAAGTTTTGTATGTTAAAAATGTAAGTGACAATAAAAAAAAATGGTGAGGGTGGAGAAGGAGGGTCCGCAAGATCAAATACTGAACAGATGTAAAGGGCTCATGTCATAGCTATTTTTCAGCACAATAGTTTAAAAGTACACTTGATACACCATTCCAAAAAAATCCAGGTATCATTTACTCTTTCTATATAAGCCCTCACAGTATCTCAGGGGGTGGAATCTTGGAGACAAGCTATTTCTTTCTCAGGTCTGAAGCTGACTTTCCCTTTCTCGTTCTCCTGTGCAGGCAACACCTACACTTTTATTAATAGTTCAGGGTGTGTATGTCTTTGTTTATGTTTGAAAGTGTAGGAGAGGTTACATGACCCTAATTAAGAAGAACCCAGTTTCAAGCAATGCAAGCTATCCCTTCTGTATTCTCAAATAAACTAACTACTACCTTACATATCAAAATGAAAACCATGCTGGTCATACATACATTGGCTAATTCACTTGTTGTTGTCCATTTTCTAATGATCTTTTAATATTTCTCTTTTTCAAAAGAAAATAATCTGACCCATTTTATTTCTAATATTGACAACTCCATATTTCTCATACATATCTATATTTCCATAAATTTCTGAAGAAAATGTTGAAGCTCCAGAATTTCATATTTCTTAAAAGGCCACAGGTCATTAACACTGAATAGACTTTCTTAAAGTTGATCTGATCATTTCTAAAAAGAAACATAAATAGTAATGATAGAGGCAGAAACATACTATAAGGCATTTGGACTTCTGTTTACTACAGATTTCTATTTCAGGAAATGGGAGGATAAGAAACCAGTTTCCCTCAAATTGGAGGCTTCCCTGGTGGCCCAGACGGTAAAGAATCTGCCTTCAATATGGGTTTGATCCGTGGGTTGTGAAGATCCCTTGGAGGAGGGAATGGCTATCCACTCCAGTATTCTTGTCTGGAGAATCCCATGGACAGAGGAGCCTGGCGGAATATAGTCCATGGGGTCGCAAAGAGTTGAACATGACTGGGCAACTCACACTTGCATTTTTTCCTCAAATTAGGTTCCAGGAAGCAGAGTCACAGATTGATGGAATCACCAACCTCCAGAATCATTCCTGCACCTTAAGACTGTGATGTTTGCAGACCGGGAGAACTGTCTCCTCTCTCCCATTCTTAATCTGTCCTTGAGGTCATGCCTCAGAGGTGGTTTGAACATTAACTTTAGAGCACTAGTCTGATGCACCAGACCAGATCCATTCTGAACAGGGTGAACCTAATTTTCTGTGTATACACTGAGATGCAGTGAAAGAGAATATAATTTGAAGTAGTTTCCTACCACATGCTAATTGCATGATTTTATCTAAGTACCATAACTTCTCTGAGCTTCTGTAAAAAAAATAATGCTTAAGTTAACAATAGAGGTAAAAACTCAGGCAGTTTTGAGATAACATCTAACAAAGTGCTTATTTGATGGTAGGTCTTCAATAAATGCTGGTTCCCTTATTAAGTTGTCAGATACGTCAGTCTACAATAAACAGTCTGCCCCAACCTAAAGATAATGATTCGATCCAGTTCTTTATACTTGGCATGCATGACAAATTGCTCCTCCAGAACCATGAAAAGGAGAAAATGCTCCTGCTTTGTCTCATCTTGAATTGAGTTTATGAACAGAAACAGTAATTCATCTGGGGCCACCCATCTAGAGGCAAAGTACCAGTTTGTTTCCTGTAGCATTCTTGATTGCAAGCAACAGAAACCAACGCTGGCTAATGTAGACTAGAAAGACTTGAGATTGTTCACTGAAGTGAAAGGAAGGTGGAAAACAAGGCCTGCAAAATGTCTGGAAGTATGAGAGCTGGGCAGCAAGAGCCAGCACTGAGACTGCAGCATAGGATGCCCTGGAGGCATCGCCTTCCCTCCTGTCACTGAACCTCATTGCCTGGGGCCCTTGATGCTGCCCAGCACTCCATACTGCTTTTGCTAGATTCTGCTGCTTGACCTCTGATGCTGTTGCCATGAATAATTTCAAATGAGTCTTGAATTTTTCATGCATTCCCTTGAAACTGGGATTTCCTGGTTGTCAAAATGGCAGATGTCAACTACATCCCCTCAGTGGCTCTCACAGAAACAGTTAGCCAAGTTTTGATATACAGTTTAGAGTTCTTAGATAAGGAGAAAACTGTAGTCTTTGCTGTCTCCTCTGGAGGGGAAAGTCACCTGTTTAAACAGTCAGCTCTATTAGATTTCTCCAACTGGAACAACTGCTTCTATTCCCAAGCATGATCCCAATTCAGACAAGCTGGACTTGAGAAGAATCCCCTTTTTACCTGCCTACTGTGGTTCTCAAGTTTGGTTAAGTGGTAGGGCACCTGGATATGAAATCCCTGAATAGATAAAATACTTCTGGGTAGGCACAGAGTCTGTTTGGTTCACAATGGTACCTGCAGTGTCTAAATGGTACTAAGCAAAGAGCAGAGACTCAAAAAATGCTTCTTGAATGGTACACTAAATTTAAAATACAACATGGTATTTTGCATTAGATACTATTTATACTATTGTAAAAAGTGCATTAAGTGAGTACAACTCATGGTAGATATTCAAAATGCAATTCTGCCTTCCGAGGTCCCTTTAGCAGTTATTTATCCCTTTCCATTGGATAAAATTTCTGGCAGGCTCAATGACTTTCCTGGTCACTCTTAAGCAGTAGTAAATCACTTTAATTTGCAAAGCATGATATAGAGTCAGCAATTAGAACATCTGGTCTAAAAGATTAATCAGTATTTCAGACTTTATTGAAAGGCAAGGCATCCCATCTCACCACAGTCTGTAGTATAGTAACCAAACAAAGGATACCCACCGATGGGGTGGGTGAAATCATGAAGAAGCAGTGGGGAAAGAAGAGAACCACCTCCGAGTGTGGCTGCTTTAGGATACCTCATATTCTGGGTAGAAAGCTCAGGTTTCAGGTGGACACACCTGAACATGTATAAGAACTCTGTCCATTTGTTTCTGCCTTCCAAAATGATGTTCAGCCTCTCAATGATGGAGGGTTTTAATGTCAACTACAACCCAATTATAAGACTGGGCTACTAAGGAGTAGCCTGGGGCATCAACCAATGAGTCTAAAACCTGTTTTTTCCTTCACTTTGGAAATGTGAAGGGTTTCCCTGGTGGCTCAGATGGTAAAGAATCTGCCTGCAGTGTGGAAGACCTGGGTTTGAAGTGTGGGTCAGGAAGATCCCCTAGAGAAGAGAATGGCTTCCCACTCCAATTTTCTTGCCTAGAGAATTCCATGGACAGCAGAGCCTGGCAGGCTCCAGTCCATGGGGTTACAAAGAGTCAGGCAAGACTGAGGGACTAACACTTTTACTTTCACTTCACACTTTGGAAACATGCTGCTAGTTAACTCTGGTTTTCCTAGTTACATCAAATTTGGCACATTTAAACCCAGATTTAACGTTTAACCCCCAAAATTGTCTTTCTCCCCATTTCTATCATTGGTTCTATCATCTTCCCAGTAAATGAGTCTAAACATTTTTCATCTTCAACAATATCCTCTCCACAATCATTCACCTTGAGCTTTAAAATGTCTTTCTCCTATATGCTTCTTCCTATCAATTATGCTTCCAATACCAGGGTAGTTTCTTATTGGCTCATTCCTAAATTAATGAAGTAACCCCCTAGCTATTGGCCTCCTAGTCTATGTCCCTTTAGCTCATCTTGCGTAAAATTGCCTGATAACAGTGCTGGTAACACTCACAAGGGCATAAAGTCACTGTCTTTAGGAAAAGCATCATCAGTACTCTCTTGGATATAGCATAAGATCATCTCAGTCCAGAATTCAAGCATGATATAATATGTCCCCAGATTGCTTTTCCAAACCAATTTCATAAAGTAATTAGCCTCCAACTAATAAAAGAAAAAATTTCATTCCATTCTTTAACAAGAACCCATTCTTGGCTGTCAACCTAAGAAGCATCTGAGGTATGTTTTTAAAATACACATTTCTTTCAAGCCCTCACTCATAATCTAAAAGCCTCCTGATTTTCAATGGTTCAATGCTTGGAATCCACCATCTTATAACACACACTTCTTAATCCCAAATTCATATATGAATTTATTTCCCCTCATGTTCTGAAATATCCTTCCTTTTGCTCTCTGCCTTTAAGTGTATCTGTCCTTCAATGACTGGATTAAACCTGGCTTGCTACCTAATCTTCCACCAATCAGCCAAGCCATAAAAATTTCTCTCAGCTTTTGATTACTATAGTACATAAGAGATCACTCATTTTTCACTTAATATATAAAACTCTATACTTAGCTTTCATTTTTAAAAGATCTTTTTCTTCTTCCTTCTTTTTCCTCTTCTTCTTTATTTATGTCCTCCTCCTTTTTAATAAACAAAGTATATGATGCAAGAAGGTTTCCTGTGTAGCCACTTGGTTTGTGTTTTACATGTGTCTTTTCCTGGATTTCCAGCTACTGCATTGGCATAGAGATTAGGTTTCCTTTTCTTTCTCATATCCTCTACGGTACATTGTAGAGTACATATGGTACATGTGGTACAAAGTGGGTGCTCAATAATATGCTGAAAATATTTCACAATGAGACAGTTTTGTGAGATACAATTGAGACAATAGAAAAGAAAACCTCTAACGTAAAAGACACAGACGAAGACAAGTAAATGAAAGGATCATGACAGAAGCAGATGGTTCAGGGAGAAAAAGATAGCTTTGAAATTTCATTCATGTCCTCAGACAGACAGGAATAGATATTGCATACATGAAACAAGAGGAGATGATATAAAGGGATTATCAAAGAACCAAAAAAACTTTAGGCTTTAAAAAATATACTAGCAAAAATTAAAAATTAAATGTAATACTGGGAGGTAAATTTGGGGAATATCTTCCAGAAATGACAGCAACAATGTGAGGGTGAAGACATGGAATATACATATGAAAAAAATATATACTGGTAAAGGTAACTGTATAGTCAAATTCAGAATATTCTAATGCTGTAATATTGTGGTCTGTTAGTCACTATGGTATAAAGGTTAAATGACTGAAATATTAAAAATAGGAATAATTCCAAAAATTTGTTAATAGATACACCATATAGAAAGATGTGAACTGAGCAGTGAGGTAAGAAAAAGAAATAAAAGATATTCAAATCAACAAGGAAAGTAAAATTGTTTCTGTTCATAGATGGCATATTATATATAAAAACCCTAAAGAATCCACTAAAAACTCATAAAACTAACAAATTCAGTAAAGTTGCAGGGTACAAAGTTAACATACAAAACTGGTTTCATTTCTATACACTAATAATGATCTGAAAAAAATAAAGAAAATAATCTATATATAATAACATCAAAGTGATAAAATACTTTGGAATAAATTTGACCAAGGAGATGAGATTCATGATGAAAACTATGACTTTGATGAAAGAAATTGAAGACATAAATAAATGGAGAGATATCCCATGTTAATGGAACAGAAGACTTAGTATTAAAATATTCATACTACCTAAAGCCCTTGTATCTCTAATTTTCTTGAAGAGATCTCTAGTCTTTCCCATTGTATTGTTTTCCTCTATTTCTTGGCATTGATCACTGAGGAAGGCCTTCTTATCTATCCTTGCTATTCTTTGAAACTCTGCATTCAGATGCTTATGTCTTTCCTTTTCTCCATTTCATGCAAAGATGGGCACAATAAAGGACAGAAATGGTATGGACCTAACAGAAGCAGAAGATATTAAGAAGAGGTGGCAAGAATACACAAGAAATATACAAAAAAGATCTTCATGACCCGGATAACCACAATGGTGTGATCACTGGACTAGAGCCAGACATCCTGGAATGTGAGGTCAAGTGGGCCCTATTAAGCATCACTACGAACAAAGCTAGTGGAGGTGATGGAATTACAGTTGAGTCATTTCAAATCCTAAATGATGATGCTGTTAAAGTACTGCAATAAATATGCCAGCAAATTTGGAAAACTCAGCAGAGGCCACAGGACTGGAAAAGGTCAGTTTTCATTCCAGTCCCAAGGGAAGACAATACCAAAAACTGTTCAAACTACTGCACAGTTGCACTCATCTCACACGCTAACAAAATATTGCTCAAAATTCTCCAAGTTAGGCTTCAACAGTATGTGAACCATGAACTTCCAGATGTTCAAACTGGATTTAGAAAAGGCAGAGGAACCAGAGATCAAATTGCCAACATCCGTTGGATCATCAAGAAAGCAAGAAAGTTCCAGAAAAACATCTATTTCTGCTTTATTGACTATGCCAAAGCCTTTGACTGTGTGGATCACAACAGACTGTGGGAAATTCTTCAAGGGAGGGGAATACCAGACTACCTTTATGCCTTCTGAGAAATCTTTATGAAGGTCAAGAAGCAAAAGTTAGAACTGGACATGGAACAACACACTGGTTCCAATGGGGAAAGAAGTACATCAAAGCTGTATATTGTCACCCTGCTTATTTAACTTATATACAGTGTACATCATGAGAAACACTGGGCTGGAAGAAGCACAAGCTGGAATCAAGATTGCCGGGAGAAATATCAATAACCTCAGATATGCAGATGACACCACCCTTACGGCAGAAAACGAAGAAGAACTAAAAAGCCTCATGATGAAAGTGAAAGAAGAGAGTAAAAAAAATTGGCTTAAAACTCAAAATTTAGAAAACTAAGATCATGGCATCCGGTTCCATCACTTCATGACAAATAGATGGGGAAACAATGGGAACAGTGACATACCTTATTTTGGGGGGGCTCCAAAATCACTTCAGATGTTGACTGCAGCCATGAAATTATAGACACTTGCTCCTTGGAAGAAAAACTATGACCAACCTAGACAGCATATTAAAAAGCAGAGACATTACTTTGCCAACAAAGGTCCATCTAGTCAAGACTATGGTTTTTCCAGTAGTCATGTATGGATGTGAGAGTTGGACTATAAAGAAAGCTGAGTTCTGAAGAATTGATGCTTTTGAACTATGGTGTTAGAGAAGACTCCTGAGAGTCCCCTGGACTGCAAGGAGACCCAACCAGTCAATCCTAAAAGAAATCAATCCTGAATGTTCATTGGAAGGATTGATGCTGAAGCTGAAACTCCAATACTTTGGCCACCTGATATGAAGAACTGACTCATTAGAAAAGACCCTGATGCTCGGCAAGACTGAACGCAGGAGGAGAAGGGGATGACTGGATGCAATGGTTGGATGGCATCACTGATTCAATGGACATGAGTTTGAGCAAGCTCCAGGAGCTGGTGATAGATAGGGAAGCCTGGCATGCTGCAGTCCATGGGGCTGCAAACAGTTGAACATGACTGAGTGACTGAATTGAACTGCAAGTTGGAAAAAAGACATGGTATATATATCACATATATATATATATACATATGCACAGTACATCATGAGAAACGCTGGGCTGGAAGAAGCACAAGCTGGAATCAAGATTGCTGGGAGAAATAACAATAACCTCAGATATGCAGATGACATTACCCTTATGGTAGAAAGTGAAGAGGAACTAAAAAACCTCTCGATGAAAGTGAAAGAGGAGAGTGAAAAACTTGTCTTAAAGCTCAACAATCAGAAAACTAAGATCATGGCATCTGGTCCCATCACTTCATGGGAAATAGATGGGGAAACAGTGGAAGCAGTATCAGACTTTATTTTTTTGGGCTCCCAAATCACTGCAGATGGTGATTGCAGCCTTGAAATTAAAAGATGCTTACACCTTGGAAGGAAAGTTATGGCCAACCTAGATAGCATATTAAAAAGCAGAGACATTACTTTGCCAACAAAGGTCCGTCTGGTCAAGGCTATGGTTTTTCCAGTGGTCATGTATGGATGTGAGAGTTGGACTGTGAAGAAAGCTGAGTGCTTTTGAACTGTGGTGTTGGAGAAGACTCTTGAGAGTCCCTTGGACTGCGAGGAGATCCAACCAGTCCATCCTAAAGGAGATCAGTCCTGGGTGTTCATTGGAAGGACTGACACTGAAGCTGAAACTCCAATACTTTGGCCACCTCATGCGAAGAGTTGACTCATTGGAAAAGACCCTGATGCTGGGAGGGATTGGGGGCAGGAGGAGAAGGGGACAACAGAGGATGAGATGGTTGGATGGCATCACTGACTCGATGGACATGAGTTTGAGTAATCTCTGGGGGTTCGTGATGGATAGGGAGGCCTGGCGTGCTGCGATTCATGGGGTCACACAGAGTCAGACACGACTAAGCAACTGAACTGAACTGATATATATATGTATGTTTATATTCCAAATAAATAAAATATACATTTTTATATATCCTCCATATGAAATACATACCTAGAAATGTTCACATTATATTTCCTCTCTCAGAGAACTGCTTTAATGTCATCTTCTTTTCAGGCGGGCTTCCCTGGAGCCTCAGATGGTAAAGAATCTGCTTGCAATGTGGAAGACCTGGGTTTGATCCCCAGATTGGGAAGATCTCTTGGAGAAGGAAACAGCTACCCACTCCGGTATTCTTGCCTGGAGAATTCCATGGACAGAGGAGCCTGGCGGGCTACAGTCCAAGAGTCTGACATGACTGAGTGACTTTCACTTTCACTTTTCAGTCTTTTCAGGTATCACATCTGTGGGTAGGCACATAATGTCTACATTTTCTTTATTGATGATTTAATTTGGTAACCTGTCAGCATTGCTGAATGTCTTCAATATATAATTATATTTTTCTCTCTTGTAACTATAGTCTGTGGAGAGACACTTTTAAGACTGTACAAATATTACCTTCATTATCAGAAACTTCCCCTGGGTTTACCTTTTATTGGTGATCCTTGCCTGATCCAAGCTTTATAATGACAGTTGCAAAATGATGATTTTTGAGCTCTAGCATTCTCTCCACATTTACCATTGATGCATGGTATTGTAACATGAACAAGAGTTCTCTATCTCCTCCTTGTCTCCTTTCTACCTTTTCCTCCTCCTCTTTCTTCTCCCCCACCTCCCCTCATTAGTGTAAATTTTAATTTTTTAATAAATTATAACTCAGTGTTAGTAGTTTATAACTCATTGCCTAATTATTTTGCTGTTCAAGTTTTTTTCATATTTGGTCATCAAGAGTCTCTTCAAAATGAACCCTCTATGCTTACAATGTTTTCCATCAGTTTATTTCTTTACTTTGTTGTATAACAAAATATTCCTTGTCTTATTACTTACCCTTCTGCAGTCTGGAATCAGCCACCTTTACAAGAAGCCTTGAGAGGTAATGGTGTTAAGAGGTTAAGATTTGAGAAAAACACTCATGAATTTGGTGATGGTGAAAACTTCCAAGGAAACAGTTTGGAGTGAGAGTCAAATTTCACTAGGAATAAATAATGAGCACCTGATTCTCAGGCTACTGGTAAAGGCAATAAGCACTATCAACTCCAAAGACAAAAATTTTGGAGGAAGGGATTCTCTAAGAAGTCTTGTGGAGAAGGAATTTAAGCCACACGTATAGAATTGGAAGAATTTAGATCAGTGCCTCTTAAGCCACTTAAGTTATTGTTGGGCATCACTGTTTCCAGCCCTTGAAGGGTTCATTCTATTTTTCCCCATTCCCATATTTGTAACTTCTTTCCCCAACAGTGAAGAGATATATTCTCTATTGTCAAGGTGTAGTCTTTTATACAAATCCAAAAGATTTGTCCTATTAAGTTCTAAAGATGTTTTATATCTATACCTATTTCTTATCCACTTGTCAAATGATGTTTTCAAGTCTCTTATTATTAGTGCCTGCATTCTGCATCTTTTCCTGTATCTTCATTTGATATCTGAATAATTACTATAATTAAACCCAGCAGTAAGTGATATTACATATAGCTTAACCAACTTCATATGAAGCACTTGTCTCACATAATCTTAGTTAAAAGATTCCTAGCTTTGCAAGTTTACCTTGCAACCCAAAGTGGGAAAATCAAAATAAAAAGTCCTTCTATCCTCTCTAGTCTAATGCCATAAAAATGAATAACAATAATTTTCTTCTCTGTCTTTGGAAAAATGAAGTATATAAGCACTATAACAATTGTGCAAATAACTAGCATTTCCCCTGGAAGGCAGAAATTTTCCACATACTTCTGAAAATTATTCATCTAAAATTTATAGCCAAAAAATGATTTAAAACCAAATTAACTTTCTATTCAATGAGACAATTTTCCTGGTTCTTTTAACTCCTTGTCTACATGTAATTCTTTCTCATAAAGGTAAACATAAATTAATATTCTCTACTTTTCAATTAAAAACATTTCCCCATTTTACCACATGGGCTTTCTGATCATTTTAGATTATATGATAACTTAGTAGGTGAATGAAAAACACACTAGGCAGTTTCATTATTATTAGATCTTTTCACTGCTATAAACAATGAGCATTGTATATATGAGCATCTTCAGATATAAAATTTGGATTTTTTTTTTTTTACCAATTTTCTTAATTGGTAAAAATTAGAAAGCTCCCAGAATAAAGACTAAGATATTAGAGGTTGATTGTATTAGAAATTAAGAAATGCTACAAAGTTAATGAGCTAAAAGTCCAACTCAAGAAGTAGTTAAACTTAGGATAGAATTAACTCAAAGAAATAATAAATGAAAATAAGAACATAAATTAATAAAGCAGGAAAAACTAACACAATAGGATCAAATAAAAGCTAGTGTTTTGAATAAAGATTAATGAAGATCAATGTCTTCTGCCAAAATAATTTTGAAAGCACAAGGAAGGTCCAAAGAAACATCATTAGGAATGAAATCAGAGATATAACTATAGATATAGTTTATAGTATATTTTTGTTGTGGAGTTACACTATTTTCCTTTCAAGATAATATGTTGGAGGAGAAATATTTATGATCTTAAAAACACTTTTGAAACTCCAGATGAGAAAAAAATATTCCAGTGATACTTATAATAAGCCTAAAATAGGTTGAAACATTTCCATAAAGAATTAGTGATACCAAGCTCTTTGACATTCATTTGTGATTTTGTAATTTCCTTAGGATATATTGGGATAATGGAAAAGCTTCTGTTAGAGTGAAAGTTAGTTTACTTCATAATGGGCTCTAATAATATACTCCTGGCTCAATTAACATCATCCCTTCACCTCACATCATCCCAAAGTTTCTACGAAGGCTGTAGACATTACTTCTGGTGCTAGAGAACTGCATGCACTTCTTCTTGATAATATTTCCCAAATGACTTATCCCTGGATGATCTGCTTTTTTTTGGAAATATCTTACTACATAAAAAGTAAAGGTTCCAACCTCTAAAATCCTCTAAGCTTTTGCATTTTTGGACATAAATTACTCAGAAATGGAATTCTATGTCTCATTTGCAAGTGCAGAGCAATGTCTGTGGTAAACCAGAAGCTAAATCATACTAAAAAACAAAAATTGTTTTCACTCCTCCTCTTTTATCTTTTCTTGCATTTTATATACTCTGCCATAGAAATGTAAATATCTCAGCAACAGGATTTTGTGCACATGTTCCAAAATATATCACCTTGAACTCGGTATGAGAAGCAACCTTCATTGCTTTTGTCCTTGCGCATGTCAGAACTAGACCTGCTATCCCTTTTCTCATGTGACTAGGTACAGTAACTGCTATGTCTGACTCTTTTTTTTTTTTTTTAATTTCTTCCAATTGTTTTTTTTCCCACCCCTAGGCATTCCAGTTTGGCAAGATTTTCATTTAGTAATTTGCCATCTGAAATCAGAGGTAAGATTTTCTCATAATGATCCCTTGCAGACACCTGGTCCCCTTGAGAAAGAAGAGGAAGAGAACAGCTATATCCTGATCCCTCAGACTGTTCTCACAATGGGATGGGGTGAACCAAGAAAATGCTGGCTGTATGAGTTATGTTATCCTGGCCAGTTTGTGTCTTGAAAAACTCATTTTCAGTTTAAGTCCCTGACCAGCTGGAGAATGTGAAGAAAAAGAGTTATACTACAAGGTTAACCAGCAGAGGAGCAGATTTTTATTCTGCTTATGAAAGGTATAAGGACATCGGTTGAAACTTTTGGAAGTAGCAACTGGACTAACATTTCATAGAGTTCTCATCAGCTAGAGTCTTGGCTAGAGATTCATATTATTGGAAGGAAAGAAGGAAGGAAGGGAGAAAATAGTTTCCTGAAAGTGGAAGATAATGAAAGAGTCTAAGTATCATACCTAGAGAGTGGAGTTATTCCAATCTTCCACTTAAAAATCTGTACATATAAGCAATTTTTACATGGTATAGTTTAAGTGGAAATGTCATTTTCTTAAATGAAAAGACTAGATAGAATAACAGTAGCATATTTGCCCAGTTCCCAAGACTTGTGGCAGAATGTACTTGCGTGTGTATATGCTGTCACTTCAGTCATGTCTGACTCTTTGCAATGCTATGTAGCCCACCAGGCTTCTCTGTCCATAGGATTCTCCAGGCAAGAACACTGGAGTGTGTTGCCATTTCCTTCTCCAGGGGATCTTTCTGACCCAGGGGTTGAACCTGCATCTCTTAAGTCTCCTGCGCTGGCAGATGGGTTCTTTACTACTAATACCACCTGAGAAGCTCTGCAGTGGACACACAGGATGCCTGATGCAGGAGGGAAGGCACGGTGCTCTAATCCCATCTGTCTCCTGACCTACTAGACACATTGCACCACCTTCTGTTGGCCCCACCTAACTACCACCTTAACCAGCATCATCATATCTTCCAGAACCTAGGTCATTGCCAATCAGAGGCAACTCTTAGTGTTCTCCAAGCCCTGTCCAGCCCTAAATCCATTTTCTCCATTATCTGATTTACCCTCCATTTCCTGTAAAGTCTCAAAGAGTGCCTCTTAGTTTTCCCTATTTCAAAGAAATATGAGTTCTCTCCACTTTATTCTGTTTAAAGCTCCCCTATGGATGTGAAATGCTAACTTCCTGTATTTCAACCATAGACTGTAACAGTGTATCTTGGAGTAAAAGTGCTTTGTGTGACTAAGGACTAACATTTACTGATGCTTGTTTTCCATGGGAGGGACCGCACGTGACGGTCCAGAGCAGAGCCTGACCCACAGAAAGCATGCAGTGTTCTGCTATCATCACTGGTCCTGTCATCACCACCCAGGCGCTGTATCAAAGGGTCTGTTCCTTATAGCTTCACTCGTCAAGAAGGTGAAAAATAGAGAGGGAAAGAAATCTCCTAGATTGCCAAGTGCCTTGCTTCCTTGTAGCTCTTAGGTCTTTACTAAGATGTGCTTTTCCCCGAGGCCTTCGTCGACCACCCTAATTTTAACTGCAACCTCCTACCTCCATTGCTTCCTATCCCTCTGCTCTGCTTTATGATTCTCTGTGGCATTTGTGTCTGTATCTCTGCAAGCACATCTGACTGCATGCACATAAATTTTGATTGCTGGGTCCTCTTCTATTAAATGAAATCCCCATGAACTCAGAATTGTGTTCATTTCTGTATTCTCTATACTTAGAATACTTTTCATGAATGTTAGTTGAGTAAATGGATAGATAAAGAAATCAGGAAGCTTGGCTTTTATTAGATATAACCAACATGGTCCACCTGCTTTCATGTCTCCTGGACAGAAAGATTCATCAAGAATAGCTTTTACTATGGAATAAAGCAAGATCATTTATCAGGAAGAACAAGTATTCTATGCATAAGAAATGGGAAAATAATATTTGAAGTAACACTTAGGTCAAGAAGTGAAGAAAAGGAACCACGTCAAACTCTAATACTTGGTTTCTCAACCTTGGGCATATTAATGTTGGGGGCTAGATAAGCCTTTTTGTGTGATTTAGGGTGTTTGGTAGCATCCCTGACCTCCACACACTAGTTTCCACTAGCACTCTCAAGTATGACAACCCAAAATGTCTCCCAAATATTGTCAAATATTCTCTGGGGGCCAAAACCCCATTAGTGGAGGATCACTGCCCTAACAAGACTTTGGTTCAATATAATGGACCTTAACTGATGTTAAGTGATACTTCCCATAAGTACCTACAGTTCCTTTTATGATCAGTAAAATCATGATACCCTGGTATTCAATTTACACAGACATATTTGAAACAAAACTAGACAAGGGAGTCACATTTTCAGTACCTAACTAACCTGTGGCAAAACACAAACTGCACTATATTCACTTTATAGAAATCTCTTTTTGGTTTTAAAATAAGTCAAAGAAAAAAATCTATTTCTTTAAATTTTTGAGAGGAGAAAGATATAAGGAAAAACCAAGAAAACTCACTCCATATAAAAATCATTTCTTATAGACCTGATATGTTGGAGTCTACCCATGTTCATCCAGGTTTGTGCTTGATCTTGATTTGTTTCTATGACTGCTTTATAACTCTAAATAAAAACTGTAAAGCAGATACATGAAGATTGTGTCACAAAATTAGATTCCTGCAGGTTTGTAGAAAGCCCTCTCCTCACATGCAAAACTTTAAATGATGAACACAAATCATCATCAGGATGGAACCAGCCACCACCAGCTCCCAAAATGACCCATTTTCTTTCTATTATTTTCTAAAGTCCCAAACACAGCATAAGTTGCTGATTCCAAAGTGGAGGAAGCTGAAATGTGTCATTTCCCTGCAGAGCTAACCTTGTGGATGAAAAGAGGCTGAGCGTGCCTGCAGGGAATGCAGGTGATTTCTATTATAGTGCATCATTTCCCACTGGATTTGACCTGTAAGAAAACTGTGGTTTTCCCACTGTTTTCATATAAATGGAGTTTGTAATCAAAATTTCTTATTATTATACCATGGAATCTCAGAGCAGCTGCCTAACCCAGTTCAGCATTCAATGCAGTCACCTTTAACAGCGTCACTGACATGGTCATCCAGTCTGTGCACAGAGTCTCCATGGACGCATGCTCTCTACTCCATACGCCTGTTTAATCACTGGGGGAAGTGCTAATTGCTAGAACGTTTTCATTTTAAGCCAAAATTTATTGCTCAGTCCAAATCAATATGCAATGAAGTTTTCCTTCCTTGTGAAACATCCTCAAATGTTTGCAATATGTTATATCTTTCTGTTAAATTTTTATCTAAAGAACAAATATCTTAAATGCAATACCTATGAGGGTTTTTTTAGACAGTTGCTTTGACTTGCAGTAAAGAAACTCAAATAATATTCAATCTTAATAGGATGATCACCATAAACATGTTAACTCAGATTAAAGTCAAAGTTAATCATTATTATCAATTGAAATATAGATTATACATTTAAAAAATTAGTGATACGCTTTAATGTTCTTTATATTTTAATCATCAGACATATAACTGAACAGATGCATCAAATAAACAAAATCAAGTCCACCCCCTTTAGTTTTATATAAAGGAAACAAGTGAGAAAACATTCACTTAAAAGTAATTGTTAAAATAGATTGTGAAATGTGTATTTTTAGATTAACAAATATTGAACAAGACTGGGGGTAGAATATAGTAGGCAAAATCCTGGATTGGAATCTTGGTTGTATCCCTGATTGTGTGACCTTGGACAAATTACTTCTCTATAAATTGATACATCTATTTGTTATTGTTCAGTTGCTCAGTCGTGTCTGGCTCTGTGACCCCAAGAATAACAGCACGTCAGGCTTCCCTGTCCTTCACTATCTCCCAGAGTTTGCTCTCTTAGATAAGGTATATATTTCTAAGATGAGGATAATGTAATACCTATCTTACAGGACAGTTGTGAAGATTAGATTAATGCGTGTAAAAGTCTTAGATTAGTGCCTGATACACAGTAAGTGTACTTTATTATTAATAGTTCAATATGCTAATCACTATGTATCTGTCCTCTATATAATGATCACTAATATATTTGTTTTCACAAGCAATGTATTAATGCAATTAGTAACATATGTGTGTATATATATATAGATATAGATATTTAAAAAGAAAATTATACCGTTAGTTATAGGACATAAAAGGGCAGGTGTTAAAAAGATTTTTCAGGTAAGGAATATTTAGATAATTTGTTTCAAGTCTGTCATGTTTTTCTGTGTTGAGCATTCAATTTTAAATCCTTTTCACCAAAGTGTTTGTCGTTTCTTTTTGAAAAAGTTGCTCAGTTGTGTCCAACTCTTTGCAACCCCATGGCCTATACAATCCATGGAATTCTCCAAGCCAGAATACTGGAGTGGGTAGCCTTTCCTTTCTCCAGGGGATCTTCCCAACCCAGAGATCAAACCCAGGTCTCCTGCATTGCAGGCGGATTCTTTACCAGCTGAGCCATCAGAGAAGCCCACTTTCTTTTAAATAAGACTTTAAAAGTAAATCTATTCTCAATTTCATGATATAGTTTGTCATTTGGGATTTTTTCTTGCCTATAACATAATTGTGTGTTCTTGTGACTTGAATAACGTTGACTAGTTACCTCACTAAAAAAAAAAAAAAAAAAATGGAAAAGCTATGGTATTTTATAACATTTACATTTATTTGTAAATATCATGGGGCTTCCCCAGTGGCTCAGTGATAAACAAACTGCCTGCAGTGCAGGAGACACAGGAAACGTGGGTTTGATCCCTGGGTCAGGAAGATCCCCTGGAGAAGGGAATGGCAATCCACTTCAGTATTCTTGCCTGGGAAATCCCATGGACAGAGGAGCCTGGTGGGCTACATAGAGTTGAAAACGGCTGAAGTCACTGAGCATGAGCAGTAAATATCCTGGGGCTTCCTAGGTGGTGCATCCACTTGCCAGTGCAAAAGACACAAGAAGGGTAGGTTCAATCCCTGGGTCAGGAAGATCCCCTGGAGTAGGGAATGGCGACTCCAGTATTCTTGCATGGAGAATCCCAAGGACAGAGGATCCTAGCGTCTGTCACAAAGAGTTGGACATAAATGAGTGACTGAGCACACATATAAATATCAATATGCACTTGTGTGAATTTTATTTCTTTTCCTAAAAAATATTTATTTAGCTGCACTGGGTCTTGGTTGTGGGACACATGATCTTTGATCTTTGATCATGGTTGCAACATGCAGGCTCTTTAATGGCTTGTGGGATCTAGTTTCCTGACCAGGGATCCAACCCAGGGCCCCTGCATTGGGAGTGCAAATGGACAACCAAGGAATCCCTATGAACTTTATTTCAATTCTACAAGATGCAAAGACTACAATGTGAAAGAACAGTTTTATAAATACAGGAAAAATCTGTCTCCTCATGGAATTTCTGGTCCTGTTTAGGAAATTACATATATTGTATTAGATTATATTATACACATAATCATAATGCATATGAGTATGTATATAATCTCCTAGTATAGAAATCTCTCTACATTGTACCTATAATCTCCTATAAAGAAAATAAATTAGTTGTCATGGTGTGAAACAAATGCAATGAAGTGAGCATTAGAACACTCACACTGTTCTTGTCTTTCTCTTTGAGATGTGGTCCTGACAAATTCACAGATTCCCCATCTATAAATTAGTGACAATGAAATGTATAGATCAATTTACAAGGAGGTAGTGTGTTCATCAGAAGGACTGATGTTGAAGCTGAAACTCCCATACTTTGGCCACCTGATGCGAAGAACTGACTCATTGGAAAAGACCCTGATGCTGGGAAAGATTGAAATTGGGAGGAGAAGGGGACGACAAAGGACGAAATGGTTGGATGGCATCACTGACTCAATGGACATGAGTTTGGGTGAACTCCGGGAGTTGGTGATGGACAGGGAGGCCTGGCGTGCTGCAGTCCATGGAGTTGCAAAGAGTCGGACATGATTGAGCGACTGAACTGAACTGAACTAATGTGATAAAACTGAAAGAAAACCAGATCTGGGATTGGACATTTTGCCATGACCACATGTCCATCTGGACTACTCTAGAAACCTGCTGGGGATCCCAGTGCCCACTCTGCCCCCAGCACCCACTGCTCCACCCTCTGCAGCCAGAGATCCATCAAAGCACAAATTGCTTACATTTCTCTTCTTAAAACTCCTAAACTTTCCATTGTTCCCAGGATGACAAACACACCCCCTGACCAGCCCTGCGTCTCACCTTCCTCACCCTCAGTTCCTCCAACAGGCCATTGTGAGTACTCTTGTCTTTGCCTGAAATGTTAAACCACTGCCTCTGCTCTTTGGAGATCGCACTACTCTTCATGTCATGGTTGAATGTGGTCATAATTTTACATAAGCTATGGTGCGATTCTGTGGTTGACATCTGTCCCCATCTGGGCTATAACTTCCATGAGGACAACAAGCACAGTGCCATTTGTTTTCTTGCTGTTGTTGATGCTACTCTATTCCTATTGCTTCCTGCAATATCGAGTGCACAGCGGAAAACATTTTCTCAGAAAACATTTGTTGGATTATTTCATGAATTTAATGGTTTTGTGCCTTTTAAAGTGGAGATGATGATAATAGCTGTTACACAAGGTGGTTCATCTGCCTAACGAGGTTTTTACAAGTCTTTTATAAGGGAAAGATGAGACAATATATTAGGAGAAACATGGGAAGTGATAAAGCACACAAATGTGAACATCTCTGGTAATGGAAATAGCTAAAACCAAACTGAAATAATAACCCATAAAATTTTATACCAAACAGCCAAGAAAATTTTGTTTCAAGATGGAATACTAAGGAATTAAGTGGGTATCTGTCAAAAGTTCTCATAAAATAGGTTATGCCAACTGATGATTTTCAGGACTGCTCAGCCTTGTGAGTGTGTAGATCAGAGGATCATTCAGATATAACCCATTTTCTACCTATGAATCCAAACAACTTCCAAAAGTACCCTCTCTACCTTGTTGTGCTGCTCCTGATTGCTGTAGGTGATGGACAAAAGACAATAGCATTCAAGACATCCAGACTTCTCTGACACAAAAAGTGACTGGTCATCTTTCCAACTTCTTTCATCTAACCCATCATGGCCAAAATCTGAGGCTGCAAAACCACACTGACCTTGGCTTAGAAGACACTTGGTTATTAGCTTAACAAATCATCCCTGAATAGCAACATTCAGGAAATCCTCTCAACAAAAGTGTTCAGCATCTGTTTGTGACACTAGAGAAGATTGAATTACCATGTTTATAGCATGTGTGTGTTCGTGTGTGTGTGTGTGTTACTATAAGGATGCCCAAAGGAAACTCAGAAAAATAACTTGTGCTTTTTAATAAAAAATTGACAAATCATGATCAAACATGTCAAATCATGATCCAGAGCTACAGTACCAAATTATTTCACATGTTTTCAAGAGAAGACCACATTTGTAGAGGAAAAAATTCATAGACTGCATATTTAATGAGAAGGAAGTGCACAGAACTGAAAACAGATAAAAAAGCAATTCTGGTGTCTATGATTTTGGTGAATGAACCTAATACTGGTGTCACATAAATATTTATTAAATAGATTTACTGTAAACATATTGGTTCCAGGATTTGAGGCTCATTAAAGCCTCCCTCTATTGCTCATTTTCCTAGCTTTATTTTCTGCAGTCTCTCCACTCACCAGTATCAGACCAAGGTCCCTGTGTGCTGCAACTTCCCAGTAAATCTGCAAAGCTCCTTTGTACTGCCAGTGCTGTGGTAGAGTGCTCCCAGAGAAAATGTCACCCAACCATGTGCAACTTCTGGTGTGGCAAATTTTAAGAATCAATACTTTTCTTTCAAAGAGTACATTTTTAAAAGCTGTTAAAAAATTTGGGAAACTATCCAGAGACTAAAACTATGCTTTAATATGATTTTTGAGTTTTTAATGAAGAAAAGAGTAAAAAATTATGGTACTATTCTCTGGATATAAGGATGCCTCCATCTTATTGCTATTCTTTAGTCACCAGGTCGAGTCCGGCTCTTTGTGATCTTATGGACTGCAGCACACCAAGCTCCTCTCTGCTGCACTGTCTTCCAGAGTTTGCTCAAATTCATGTCCATTAAGTAGGTGATGCAATCTGACCATCTCATCCTCTGTCACTCCCTTCTCCTGTTGCCTTCAATCTTTCCCAGCATCAGAGTCCTTACCAATGAATTGTCTTCACATCAGGTGACCAAAGTATTGGAACTTCAGCTTTAGAATCAGTCCTTCAAATGAATATTCAGGGTTGATTTCCTTTAGGATTGACTGATTTGATCTCCTTGCAGTCCAAGGGACTCTCAAGAGTCTTCTCCAGCACCACAATTCAAAAGCATCAATTCTTTGGTGCTCAGCTTTCTTTATGATGAAATTCTCACATCTGTACAGAACTACTGGAAAACCTATAGTTTTGACTATAGGACCTTTGTTGGCAAAGTGATGTCTTTGCTTTTTAATATGCTGTCCAGGTTTGTCATGCTTCCCTGGTAGCTCAGCTGGTAAAGAATCTGCCTACAATGCAGAAGACCCCGGTTTGATTCCTGGGTCGGGAAGATCTCCTGGAGAAGGGATAGGCTACCCACTCCAGTATTCTTGGGCTTCCCTGGTGGCTCAGACAGTGAAGAGTCACCTGCAATGCTTCCTTCCAAGGAGCAAATGTCTTTTAATTTCATGGCTGCAATCACCATCTGCAGTGATTTTGGAGCCCAAGAAAAGAAAATCTGTCACTGCTTACACTTTTCCCCCTCTATTTGCCATGAAGTGATGGAACTGGATTCCATGCATAGTTTTTTGAATGTTGAGTTTTAAGCCAGCTTTTTCATTCTCCTCTTTCACCTTCATCTGGAGTCTCTTTAGAGCCTTGTCACTTTCTGCCATTAGTGTGGTATCATCTGCGTATCTGATGTTGTTGATATTTCTCCTGGCAGTCTTGATTCCAGCTTATGATTCATCCAGCCTGGCATTCCGAATGATGTATTCTGCATAGAGGTTAAATAATCAGGGTGACAATGTACAACCTTGTTGTACTCCTTTCCCAACTTTGAACCAGTCAGTTTTTCTATGTCCAGTTCTACACATTGTTTCCTGACGTGCATACAGATTTCTCAGGAGATAGGTAAGGTGGACAGGAATTCCCATTGCTTTAAGAATTTTCAACAGTTTGTTGTGATCCATACAGTGGATCCCTCTACTGGGTCACTAATATGGAACCAAGGGTCATTCCCATCAGTGATGATAGACTTGTTAGGTAATACACAGTATTTCATCTACTCCAATTTTAAAACTTGATAGTTTTTCTTGGGGCTGTAGAAAACAATGGGCTTATGTGAAATATAGACAAATTCCAATTTGAGCTTCATTAACTCCATATTGAACTCAGCAAGCTGCTCAGTCATTATTAACTAGTACTTAGTTTTTCTCTTTGAGGAAGACAGTCAGTGTCACCTAAATTTTTGAAATCTGCTAACACTTAGGAGGCTGGTCAAAGTTAATGAAGTATTGTATAGGTTTCTGAGCAAATTGCAAAATGAAAAAAATGATCTTCACCATTTTCGGCAGTCCTCTCCCACTGGATGTAACTTTTCTTGGTAATGTGATAGACACTTATTAACTTGAGCTAAGGTTGATGGCTTGACAAGCGGCCACTGCCTTGTTTGGAAACTTTGTACCAGTGAAGGTCTGGTAATACTAGAGCTTTCTTTTCTTTTCTTTCTTTTTTTTTTTTTAGCAATCCTCATATCAAACTAAGCAGACTTTATTTTTATTATTATTATTTTTTATTTTTTTTAACATTTTTTTTTTTTTATTAGTTGGAGGCCAATCACTTCACAACATTTCAGTGGGTTTTGTCATACATTGATATGAATCAGCCATGGATTTACACGTATTCCCCATCCCGATCCCCCCTCCCACCTCCCTCTCCACCCGATTCCTCTGGGTCTTCCCAGTGCACCAGGCCGGAGCACTTGTCTCATGCATCCCACCTGGGCTGGTGATCTGTTTCACCATAGATAGTATACATGCTGTTCTTTTGAAACATCCCACCCTCACCTTCTCCCACAGAGTTCAAAAGTCTGTTCTGTATTTCTGTGTCTCTTTTTCTGTTTTGCATATAGGGTTATCATTACCACCTTTCTAAATTCCATATATATGTGTTAGTATGCTGTAATGTTCTTTATCTTTCTGGCTTACTTCACTCTGTATAAGGGGCTCCAGCTTCATCCATCTCATTAGGACTGGTTCAAATGAATTCTTTTTAATGGCTGAGTAATATTCCATGGTGTATATGTACCATAGCTTCCTTATCCATTCATCTGCTGATGGGCATCTAGGTTGCTTCCATGTCCTGGCTATTATAAACAGTGCTGGGATGAACATTGGGGTGCACGTGTCTCTTTCAGATCTGGTTTCCTCAGTGTGTATGCCCAGAAGTGGGATTGCTGGGTCATATGGCAGTTCTATTTCCAGTTTTTTAAGAAATCTCCACACTGTTTTCCATAGCGGCTGTACTAGTTGCATTCCCACCAACAGTGTAAGAGGGTTCCCTTTTCTCCACACCCTCTCCAGCATTTATTGCTTGTAGACTTTTGGATAGCAGCCATCCTGACTGGCATGTAATGGTACCTCATTGTGGTTTTGATTTGCATTTCTCTAATAATGAGTGATGTTGAGCATCTTTTCATGTGTTTGTTAGCCATCTGTATGTCTTCTTTGGAGAAATGTCTGTTTAGTTCTTTGCCCCATTTTTTGATTGGGTCATTTATTTTTCTGGAATTGAGCTGCAGGAGTTGCTTGTATATTTTTGAGATTAATCCTTTGTCTGTTTCTTCATTTGCTATTATTTTCTCCCAATCTGAGGGCTGTCTTTTCACCTTACTTATAGTTTCCTTTGTAGTGCAAAAGCTTTTAAGTTTCATTAGGTCCCATTTGTTTAGTTTTGCTTTTATTTCCAATATTCTGGGAGGTGGGTCATAGAGGATCTTGCTGTGATTTATGTCGGAGAGTGTTTTGCCTATGTTCTCCTCTAGGAGTTTTATAGTTTCTGGTCTTACATTTAGATCTTTAATCCATTTTGAGTTTATTTTTGTGTATGGTGTTAGAAAGTGTTCTAGTTTCATTCTTTTACAAGTGGTTGACCAATTTTCCCAGCACCACTTGTTAAAGAGGTTGTCTTTTTTCCATTGTATATCCTTGCCTCCTTTGTCAAACATAAGGTGTCCATAGGTTCGTGGGTATATCTCTGGGCTTTCTATTCTGTTCCATTGATCTATATTTCTGTCTTTGTGCCAGTACCATACTGTCTTGATGACTGTGGCTTTGTAGTAGAGTCTGAAGTCAGGCAGGTTGATTCCTCCAGTTCCATTCTTCTTTCTCAAGATTACTTTGGCTATTCGAGGTTTTTTGTATTTCCATACAAATTGTGAAATTCTTTGGTTTAGTTCTGTGAAAAATACCGTTGGTAGCTTGATAGGGATTGCATTGAATCTATAGACTGCTTTGGGTACAATAGCCATTTTGACAATATTGATTCTTCCAATCCATGAACACGGTATGTTTCTCCATCTATTTGTGTGCTCTTTGATTTCTTTCATCAGTGTTTTATAGTTTTCTATGTATAGGTCTTTTGTTTCTTTAGGTAGATATACTCCTAAGTATTTTATTCTTTTTGTTGCAATGGTGAATGGTATTGTTTCCTTAATTTCTCTTTCTGTTTTTTCATTGTTAGTATATAGGAATGCAAGGGATTTCTCTGTGTTAATTTTATATCCTGCAACTTTACTATATTCGTTGATTAGCTCTAGTAATTTTCTGGAAGAGTCTTTAGGGTTTTCTATGTAGAGGATCATGTCATCTGCAAACAGTGAGAGTTTTACTTCTTCTTTTCCTACCTGGATTCCTTTTACTTTTTTTTCTGCTCTGATTGCTGTGGCCAGAACTTCCAACACTATGTTGAATAGTAGTGGTGATAGTGGGCACCCTTGTCTTGTTCCTGATTTCAGGGGAAATGCTTTCAATTTTTCACCATTGAGGGTGATGCTTGCTGTGGGTTTGTCATATATAGCTTTTATTATGTTGAGGTATGTTCCTTCTATTCCTGCTTTTTGGAGAGTTTTAATCATAAATGAGTGTTGAATTTTGTCAAAGGCTTTCTCTGCATCTATTGAGATAATCATATGGTTTTTATCTTTCAATTTGTTAATGTGGTTTATTACATTGATTGATTTGCGGATATTAAAGAATCCTTGCATTCCTGGGATAAAGCCCACTTGGTCATGGTGTATGATTTTTTTAATATGTTGTTGGATTCTGTTTGCTAGAATTTTGTTAAGGATTTTTGCATCTATGTTCATCAGTGATATTGGCCTGTAGTTTTCTTTTTTTGTGGCATCTTTGTCTGGTTTTGGAATTAGGGTGATGGTGGCCTCATAGAATGAGTTTGGAAGCTTACCTTCATCTGCAATTTTCTGGAAGAGTTTGAGTAAGATAGGTGTTAGCTCTTCTCTAAATTTTTGGTAGAATTCAGCTGTGAAGCCATCTGGTCCTGGGCTTTTGTTTGCTGGAAGATTTTTGATTATAGTTTCGATTTCCTTGCTTGTGATGGGTCTGTTAAGATCTTCTATTTCTTCCTGGTTCAGTATTGGAAGGTTATACTTTTCTAAGAATTTGTCCATTTCATCCAAGTTGTCCATTTTATTGGCATAGAGCTGCTGGTAGTAGTCTCTTATGATCCTTTGTATTTCAGTGTTGTCTGTTGTGATCTCTCCATTTTCATTTCTAATTTTGTTAATTTGGTTCTTCTCTCTTTGTTTCTTAATGAGTCTTGCTAATGGTTTGTCAATTTTGTTTATTTTTTCAAAAAACCAGCTTTTAGCTTTGTTGATTTTTGCCATGGTCTCTTTAGTTTCTTTTGCATTTATTTCTGCCCTGATTTTTAAGATTTCTTTCCTTCTGCTAACCCTGGGGTTCTTCATTTCTTCCTTCTCTAATTGCTTTAGGTGTAGAGTTAGGTTATTTATTTGGTTTTTTTCCTGTTTCTTGATGTAAGCCTGTAATGCTACGAACCTTCCCCTTAGCACTGCTTTTACAGTGTCCCATAGGTTTTGGGTTGTTGTGTTTTCATTTTCATTCATTTCTATACATATTTTGATTTCTTTTTTGATTTCTTCTATGATTTGTTGGTTATTCAGAAGCGTGTTATGTAGCCTCCATATGTTTGAAGTTTTAACAATTTTTTTCCTGTAATTGAGATCTAATCTTACTGCACTGTGGTCAGAAAAGATGACTGGAATGATTTCAATTTTTTTGAATTTTCCAAGACCAGGTTTATGGCCCAGGATGTGATCTATTCTGGAAAAGGTTCCGTGTGCACTTGAGAAAAAGGTGAATTTGATTGTTTTGGGGTGAAATGTCCTATAGATATCAATTAGGTCTAGCTGGTCCATTGTGTCATTTAAGGTTTGTGTTTCCTTGTTAATTTTCTGTTTAGTTGATCTATCCATAGTTGTGAGTGGGGTATAAAGTCTCCCACTATTATTGTGTTACTATTAATTTCTTCTTTCATACTCGTTAGTGTTTGCCGCACATATTGCGGTGCTCCTATGTTGGGTGCACATATATTTATAATTGTTATATCTTCTTCTTGGATTGATCCTTTGATCATTATGTAGTGTCCTTCTTTGTCTCTTTTCACATCCTTTATTTGAAAGTCTATTTTATCTGATATGAGTATTGCAACTCCTGCTTTCTTTTGGTCTCTGCCTGCATGAAATATTTTTTTCCAGCCCTTCACTTTTAGTCTGTATGTGTCTCTTGCTTTGAGGTGGGTCTCTTGTAGACAGCATATATAAGGGTCTTGGTTTTGTATCCATTCAGCCAATCTTTGTCTTTTGGTTGGGGCATTCAACCCATTTACATTTAAGGTAATTATTGATAGGTGTGGTCCCGTTGCCATTTACTTTGTTGTTTTGGGTTCACGTTTATACAACCTTTCTGCATTTCCTGTCTAGAGAAGATCCTTTAGCATTTGTTGAAGAGCTGGTTTGGTGGTGCTGAATTCTCTCATCTTTTGCTTATCTGTAAAGCTTTTGAATTCTCCTTCATATCTGAATGAGATCCTTGCTGGATACAGTAATCTAGGTTGTAGGTTATTCTCTTTCATTACTTTCAGTATGTCCTGCCATTCCCTTCTGGCCTGGAGGGTTTCTATTGATAGATCAGCTGTTATCCTTATGGGAATCCCTTTGTGTGTTATTTGTTGTTTTTCCCTTGCTGCTTTTAATATTTGTTCTTTGTGTTTGATCTTTGTTAATTTGATTAATATGTGTCTTGGGGTGTTTCTCCTTGGGTTTATCCTGTTTGGGACTCTCTGGGTTTCTTGGACTTGGGTGGCTATTTCCTTCCCCATTTTAGGGAAGTTTTCAGCTATTATCTCCTTGAGTATTTTCTCATGGCCTTTCTTTTTGTCTTCTTCTTCTGGAACTCCTATGATTCGAATGTTGGGGCGTTTCACAGTGTCCCAGAGGTCCCTGAGGTTGTCCTCATTTCTTTTGATCCTTTTTTCTTTTTTCCTCTCTGCTTCATTTATTTCCACCATTTTATCTTCTACCTCACTTATCCTATTTTCTGCCTCCATTATTCTACTCTTGGTTCCCTCCAACGTGTTTTTGATCTCATTCATTGCATTATTTATTTTTAATTGACTCTTTTTTATTTCTTCTAGGTCTTTATTAAACAGTTCTTGAATCTTTTCAGTCTTTGTTTCCAGGCTATTTATCTGTAACTCCATTTTGTTTTCAAGATTTTGGATCACTTTTATTATCATTATTCTAAATTCTTTTTCAGGTAGATTCCCTATCTCCTCCTCTTTTGTTTGACTTGGTGGGCATTTTTCATGTTCCTTTACCTGTTGGGTATTTCTTTGCCTTTTCATCTTGTTTAGATTGCTGTATCTGGAGTGGGCTTTCTGTATTCTGGAGGTCTGTGGTTCCTTTTTATTGTGGAGGATTAACCCAGTGGGTGTGGTTAGACGATTGGCTTGTCAAGGTTTCCTGGTTAGGGAAGCTTGCGTCAGTGTTCTGGTGCGTGGAACTTGATTTCTTCTCTTTGGAGAGCAATGGAGTGCCCAGTAATGAGTTTTGAGATGGGTCTATGTGTTAGGTGTGACCTTGGGCAGCCTGTATGTTGATGTTCAGGGCTATGTTCCTGCGTTGCTGGAGAATTTGCATGGTATGTCTTGCTCTAAAACTTATTGGCTCTTGGGTGGTGGTTGGTTTCAGTGTAGGTATGAAGTCACTTATTACTTAAAGTTCCATGTAGTCAGGAGTTTTCTGGTGTTCTCAGGTTTTGGGCTTAAGTCTCCTGCCTCTGGATTTCAGTTTTATTCTTCCTGTAGTCTCAGGACTTCTCCAACTATACAGCCCTGATAAGAAAACTTCTAGGTTAATGGCTAAAAGATTCTCCCCCGTTATGGACACCCAGAGAGTTTCACAGAGTTACATGAAGAAGAGAAGAGGGAGGAGGGAGATAGAGATGAGCAGGAAGAGAAAAAGGGGGACTCAAGTGGAGAGAGACAGATCTACGCAGCTGTCTGTTCCCAGAGTGTTCTCCGTAGCCCAGTCACCTACAAAGATTCACAGAATTGGATTGGGAAGAGAAGGGGAAAGGAGGAAATAGAAGTGTTCTGAGGTAGAAAACAGAGAGTCAAGATTGGGAGAGAATAATCTTCGGTTTAAAAATAGGGCTTCTTTTTTTTTTTTTTTTTTGTAAGGTTATAGTGTATTGAAAATGAAAATTAAGGAGTAGTAGAGGAGTACTAGAGGACTTTAAAAGAAATAAGAGAAAAAGAAAAATAGAAAATAGAAGAGAAAAAGGAAAGAAAAAAAAGAAAGAAAAAAAATTTTTTTTCTTTCCCTAATTAAAAAAATCGTAAAAATCTATGGAAATGAAAGTTTAGGAGTAATGGGGGAGTAATAGAGGATTTTAAAGGAAAATAAAAGAGAAAAAATAAAAAAGAAAAAAAAAGGATAAAAAAGTAAATTTATATCTAGGAGTTTCTCTGGAGCTGTTGTGGCCAGTGTGGGTTCGGCTCAGTTTCAGATAGCTCCTCGTTCCAGCTTACGCTCTCGATATCTACAGGCCCCTTCCGGTGTAGTCGGTGTTTTCTAGAGGGATTTTAATCTGTTGCACCAGTCCCTTCTGAAGCGGTTCCCTTTGTTTATCTGGCTTCTGTTTGCCGGTCTCTTCAGAGCCTCATTTCCGCCCTGACACAGGCTGGCAGAGGTGGACTCTTATTCAGGTAGCTAGTTCCATCGCTCTGCGGGGAGGGGCTGGCGCTGTGGGGACTGGCTTGCGCCGCGGGGACAGGCTGGCGCTGCCGGGAGGGGCCGACGCTGCTCTCTCCATCTGCGCTGCTCAGGCTCCCGGCTGTTCTATATGGAGGGCGCCCCACGCTGCGCGAGGTTCCAGCCCTCGGGTGTTCCACAAAAGCGCGGAACGAAAAGCTTCGCCTGCTCTCAGTGCCTTCCCCGTCAGAGCGGTCCAGGCAGCCAGGGGCTTGATGGGCGCACTCTCCCCAGGTGTGGCGCGCCCACTCCCTTCCACGGACCCAGTCTCAGTTTCTGCTGGTGCCAGTCAGGTGCCTGCGCCCTCTGCCCTCCGCGTCCCCAGCCCCAGTCCCCGCCCGCGCCGGTCGGGTGCCTGCACCCTGTGTCTCGCCGCGACCTTCCCCTCCCCCCTGCCTCCTGCCTCCGTCGGGGCTGGGCCGGTACGCAGCCTGCGAGCTCTTCTCTGGATTTTCTCGGTCCCTTTGTTCTGCGAACGGCCGGCAGTGTGTTCGGGCCGGTTAATTTACTCTCTCTCTTTTGGTCTCCCACAGTTCAAGTTGGCAACTCACAGAAGCTCCCTCTGATTGTCCTCAGGGCACTCAGGCCTGGACCCTACCCCAAGCAATGCCGCCTAAGACTCCCTTCCCGGGACAGATCTCCGTCCTTAGCTCTTTTGTCTCACTTTTTATCTTTTATATTTTGTCCTACCTCCTTTCGAAGACAATGGGCTGCTTTTCTGGGCGCCTGGTGACCTCAGCTAGCGATCAGAAGTTGTTTTGCGAAGTTTGCTCTGCATTCAGTTATTCTTTTGATGAATTTGTAGGAGAGAAAGTGGTCTCCCCATCCTACCCCTCCACCATCTTGGCTCCTCCCCCTCACTCTAGAGCTTTCTTAATGATAAAACAACTCCTTGATCTCTCTTGTTATATGATGTTTACTTGTTATTAGGGGGTCACACTATCAGTTTCTTCTCCTTGACAGTGCCTAACTTTGGACCATTCACTATTCAGTCATTGAAGAACATAATAACAAAAATAAAACAACAACAACAAAAACTCCATATCTCTTTTTATTTGTGGAAGTTTAATAAAAATGTTTGCTCACCAGTGTTCTAGCAAATATGGTACTTTAAATTATCAGTGGCTGTTATGTGTACACATTGTTCTTGTCTTACATTAAGAAAAACAATAGACTATTCTAGAAAGAAAATCATCTTGCAGAAAATTTTAAGAGTCTGCCATAATTACTAAACTAGGACATGGTAATTGATACATTGTGCTAAGTAAGTGTATATGAGTTGGAGCTTGAAAATTTCTTTTCTAGTTGTGCATTTTTGTTTTGCTGGTGTTCAGTTTGACAGGACTTTTAGCCATTGATAAGCCAATTTACAGTTGTCTAGTGTAATGTATGGATTAAAAATGTTTTATTTATGTGATCTCATAAAATCCTAATTTCTTCTTCTTTTTTTAAATCACTTACCTGCCTAGACAAAACTACAATTTTACAAACACAGAAGTTAAATGTTAAATGTTGTCGCAAAGATCCCAGGACAAGTGAGTTTCAGGAGAAACAGTAGAAACCAGTTTCTCTAGTCTAGATAACTTTCTCCAAAGAAGTATCCAAGTGGAATTATACAGAGATAACTGAACTTGGTGTACATTTGCCCCAGTGTGAAGTTTACTCTCTACATAGTAATCTTATCAGGGTTGCCATTTTAGAATGCAAGTTTGACTGGCAGGTGATAAGAGTGAAATCTATATACAAATACACAGTTGGTGGCAGGGTAAGAATTGGGGAACTTCACAAATATAAATACACAAAGACAAAAAATATTGTTGGCAAGATAAGTAGAGCAGTTAGAGGACTGTGTGGGGCATTTATTTGTTACTGAAGAAGAAAAAGTAATCCCATGGACAGAGGAGCCTGGTGGGCTATAGTCCACAGGTTCACAAAGATTGTGACATGTCTTCAAGACTAAACAACAACAACAAAAAAGAAGAGGGCCAAGCCCTTCTGAACTCTCTTCTGTTTTTTGTTAATGTGCTAATTTTGTTAATTTCTTAATGTGTGTAACACCTAACTTGTATTATGTTGCTAATAGGTCAGCAAATAGGAATATAGAATAATTTTAAGTGTAAATTAAGCAAATTTAAGCATATCTATGGGACTTCCCTGGTGGCTCAGATGGTAATCTGGCAGACTGGGGTTCAGTCCCTGAATTGGGAATATCTCCTGGAGAAGGAAATGGCAACCCACTCCAGTATTCTTGCCTGGAAAATCCCATAGACGGAGGAGTCTGGTAGGCTACATACAGTCCATGGGGTCGAAAAGAGTCGTATATGGCTAAGTGACTTCACTTTCACTTTCAAGCATATCTATATTAAATAAATTCAAGATATAAATTTATATTCTTGAAAACAGGACTTTCAAATTTACCAGATAATAAAAAACCTTGTGTGCATTTCAGTTTGGAAAAACAGTTAATAAGAAATCATACTGCAGGGCAGAGAGTCTACTGGGCAATGAGAATTATGTTATGTTTTTGCATTAAATCTGAGGTTTTTCCTTTTATTATTTGTAAAGTATTCATTATATGCCCTTATTTGTGGTCCTGCCCAAATAACAAAGAAAAGAGAATCCCTTTTCATACTGTGTTGCTTTAAATAAGCTACAAAAGAGCATTTTACAGAGTGCCTGCCATCTAAGAACATTCTGTCAATTATAAATGTGGTTATACCATGTATATTAAATAAAGAAAGAACAGTAATGGAGGCTTGAAACATCTGTAGAAGGCTAGTCTCTACCCTGTGTCTAGTGTAGATGAAATTTTTCTATCACTGTACAGGAACATTTCCTCATTGTAGATTTATAAAAGCTTCTATAAATGATGTAAAAAGAAGTCTGGCACTCAATAAATCATCAATACTACTTGCTGCAGCCTGGAGAGTTTTCCTTAGAGATATTATTACAAGCACTGGGCAGATTTTCTTGAGATGAATTTGGAGAGCTGGAGAAATCGTGGTCCCAAGATTCAATATGGTTGTCAACACTGTGAGCTTTCTGCCAGGCCCCATGAATTTGATTTCTGGGGCATTATTTGTGTTACAGTCATCTGTTTGATAGGTAGACCTGATCAGCATGATCTCATTTCAACAGAACAGGCTCTCATTCATCTCCCTTGCCAGTGTCAACTAAGAAAACCCATAGTTGTATAAGTCTGAGCTCCCTAGAAAATTCATTATTCCAGCCTAATTCATTTCATCATCTCCTTAAATTACTCTTTTAAAAGAGAATAACAGAGAAAATACATGAGAGATTAAAGATTTTAATGTTATCATCTCCACTGAGGGGTGGGTAAAATGAGAAGAAAACTAACATTTATAGGGCATCTCCCTGGGGTAGGAAATGGCAACTCACTCCAGTATTCTTGCCTGGAAAATTACATGGACAAAGGAGAATGGGGGTTTACAGTCCATGGGGTCGCAAAAAGTCAGACATGACCAAATAAATATGCAGCACAGACCATCTACTCTATGCCAGGCATGATGGTTCATGCTTTAAATATTTGGATGCATTGATTTAAATTTAACCATGCAAAGATACCTACAGTTCATATCCATGTTTATTTAATTCAGATTTAGTTAGTTTAACCCTTCGATGACTTCTGGTTTCAGCTGGAAGATGTAGAGAGCTGGAAAGAACATCACTCCCATTGCTGCAACAGGAAGAAAGAAACCTGGACAAACTGCAAATTAATGACTTTTCTTGTGCCTATTAGATGACTGAGGTCATAGGACAAACAACCAACATAAGAGACAGATGCTTGAAGCATGAGGGAAGATGCTATCAAACACCAAATAAACCAGTGTGTGTGTGTGTGCACGCGCACGTGCGCATGTGCACACGCACGCACGCCCTCAGTCACATCCAACTCTTTTGGATCCCATGGACTGTAGCCCACCAGGCTCCTCTGTCCATGAGATTTTCCAGGTAAGAACACTGGAGTGGGTTGCCATTTCCTTCTCCAGGGACTCTTCCTGACCTAGGAATCGAACCCGTCTCCTGCTTGGCAGGTGGATTCTTTACCACTGTGCCACCTGTGTTGGAACATTAAACCAGAAATGTCAGCAACTGCTTAAGGTTGAGTGTGGGCTAACTCGGACAGGGTGGGCCTTCTGGGGATCCAAGATCTTCTGATCTCTTTGCTGGGTTTATCTCCAGGAACCCCACCAGGCTCTAGGGTGACCAGGTTTCCTCTCCCAGTTTACCTGGGACTGATGGGACCCCAGGATATGAGATTTTTCAGTTTTATAACTAGGACAAGGTAGTGACCCAACTAGGATTTCACAGGAGAGATGATGAAGAGAAATAGGAAAATCCTTCTGTATACTGCTTGCAGGGGGAGGAGAGCAGTCACCACTCCATAACTGCCCAGATCAATTAGTAGAAAGGAACAAAGGGGCCACCAAACTCTGCAGAGACCCACCTCCCATTTCTGGGGCACACTAATCCCAGCATCGTGTGCAGTGTGAATACCTGCTTTAAAAAAACCCATGGATGCTTCAGATCTCAAAAAGCATCCTTATGGACTCAGGGAAAGTATTTTCCTGAAAGAATTAAAGTCAATTCCCTGACAAAGTAACTTACTGAGACAGAATATAATAGTAAATGTTAGTGCAATTACTTTCCTACCTGAAACAACTTTACTTCACTGACTTTTTTTGCTTCCCTGAAATCATCAAAGAGAGCACTGTTTTCCATTTAAAACTTCTCTTTCCTATGCTGAGCTATTCCTCCTTCTTACACTGAATTATTCAACTAAGTTTTAACTAGAAATGAAAATTTTGAAGTCCAGAATTTTAACAAAGGTATTCAAATTAGCACATGTATCAGTATCATATAATTACATCTCTAAAATCCTTAGACTCAAAGAACAATCTTGCACACTTGTCTTTCTTTTCCTTTTGCCCATGCTTCTGAATTTCAAGGAGGCATTAAAACTTCACTTTTTTTTTTCTTTTTTATATATTTTTATTAGTTGGAGGCTAATTACTTTACAATATTGTAGTGGTTTTTGCCATACATTGACAGGAATCAGCCATGGATTTACATGTGTTCCCCATCCCGATTCCCCCTCCCGCCTCCCTCCCCTAAAACTTGACTTTTAAAAATATGAAGAGAAAT